>NC_063332.1:120388671-120440727 GCF_021869965.1 Rhincodon typus
AGCACTACTTGTCTTTCCTAGTCCTCTATATGTACCTTGTTTCTCCTCTCTAATATTTAATCTAGCGCTTTTAGTTTCAACTCTTTCCCACACAAGTAATAAACTTTCTTTGTAAACCCAACTTTTTAACATAGCAACTATCAACTTGAACAGGTTCTTCTTGCCACAGAACTGGTCTCGCTGTCCCAAATATGTAAGTATTTTCCTGCTTGCACTGCTTCTCTAGCCACACACAAACCTGTCTTATCCTAATATTCTTCTGTTCTTTCATTTACTAGAACATAATCTAGAGATTACTTTCTGTGGGGTCTTGCACATTAATTTCCTACCTAGCTCATGAAGCTCTGCCTGCAGAGCCTTAACCCTTTACTTTTCCATACAATTGCACCCCACATGGATCACAGTTTCTAACTGTTCTTCAAAATCCTCAAAACATTCTCAGTGGTGACATTTGACCTTGCAACACTTTGGCAATGCATCATGTAGGAATTACACCACTGGCTGCAGAAATGCCTGGATACCCCACTGGCTATTGAAACCCCTACAACAATAGTGCTCCCACAAATTGCTGTGCCCTTTGTGCAGTGGAGATGCTGTAAACTGCACTCCTCTGAGATATTGTTACCCTCACTGGTGTCAGTACCGAAAAGTCAGTTTCAGTGTCAGTTTCAATTTGTCAGTTCCCCGGAGGATTTCTGCATTATGTACTTCTCCCCACCTTTCTTGATGGCCGCTCTCTTGTAATTCTACCGAACTCTCTTTAGCTGAGCGGTGACTCAGTCCTGAAACATATGGTCCAAGGCTTCCGTAAGCTCTGCAATCACTCCAGGTGCTCTTGAAGTTTGGAAATCCTGAACCTTGATCTCATGTGAAAGTAACTGACGGTCCTCCTGGCACATGTGGTCAACCAGGACACAGGATTTGCTGGCAAAGGGATTTAGCTCCTCCATCATTTTCTTAAAAGTTTATCTAGATGCATTTTTTAAAAACTCTGCTGACGCATGTTAAATTGGAGAGTGCAGTTAACATTTTTTTTTAATTTAATGCAGTTTGATTCCTTTTAATGTTTTTTTTTAATTTGCTAATTTTAGTTGCATCCCTTTGGTTGATTATTTACTTCTTAGCCTTGCTTCTCAGTTTCAGGTATTCCTAGATCTGAGCACAGACATTGCCAATGCCCAGTAGTTCAAAATCAAGCCCCTGCAAATGGCAGAAATCTGAAATAAAAATAGAAAATGCTGTATGCATTCATCTAGTCGCAACATCTGTGGAGACAGAAGTAGAATTAACATTCAAGGTCTTTCATCAGAAGAGGTTTGTAACGTAACCATCTTTTAAGCAGGTGCAAAAGAGATGGGAAAGGATGGTTGTGGGAGAGGAGAGAAAGACCGAAACATCAACTTTCCTGCTCCTGTGATGCTGTCTGGCCTGATGTGTTCCTCCAGCTCCACACTGTGTTATCTCTGACTCCAGCAACTGCAGGTCCTTGCTATCTCTGAGGCAAAAGTAAAGTTGCCATTGACCCTCTATTTCATCAGAAAGAGACAAATGCTGGTGGTTTAGCCTGAGGGCCACCAAGCCTCAGGCAAGGGAACAGGCTGAGAAGAAAGAGCACTTCATGATAACCTCAGCTGATGTAGGAATTGAACCCACAGTGTTGGCATTATTCTGCATTGAGAACCAACTATCCAGCCAACTGAGCTAACCAATCCCAAGGGATAAGGGAATCATTGTGATATGGTAATAAGTAAGAAAGATTCAATGTAAAAAGGGATGATGGTGCAAATTGTAAAGGTATTCAGACAAGAAAAGAAACAAAAAAAACATGCTTAGAGCCGATGTCAATGGGTAAAGCAGAATCATTACCAATAGCTGCTGCCAGAAAATGTGGGATCTATGATTATGATTTGAAATTGCTGAATTCAGTGTACAGATTTGAAGAAGAGTCATGTCAGAATGTTAACCCTATTTCACGTGCCACAGATTTCTCCAGCATTTTCTCTTTTTATTTCAGATTTCCAGCAACCTCAGTATTTTGCTTTTATTTCAGTGGTAAGTTCAGAAGGTAGTGATGTGCCTAAGTATTTTTTCTCATCTATTCAAATTCATAAAATATTGAACCATGGTGTAATTTAAATTAGAGTGGTTACCTTTAAAATGTGCAAAAATGCAATCCATATAGATAATTTATTAAATTTATGCAACTTACCTCATAGATATCTATAAGGGTCAATGAAGAATCAATTAGCCCTTGGTAGAGGCCACCAATTGGCAATGGAAATGAATAATATCCCATTTAGGAAATTAACTCTGCAATATTCTGTCAGAAAAATTATCAGTTTGCACTTTAATAGCTGAGCGATCAGCTGGCATGCTAACATGCACCTGTTTTATTCATTTGAAAGCAAGATGCTGTCTATCTTGGAAATCTGAAAGTTTAAACAGAAAATTATGGAAATACTCAGCAGCTCAAGCAGTCTCTGTGAAAGGAGAAACAGAGTTAGTGGGCAAAATCTTCTCACCTTCGACTCTGTCAGTACGGTGGTGGCGGGGTGGGGGGGTGTGATTTACTGGTCAGAAACCTCGCTATTGCCTAAATTGATGTTGCAGAGGCTGTCAGTGACTGAGGTGTGGGGTGTAGTACCCGGTCGCACAGCCAGAAAAGCTTCAAAGATCTTATAAGGCCCAGTGAGGTGAGTATTCTGCAACTTCCAGCCAGCAACATCAGTTTCTGGCATTGTCCTGCAAAACACTCCTCTGATTGATGCACCTTGCTGTCACACACATTGCTTTCTCTCCAGTTTTCCTCCTGAAATCTCCAGCTCACCTTTACTGACTTCCCTCATTCTTTACAGTCACCCTCCTCAAATATTGACCCTCCAACTTGAGACATCAGTTTACTTCTTACACTTTTAACTCGCTGCCTTTCTCATTGCAGGTAAAGGGAGCCCAGAAGCCCAGAGAGAGAGAGAGAGAGAACCAGGGGGTAGATCTGCCTCCATTGCCACCCTGACCACAACAATAGAGGAATTGACAGGGTGGGGCAATTATCAGTTTATAAAGAGATGGGGGTGGTTAGGGTAAACTGGTGAAGTGTAAACTGAATGCCTTGTTTTGCATCGGTGAGGCCACATCTGAAATACTGTGTGTCGTTTTGGTCTCCTTATTTAAAAAAGGATGTAATTGCATTGGAGGCAGTTCAGCAGAGTTTGCTGGATAGAGGCATGAAAAGCCTGATTTTTCTTATGAGGATTGGTTAGGCAGGCTGGGCTTGTTTTTGCTGAAATTTAGAAAAGCAAGGAGTGACTTGCAGTATGTAAGATCCCGAATAGTCTTGACAAGTTGGGAGTAGGAAGGATGCTTCCTCTTGTTGTTCATTCCAGAAGTAGGGAACACTCCGTTAAAATTAGGGGTTGACCTTTGAAGACAAGAGATGAGGAGACATCTTTGCTCTCAGGGGGTTGTGCAATTTTGAACTCAGCCTGAGAACACGGTGGAGACACAGTCATTGCGTATTTTTAATATGGAACTAAATAGATTCTAGATAGGTTCAGAAGAAGATTTATATGGTACTCAAAATGCTAACTTGTATTCTCTCTCCACAGATGCTGACAGACCTGCTGAGTTTCTCCAGCACTGCCTGTTTTTATTTTGGATCTCCAGCATTTGCAGTACATCAAAATTTTTATTAACCAGAACCTATGGGACCAGGAGTGCACCAATTGATCAAATATTTCAGTTCAAGAGGTCCACATAATCAATGTAAAAATATACACTAAGTAATGGAAACGTACTGCAGAGGATATACACATCACTGTCATACTCTATTTGCAGCATCAATCACTTAAATAATAATGCAACTTTGATTCAAAACTTATGAGCACAGATCCTTCTCACTTGCACCCACGACTGACTACTCAGATATTGTGGCAATAATACTATAAATTTCCTATGTTTCAGGTATATAACTATTGCCACTTTATCGAGAATGCCGGTTCATAAGGTGCCAGTTAAAACAAAGTTTGTTGTACTTTGTTTGTACTTAGAGTCATTGAGTCGTTAAGTCATACAGCATGGAAACAGACCCTTCGGTCCAACCAGTCCACGTTGATCATGCTTCCAAACTAAACTGGCCCTACCTGCCTGCACCTGGCCCGTATCCCTCCAAACCCTTCTTATTCACGTACTTATCCAAATATCTTTTAAACATTATAACTGTGTAAAAAGAAATTCCCCTCGTCGTCTTAAAATCTTTCTCCTCTCACCTTAACGAGATCTTGATCAATTGGGTCAATGGGCTGAGGAGTAGCAGATGGAATTTAATTTACATAATTATATAGTATTGTAGTTTGGTAAAATAAACAAGGGCAGGATTTATGCAATTAAAACCAGGGTCTTGGGTCGTGCTGTAGAACAGAGAGACCTAGGAGTTCATGTACATAATTCTTTGAAGTTTGTGACACATGTAGACAGGGTGGTTAAGAAGGTGTTTAGCACGCTTGCCTTCATTGCTCAGACCTTTGAGTGTAGGAGATAGGACATCATCTTACAGTTGTACAAGACGTTAGTGAGGCTTCTTCTGGAGTACTGTGTCCGGTTCTGGTCACCTTGTTATAGGAAGGATATTTTTAAGGTAGAGAGGATTCAGAAACAATTTATCAGATGTTGCTGGGAATGGAAGATTTGAGTTATAAGGAGTAGGCTGGATAGGCTGGGATGTTTTTCACTGGGGCATAATAGGGAGTTGGGGTGTGACCTTGTAGAGGTTTATAATATCATGAGGGGTATAAATTTATTGGACAGATTCTTGTTGGGCAAGTGAATCAAAAGTAATTGGGGTTTATAAGAATGTGGAAACTCAAACCGATCAGCCACAATTTTATTGAATGTTGGAACAGGCTCGGGGGCCTGAATGGCCTACTTCTGCTGCCATTTTGTAAATTCACAAGAATCAATGTCATTGATCATTTAGATGCCACAACCTGAACAATGCTAATTTGGATGCAATTTCACCAATGTTCAGCTTTGATTCGTGCCCTACAATCCCTCCCTGGAGAATTGCAGATTCCAACAGAAGTGATGAGGGAGGTGCCTGAGGGTGTCCTCAGAGGAGGATAGTGTATCCTTGGATTGCACTATCATGTGATTCTTGTTTAGCTTCCTTTGCTGCCAATACTAGGGATGACAAATTTCCAACAAACAACAAATTTCCAACATTGGCATCTTGGATGTCTGCCATTCTTTAACTTAATTTAATTGGCAATTTAAAAAGAAATCTGCCAGTTGACTTAAGAGTCACTGAGAGTAAGCTGCTTCCCAATTTTGGGAATTTCCGGCTACTGAGGCTGAAGAAATCGTAACTCTGTCTGCTTCACTGAGTTCCAATTCTTTTCAGCCTGACTAGTTTGGAAATCCACAAATCTGCCTGAAGGTTGGAAGTGACGACTGTCAATCACTCACAGATCAGTAACTAGTCAGTTAGGAAAATGCCCACTTTCAGCAACTGTCAGTTTCATTTTGACATCTCTTTTTAAAAATAAACTGGCCGATAGTCACTGAGCATGCACAGTAATGGGAGCAGCTGGAGAGAGAAAGACTGATCTAGTCCTCCAATCACAGATTCAGTCTTTTTTCTAATTCATCTTGACGATGTGAGTGTTGTTGGCTAGGCCAATATTTATTGCTCATACCTCATTACCCATGAGAAAGTGGTGGTGAGCTGGCTTCTTGAGCTCCTGCATTCCACATGCAGTAGGTAGACCCACAATGCTGTTAGGGAGGAAATTCCAGGATTCTGAACCAGCAACAGTGGAAAAAAATGGCAATATATTTCCAAGTCAGAATGATGAGCGGCTTGGAGGGGAACTTGCAGGTGGTGGTGTTCCCATGCATCTGCTGCCTTTGACCTGCTATGGAAGTGGACTTGAGTTTGGAAGGTGCTGTCTGAGGATCTTCAATGAATTTCTGCCGTGCATCTTGTAGGTCGTACACACTGCTGCTACTGAGCGTAAATGTAGATGTGATACCAATCAAGGGACGATGGTTAAATTCTGTCTTGTTGGAGATGGTCATTGCCTGACACTTGTGTGGCACAAATGTTGCTTGCCACTTGTCAGTCCAACAGTCCAAGCCTGGACATTGTCTAGGTCTTGCTGGAGTTGTAAATGGTGCTAAACATTGTGCAATCATCGGCGAACATCCCCATTTATGACCTTATGATGGAGGGAAGGTCATTGATGGAGCAGCTGAAGATGGTTGGGCCTAAGACACGATCCTGAGTAACTCCTGCAGAGATGTCCGAGAGCTGGAATGACTGACCAAACCACAGCCATCTTCCTTTGGGCCAGGTATGACTCCAACTAGCAGAGTTTCCCCCACTTTCCATTCTCGCCTGTTTTGCTCAGGCTACTTGATGCTACACTCTGCCAAATACCGACTTTGATGTCAAGAGTCATTATGACTTCAACTGTGGAATTTAGTTCTTTGTCAAGGTTTGACCCGAGGCTGTAATGAGATCAGGAGCTGAGTGGCCTTGGCAGAACCTAAACTAGGTGTCAATGAGCAGTTATTGCTGAGAAAGTGATGCTTGATTATACTATCGATGGTCCTTTCCATCACATTACTGAGGATCAAGAACAGATCGATGGGATGATAATTGGTCAGGTTAGATTTGTGCTGCCTTTTGCAAGCAGGACTTATCTGGGCAATCTTCCTCATTATTGGATAGATGTCAATTTTGTAGCTTATTGGAACAGTGTGGCTAGGGGTGCAGCTAGTTCTGGATAATATGTCTTCAGTACTTCAGCCTGGGATGGTTTTTGCAACGACAGTGTGCTGCTGGAGAAGTGATTTAACAGATGGGCACTGAGAGACAGAAGCAAGTTTTGGTCATCTCTGGATAGCAGAGTGGGGGGTGGTGGGGATGGGGAGGAACCTGTTGGAATAGCAAGAATTTTGAGAAGCATTGATGTCCTTGAAGAGCATCCAGATGGTCCTTTGAAGAATGCCAAATAAGATTTGATGGTCAAGAGAAGCATCAAGGAGGATGAAGAAAATTGAGGAGCGCAAGGGATTGCAAAAGTGATGAACAGAGAACGAGGGCAGAATGCTGCCGTTGTTTTAGTGATTTGATACAAATGCCATTGTTCCACGGTCTTGATAGTGATTAAAGATAAACAAAACTATATTCCTACACACTGGGAGTGGTCTGAAAGTATTTGCATTAATTGCAAACCATCAACTTTTCTGATTACATGATTCCATGTCAAACAAGTTTCAGACCTTAATATTCTTTGACCACTTATTTTCTTTTAGTCTTTTGACATTATTGGCAAAAATGCACATAGCCCAGCATTACAGTGAGGTAGGATGTAAGTACATAAGAAATAGGAGTAGGATCAGACCATTTGACTCCTTGAGCCTCTTCCTCCATTCATTACAATCATGGTTACATTTTAGCCTCAACTCCTCAGTCGCACTAGCTTCCTGTATGCCTTGATTCACTAAGAGACGAACATTTCAGTCTATTCCACCTCAAATTAAATAATGGAGCATCCACAACCCTCTGGCTGGAGAATTTTAAAGATTACAGCCCTTTTAATGAAGAACATTCTCCTCATCACATCTTAAATGATTGGCTGTTATCATGAGTCTGCCTGGCAGAATACTGAGAGATCTGGATAGAGTAGACGTGGAGCAGATGTTTCCACTCATGGGAGAGACTAGGTCCAGAGGCGATAGCCTCAGAGTGAAGGGACAACCCTTTAGAACTGCAATGAGGAGGGATTTCTTCAGCTAGAAGGTGGTTAATCTGTGGAATTTGTTCTCACTGAGGGCTGTAAAGGCCAAGTCATTGAGTGTATTTAAGACAGAAATAGGCTCTCGATTAGTAAGGGGATCAAGGGTTACGGGGTGAAGGCAGGAGAATGGTGTTGAGAAACATGTCAGCCATGAGTGAATGGTGGACCAGAGTTGACAGGCCAAATGGCTTAATTCTGCTCTTCTATCTTGTGGTCTTCTGGCCCCTGTTTTCTAGATTCCCCAGCTAAGGGCAAAATCCTCGCAGTTTATGCTGTGATATTGCCTTCAGAACTTTTTCATGTTTCAATGGGATCATTCTCATTCTTCTAAACTCCAGTGAGCATCGGCCCCATCACTCAGCCTTGTATCATAGGATAATCTTTTCATTCTAGGCTGAATCTAGTGACCCTTTGCTGTATGACCTTAAGTGTAATTATATCTTTCCCTAAATATAGAGATTTTTAAAAGCTGCACAGTACATTATGTGTTGCCACACTAATGTCTTGTTCATTTGCTACATGTCCCTATCTTTGTATTCAAAGTCTCGTGGCCGATTGGGTAGTATCCATACTTTTGAAGCATACAGTCCACATTTGAGTCCCACCCCAGGACCTGATGGCCACAGAAGGTGTCTTCATTGAAAGACCAAGTGGGTTGAGTGTCAACTTGCCAACTCTTCCAACGTATACCCAAGTCTGGTCAGAATGTTTAGGAAATACTCTTAGTCACCCATGTGCTGGGAAAAATGTTGGCACCTCTACCATCATCATCCACAGCTCCAGACTACCACGTCCAGGTAAAGGTACATGTTTCCATAGCAAGTCAGTTTTAACACATTACATTTAAAAATGCAGAAATATGGATTGCTTCAGGGACCTGGCCAGCGTAAGATAGAGTCATTATTTTACTGGAGACAAAAACAACCAAAGTTGAAGATGAGTTGAAATGAGCACCATGTCATATATTTTTTTTTGTATAATAAATGCTTAAATTTAACTCGTGATCACTGTAATTTTGCAGGCAATAAACATTGCCAGTACATGACTTGCCTGATTTCTGTGATGATTGAGGAAGAAAGGTTAATGCATTCACTCAGTAGCTTCTGGGGCTCCTAATTAAGAATAGGTGAGTTAAATTCATATTCAATTCAGAGTGGCTGATGTTAGACAATTCAATAAGCATAGTTCTCATTCACTTCCATGTACAAATTGAATGCTGTATGATGGTTTCTTGGTTAGTAGCTAAGGTAAAGGCAGAATATGTTAAGCATTTTTCTGGTTCCTTGGCATATTGCCAGAATACTGAATATCAGAATTTATTGCACCGTTCCCTGGTTTGTTTTTTGGAGTAATGTACAACTAAATTTGGTTAGACATACTCAAACACTTTCATTAAATGATGCTTTATTTCTTAATCAAAACCAAAGCCACATTCAAGAACAGTGATGTGATTTAAACATCGAAAGCATTTACATAATTTAATACAAACAAAAAAATTTGGAAAACTGAATCATCAGAGCTAGCCAAAGACTCCACATTAATCTTTAAACTGTTTGTCTGTTCAAATGCTGATGAATCTACTTTACACCATTTTTCACGGAAAGATTTTCAACGTTTGTCTTATCACTAGATCAAATGTTTGAGTTTCTTTATCAGGGTAATAAACAAAAGGAAATTGGGATTAAATGATTCAAAGATTCCGGAATTCTTCAATGGCTGACAGGTGTCCCAAACTTCACTCTACATAAAAGTCAGCTCATCCAAGATTCTGCTGGCCAAACTCTGTCTAGCATCAAATCCCACTCAACTCAACCCCTCTGTTCTCTCTGATGTACGTTGACTCCTGGCCTGCCCATGCTTCAATGTAAGATTTTCGTCCTCTATTTGAATAGTTCTGCATTTCCCTAGTTCTGTAAATGCCTGCTCTACAATCCTAACAGGATCAAGAATAAGACTGCGCAGAATTTAAATAATCAGTAAAAGAAGTGAAAGAGATAGGAGGAATATCTTATCATGCAGCAAATGGTTACGGTCAAGGATATGCATCCTGAGCATGTGGAGACAGCAGGTTCAAGCGAAGCATTCAAAAGGACATTTGGAAGCTGTATCTCCTGACACAGTGTAGGCAGACAGCACTGGGGCAGCCCTGGAAGCAGTACACCATCATCTTGCTGAATGCCTGCATCACCTTACCCCTGGTCATCACCCACCTCACCCCAACCCACAAACGGTCCTGGAGCTCAGCTCCTCACTGCCCCATCGGCAACCCCTCCCTCTTGTCTTGGCTGCCCCACTTGCTGCCAGCTGGTCATTCCTCTGCCATCACCGACTGCCCCTTTGCTACCTCTTTGGCTGCTGCCTTTGACACTGGCAGTTACCCTCACTGCGTGCGTGTGTGTGTCTGTGTGTCCATCCACGCTCAGGATAGTCTGCGGGGCTTGGTCCACAGTCTGGGCTTAGAGAAGGTTTCTTAAGAAGTGTAATCCATACTGAGGTCAACTAGTGAAGTAATGGAATGGTCACTGGGATAGGGTGCCAGTGGAATATTGGAGTCTGCATTTTGGAAGCTTAGGATCAGGGAGTTTATAGTCTCATGGGAGCAGGGGGAAGGGTAAATGTACGGTTAACTTTGATCAGAGAAAAGGTAAGTCTCAGTTGGGGCAGGGGCATCTTGGTTGTGAGAGTCTCCCAGACCAGGTTGAAGACCTCAACAGTAACAACGCTGGGAGGGGAGAACGGAGGGACACAGGAGCAATAGGGATGGTAAACTGTGAGGAAGGTACCAAATGGCAGGACTAGGTCAGATTGGGATGTCTGGTCGGGATGGACGAGTTGGACTGAAGGGTCTGTTCTTGTGCTATATGCCTCTATGACTAATATGGTGATTGATGTGAATGCGGTGGTCGTTGGTAATTGAACTGTCCAAAGAGTAAGCTGAATCTCACCAGAGGAGCCGTGCTATACTGCATCAAAGTTGAAATGGTCACCCCAAAGTGAGAGGGGATTTCCACTGACATTTTGGGGTCTGGCTGGGGAATGGAGGTGAAGTTACATCATGCATGGCCCCCCCATATGAATCAGAAATCAAGTGATAGACAATCATGTTCAGCTGCCCTTGGTTCTTACATTGCCAGCATTTCAATAAACCTCAACTCATCACATTCCAATGAGACCTCAAAATCTTGGAGCCAAAGTACATTTTTGCTTGATTGCCACCCCTTGGCCTCTCAAGTAAACAGTGAACAATGCAGTAAAAGAGGCAAGAGCAATCTATAAGCTGTCCCATTGATACACACCGACCATCACAAACACTGGCATACCTTAGCATCCTGACTGGATGCCACTGCCAAACAGGTGGAAGGATGGCAAGGATTGGGATTAAAGGTGGGATGGTAGTTGCTGGCTCCAAATGTCCCAGGAAGTTGTCTCCTACATCTTCTGGATGACCACACAAACACATGAAATAGAAGCAAGAATAGGCCACCTAGCTCCTTGAGTCTACTTTCTCACTCAATAAAATCATGATTGGTCGGATTACTCCAAATTCCCACCTACCCTCATACTATTTCATTCCCTCCTTGTCAAGAGTTTATCAACCTCTGTCTTCAGAGCATTTGAGGACTCTGCTTCCACTGTCTTTTGATGTTATGACTTCTGGGAAAAATGAGTTCTCTTCATCTCTGTCTTAAATGAGTGACCCCTTTTAAATAGCTTATTTTTATTCATTCATGGGGTATGGGTGTTGCTGTCTAGGCTAGCATTTAGAACCCATCCCTAATTGTATGCTCTTTAAGGCTGCTTGTTTGGATTACATATTTACAGATTCTAGAGGAGTTTTGGAAAGTAATGAGGAACAAGGCATGTCCCAAAACCATATGTCGTATAGCATAAGGATCAGAAAGCTATGATTGCCAGTCTGTCTGATTAAGAACAGATTGTTTCTGATAGTCAAAATAACTTCATTGATTTGAAACACTGGCAACCAATTGTGGGTGCTAAAGTAGAATATTTACTAGAAAAGTCTAGTGACTGAAATAATGGAGCTATTATAAGTAAGAGTGAGAAAGGCAACTAAAAAATATAACAACTGTTGAAAGTACAGGATGAGGGCAAGAGATTAGGTGCATGGGGGATTGCGAATTTGACATAGAAAAACAGAAAGCAAGTAAACGCAGTGCACCAAAATGTATGAATGAGAAAAGCCTGAGGATCAGAAGTGCAGTTTCAAAACAGATGTTGTTGGATGGAGAAATCTCTAAATGAAAATCTATGGATAGCATCAGTGAATTATCTGATTGCTTTATGAAGAAACAAGAAAAGCTCTAAGAAGCTATTACAAATGCTGAAAAAAGGGAGATTTGGAAGTTTAATGTGCTCTAAATAAGTTGGAATATAATATGTTGTCATTTTTACACAATATGTTGTCATTTGTATTTTTGTTTTATCTGATTTTTCATCATTATTGTTTATATATATATAATATAAAAATAATGTTACACATCATTGTGGTTGTGAACTTAAAGTCAAGCCTCACTGTTCCCAGAGTCATCAACAAAGGTAAAGATTTTATAAAAATACACACGATTCCACAATTTATCTGTCTTCTTTAGAATCAGACTGCTAGAATGTCCAGATCAAGTTTCTGTACCTAACAAGAATGATTACTTGTTATGAATAAATATATTTTATCCAGAAGAAAACAATCATGAACAGTTGAAATGTAATTCTAGTAGTTAAAATGCTAACCCTTTTTGTAAACCTCTCTCTATACACCTAGATAGCACAAAACATTTGTGTTATGAGTAAAGTCACAGAGTCATAGAGATATACAGTACAGAAACAGACCTTTTGGTCCAACTCGTCCATGCTGACCAGGTATCCTAAATAAATCTAGTTCCATTTGGCTCATATCCCACTAAATCCTTCCTATTCATATATTCATCCAGATGCCTTCTAAATGTTGCCACCACCACTTCCTCTGGCAGCTCATTCCATACACGCTCCACCCTCTGCGTGAAAAAGTTGCCACTTATGTCCCTTTTAAATCTTTATCCTCTCACCTTAAACCTATACCCTCTAGCTTTGGACTCCCCCACCCCAAGAAAAGATCTTGGCTATTCACCCTATCCATGCCCCTCATGATTTTATAAACCTCGAGGTCACCCCTCAGCCTCCAATGCGCCAGGGAAAAATAGCCCCAGTCTATTCAGCCTCTCCCTGTAGTTCAAACCCTCCAACCCTGGCAACATCCTTTAAGTCTTTTCTGAACCCTTTCAAATTTCGCAACATCTTTCCTATAGCAGGGAGACCAGAATGATTTACTAGAATGTTGCAGGCTTGGAGGGTTTGAGCCATAGGAAGAGGCTGAATAGCCTGGGGCTATTTTTCACTGGCGCATCGGAGGCTGAGGGGTGACCTAGAGGTTTATAAAATCATGAGGGGCATAGATAGGGTGAATAGCCAAGATCTTTTCCTGGGGTGGGGGAGTCCAAAGCTAGAGGGTATAGGTTTAAGGTGAGAGGGGAAAGATTTAAAAGGTACCTAAGGGACAACTTTTTCATGCAGAGAGTGGTGCGTGTATGGAATGAGCTGCCAGAACAAGTGGTGGAGGCTGGTGGGAAAATTTGGGAGGGCTTTCCAAAGGTCCCTGTCTATTAGTTTTGCTGAGATGATCCTTTTGGCATTCCAAGGCTTGTTGTTCCCCAATCTCTTCCCCAGGTACTTTCATTTGCTTGTAGGAATCACAGAGTGACTGGATCGTGACTTGTAATGTCTCTGAATTATGGGTGAAAAGCAAAAGCTTACAGCAACTTGCAAGGGATACTAAACAGTCTTTCTTCAGGGTTTAGATCTGTTTTTACTGCAGAGACGAGACCACCACTTTGCCTTCTACAGTACACTTAGATAAGTAGTCAGAGTCACCATGGTTTTATGAAATGGAAATCATGTTCGTTCAATCTTTTGAAGTTCTGTGGGGATTTAACACGTGCTGTTGATTAAACGGAAACAGGTGGTGGATGTATTGTACTTAGATTCCCAAAACGCATTTGTTAATGTGCTACATCTGACGTTATTGCTGAAAATAAAAGCCATTATGCCAGGGTTAGCATATTGGTATAGATGGAGAATTGGCTGACTAACAAGAAGCAGGGCCTTGGTATAAAAGGGTCTTTTTTCTGGTTGGCAGGATGAAATGAATGGTGTGCCACAGACTGATGCAGGGACTTTAACTGTTTTCAATTTATACAAATGACTTGCATAAAGAAATGGAAGATATAGTTGCAAGTTGCTGATGACATAACGATAGGTTGGAAAGTAGATTGTGAAGCTGACAAAAGGAAGTTACAAGTAGATAGAGATGGTTTAAGTGAGTAAGAAAAGATGCGGCAAATGGATTATAATGTGGCAAATTTGGGAGGCAATGGCCTAGTGGTATTAGCACTAAACTATTAATCCAGAAACCCAGATAATCTGCTGGGGCCCTGGGTTCAAATCCCACAAGTGAGAACATGTGAGGCTATGCACTTTGGTAGGAAGAATTGAGGTGCAGTCTATTTTCTAAATAGGGAATGGCTTTGGAAATCTGACGCACAAAGAGATTTAGGAGTCCTAGTTCAAGATTCTCTTAAGGTTAACATTCAGGTTCGCGTGGCAGTTAGGAAGGCAAATACAATGTTAGGATTCATTTCAAGAGGGCTAGAATACAGGAGCAGCAATGTACTGCTGAGGCTATATAAAGCCTGTGGTCAAATGGCATTTGGATTATTGTGAGCAGTTTTGGACCTGTATCTAAGGGAAGGATGTGCTGTCATTGGAGGAGGGCCAAAGGAGGTTTACAAGGATGATCCCAGGGATGAAGAGCAGTTGAAGACTCTAGGTCTGTACTCAAAGGAGTTTACAATGATGATGGGGCGGGGGGCGGGGTTTAGTTCTAACAGAAACTTACAGAATACTGAGAGTCCTAGATAAAGTGGATGTAGAGAAGATGTTTCCACTGGACCTGAGCCCACAGACTCAGAGCGAAGGGTCAATCCTTTAGAACTGAGATGAGGAGGATTTTCTTCAGCCAGAGAGTGGTGAATCTGTGAAACTCATTGCTACAGAGAGCAATGGAGTACAAGTCATTGAGTGTTTTTAAGACAAAGATAGATAAGTTCTTGATTACTAAGGGGATCAAAGGTTATGGGGAGAAGGCAGGAGAATGGGTTTGAGAAGCATATCTGCCATGATTGAATGGTGGAGCAGAATTCATGGTCCAAATAGTCTAATTCAGCTCCTATACAGTGCTAATTCAGCTCTTCTTACAGTCTTACAATCTAATGATTTTGGTCTCATTACCTCAGGAGAGAGGAAGTGTAACAAAGGTTCACCTGACTTGTTCCTGCGATGACAGGACTGACATATTGTTGCAAAGTTGGGTAGAGAACTTGTGGATTGGAAGGCAGGATGTTAGAATTTTTGTTTTTAAAATATTGGTGTTTGTTAAATGACAGGGGAAAAGCAGTGTGTGGTCCCTTTAAAGGATGATGTGCTTTCTCTAGGCTTGTAGAGAAAAAAATGTCTGTGGGCAGCTTGTGGGTTTGCAGGTATGCAGGGCACCTGAATTATAACATTTGTATCAAAAGGCTGGATGATTTGCAGGCAAAGCTGCAGTTTTGTTTTGTTATTAAGACAACAAATTTGAATTTAGCCAATTAATTTAAACCAGGCCCTTAGATACCAAAAACCAATTAAACTTAAATCTCATGGTTCTGAAAACATAGGACCAATCCTATTGTTAAAAAAAAACGACATCATCAAGGGTATAAAAGATGAGGGCATTTGGAAAATCAGGATAGAACCAATGTCATCTTATACGAGGTCAGCCCTCTCAGCTCTTAGAGAAAGCATAACCTAATTAATAACGGCACTGTAGCACTCTCAGCTAATATTCTAGACAGAAGAATTCACAGAGAGAATATTCCTGATAGTAGATAAATGGAGAAGGCACAGAACATTCTGGAAGATGTAAACTGGCTGTAATTTTGAGAGACCAAGTTATAATTTTCTTTTCTTATTTTGTTTTATATAAGTGGGAATTGTATTTGTTGGAACAGCACACCATTAGAATCTTGTTTTATTCAGGAATAGTTGGTAGTTAGAGGAGAATTATTTTGTTTGCTAATAGTTCAGTTAATTTGTTCAGTGTTAGAGTTAGATGAACAAATTGTTACTTGCTGATTATAGACTGAGCGTCAGGAGTTTATTTCATTTAACCACTTCTTTATAACAGATTATAGGGTGAGAGGCAGATTATACCACTTTTTATACTTCTTTTAACAGATTATAGGGCCAGGCAAGCCTCTCTGGGTGTTTTGGTTGTAGTTATCAGAGGTGGGGAGAGGGGTGGGGTTGCAGTTGACCTCCACTTTATAACATTATGAAGAAAATTGAACAAATTATGCTTGTATTCTGTAGAGTTTTGAAGAATGAGAGGTGACCTCATTGAAACCTACCAAGTACTTAAAGGTATTGAGGTGTTTGAATAGCCATGATGGTATTAAATTGCAGAGCAGGTTCAATGGGCTGAATGGCCTTCTCCTGTTCCTAATGTTCAACCTATATTTTATCCAGAAATTGATCATGATTATACTTTGAAAGATGATAAGGCACCAGCCTTTAAATGGTAATTGAAGTATAAACAGTATTAAATTAAATATTAGTAATAAGGTTTAAAATAACACTTCACAGTAAGGCTATAAATCCAGAATTAGAAGATGCAGGCATAAATTCAGAGAAATGATGCTGATATAAGACTAGACTAATGGGCAGGTTGTCCAGGCTCGGCTTGTATCTGCTGGAGTTTAGAACAGTAAGAGGTGACATGGTTGAAACATAAAATCCTAAAGGGTCATGACAGGTTAAGTGGGGAGAAAACACTTCCTCTTATGGGACAATTGTCAACTAAGGATTACTATTTAAAAATTAGGAGTTGCCATTTAAACCAGAGATGAGGCTAATTTTGTTTTTTTTCTCACAGAGGGATGAGTCTTTGGGACTCGTTCCCAGAAAAGGTGATGGAATCAGAGTCCTTTAAGGCAGAAGTAGACAGATTCTTGTTAAGTAAAGGGATTAAAAGGTTGTTGGGGTAGGCAGGAATGTGGGTTTGAAGTTACAATATCATTGCCGAGGGTCTTATTGAATTGTTAAGCAGGCTTGAGGACCTGTATGGCCTACTCCTGGTCCTGATTCATATCTAGGTAAGCATGTGTATGTTTACATAAAATAAGAATTTGCTCTAAACTCAATTTAAAACAAAAGGTTTAGAAAAATGTAGCAACTAAAGTAACATAAATGAAAAGTTGGTATTATTTAAAGTACAATTAGATGTTATGAAAGAGCATCACAGGACGCTGTTTGATAATATAAATATCCTTGTCTTTGTTTTGTATACTTTTCATAAAATTTGTGCATTCTATGCATGAATAAATTATGATTAGCATGGATTATTTTCAACAGTAGGAGCTGATACAGCAGCTGTCTCTTGTTTAGTTTGTAGAAGATATTGCTGAAACATATCTAATGAATTTGTGGTTGTCATTTGACTCGATTTGTTCATCTCCTCTGATGTTGTAGTTTGAATAACATTCAATCTTAAATAAATATTTTATGCAGTATGATCAGAATATTAAATCACCACATTATAATATTGTGTTTCTGAAGGATAAGGTCTCCATATATGGAAATAATACTTTCATCAAGTTTTGGGTTATCTTAATTTGATTATAGATCTTGCATCTAATAACACTCCACAAATTAATTTAAACATTCTACATTTACATTTTACATTTAACAAAGATCTATGCAAGGCGTGCAGTACGAAAGGACACTGTGCTCAACTATGCAAGACATTTGGCTCCAAAGATGTGACCAGAGACTTCAAAGGACAGAACCAAACAGAACACAGATGCAGCAATATGGCAAGAGCATCAGGGAATACACCAGAGATCTGCATAACATAAGCTGATACATGAAGTTCACAGCACGACAAATATCCCCTTGCAGATTCCTTATGTCCTCATCACAACATGCTCTTCTGAAGAAGGGTCTAGGCCCGAAATGTCAGCCTTCCTGCTCCTCTGATGCTGCTTGGCCTGCTGTGTTCATCCAGCTCGACACCTTGTTATCTCATGCTCTTCCACCTATTTTCTATAAACAGGAAATTTGAATACCTTATACTCTGGACACACCTCCAAGTCATTAATATAGACAGTAAATAGAGGTTCTGGGATTGATCCTTGTGGCACTCCACTATTTGTTTATTTCCAACTTGAAAAAGACCTGTTAATCCTGACTCTCTGCTTTCTGTATGTTAGCCAACTGTCAGTCCATGCCAATAGATAATCCCAATACCGTGAACTCCTATGATGTGCAATACCCTTTTATGTGGCACTTTATTGAATGAATGCCAGAAATCCAAATCAACTGCATCTACTAGTTTTTCTTTACCAGCTTTCCTTGTTTTGTCCATAAAGAACTCCAGCAAATTTGTCAAACATGGTTTCTTCTTCATAAAACCATGTTCACTGTGTTGAGCTTTTCTAAACATCCTGCTTTTTCTTCCTTAATAATGGACTCTAGTGTTTTCACACTGACAGATGCCAAACTAAAGGCCTATACTTCCCTGCTTTGTGTCTCTCCTTTTCTGAAGAGGGCCATCACATTACTGGCTTTCCAATCTGCTGGAGCTCTGCCACAATCCAGTGAGTTCTGGAATATTTTGACCAATGTCTCCATGATGTCTGCAGCCATTTCCATTAAAATTCTTGGATGCAGACCAGCAGGTCCTGCTAACTTGTCTGCCTTTGGTCATACAGTTACAGAGTCACAGAGTCATAAAGTTATACAGTATCGAAACACACGTCATTCATGCTGACCAGACATCCCAATCTGACCTCCCATTTGCCAGCAGCTGACCAATATCCCTTTAAACCCTTCCTATTCATTTATGTATCCAGATGCCTTTGAATTATTGTAACTGCACCAGCTTCCATCACTTCTTCTGGCAGCTCATTCCATACATGCACCATTCTCTACGTGAAAAAGTTACCGCTCAGGTCCTTTTTAAATCATTCCCCTCTCACCTTAAACCTATGTCCTCTAGTTTTGGGCTCCCCCATCCTGGGAAAACACCTTAGCTATTCACCCTATTCATGTCTCTCAATATTTTATAAACCTCTATAAGGTCACCCCCTCAGCCTTTGGCACTTCAGGGAAAATAGCCCCAGCCTTTTCCTAAAGTTCAAACCCTGCAATCCAGGCAAAACCTTTGTACATCTCTTTTAGGTTAACAACATATTTCCTATAGAAAGGTATCCAGAATTGTACACAGTATTCCAAAAACGGCCTACCCATCGTCCTGTACAGCCACAACATGACATCCCAGCTCTTATACTCAATGTTCTGACCAACGAAGGCAAACGTGCCAAATGCCTTCTTCACCACCCTGACGATCTGTGACTCCACTTTCAAGGAACTATGTACCAACACCCCTAGGTCTCTTTGTCAGCAATACCCCCTAGGGCCCCAGGATTAACAGTATAGGTCCTGTCGTGGGTTGCCTTATCAAAAAGCAACACCTCATATTTATGTAAATTAAACTCCATCACCATTCCTCAACCATAGACCCATCTGATTAGGGTCCCATTGAACTCTGAGATAATCTTCTTCACTAGCACTACACTACCTATTTTGGTGTCATCTGCAAACTTACTAACCGCCCTCTTATATTCACATCTGAATCATTTATATAAACGATGAAAAGCAGTGGACCCAGCCCCGATTGTTGCAGCATACCCTGGTCATAGGCATCCAGTCTGAGCAAGAACCCTCTACCTTCCCCTGTCTCCTACCTTCAATACAATTTTGTATCCAGTTGGCTAGCACCTCCTGAATCCTGTGTGATCTAACCCTACTAACCCGTCTACCATGCAGAACCTTGTTGAATGCTCTGCTGAAGTCCATATAGACAACATGTACCGCTCTGCCTTAATCAACCTTTTTTGTCGGCTCTTCAAAACACTCCATCAAGTTAGTGTGACATGATTTCCCATGCACAAAGCCATGTTAACTATCCATAGTCAGTCTTGCTTTTCCAAATCCATGTAAACCCTGTCCCTCAGAATCCCCTCCAACAACTTATCCACCACTGACGTAAGGCTCACTGGTCTATAGTTCCCTGGCTTTTCCTAACAGCCTTTCTTAAATAATAGCACCACGTTAGCCACCCGCAGTCTTTTGGCACCTCACCAGCGGCTGTCGATGAAACAAATATCTCAGCAAGGGACCCAGCAATCTCTTCCTTAGCTTCCCACAAAGTTCTGGGAGACACCTGATCAGGTCCTGGAGATTTGTCTACCTTTATGACTCCTCTTCTGTAAAATAAACATTTTTCAAGACATCACTATTTATTTCCCCAAATACCCTAGCTTCCACGTCCTTCTCCACTGCAAATACTGACATGAAATATTCAATTAAACTCTCCCCAATCTCCTGTGGTTCCCATTATGCCCTCCTGATTTCCCTCTTAAATATATTTCTATTGCTCTTATACTCCTCTAGGGATTCAATCAATTCCAGCAGTCTATACTTGATATATGCCTGCATCTTTGTCTTGACAAATTTCTTGAGTCATCCAGCATTCCCTACACCTACCAGCCTTGCCTTTCACACTAACAGGAACATACTGTCTCTGAACTCTTGTTATCTAATTTTTAAAGGCCTTCCATTTCCAGTTGTCCCTTTGCCTGTGAATATCCTCCCCCAATCAACTACATAATACTGTAAAAAATTGGCTTCACTCCATTTTAGAACTTTAACTTTTTGATCAGGTCTACCATTTTCCACAACTATTTTAAAACTAATAGAATTGTGATCCCTTGCCCCAAAGTCCTCCCCCATTGACACGTCCATAACTTGCCCTGCCTTATTTCACAACATAAGATCAACTATTGCTCCTTGTTTGGTAGGTACATTTACATATTCAATAAGAAAGTTTTCTTGTACACACTTAACAAATTCCTCTCCATCCAAGCCCTTAACACTATGACAGTCCCAGTTAAGTCTGGAAAATTAAAATCCCCTACCTTCTTTTAAATTCATCCTTGGGATGTGGGCATTACTGGCTGGACCAGCATTTATTGTCCATTCCTAAGTGCCCAGAGGACAGTTAAGAGCCAACCATGTTGCTATGGATTTGGAGACACATGTAGACCAGACGAGGTAAGGATGGCAGTTTTCTTCCTTAAAGGGCATTAGTGAACTAGATGAGTTTTTCCTGACATTGATAGTGGTAGACAATAGACTCTTATTTCGAGATTGTTATTGCATTTAAATTCCATCATCTGCCATGGCAAGATTTAAACCCTTGTCCCCGGAAGATCACCTGGGTCTCTGGATTAATGCCTTCGTGATAATACCACCAGGTCATCACCTACCGTTGATTAAACCCTCTTATTCTTACAGATCCTATTGGGTTGTCAAATACATATTACGTCATGATAGTGATCATTACAAGATCTTTCCTTCCATAAGCACCTTGCTTACCCAATATCTTTGGGATGTTTATAAGGGAGGGGCTGATGTAGTGTTGTGGTAATATCACTGGACTACAGAACCCCAGGCAAATGTTCTGGGGACAAAAACTGAAATTTCTGGAGGAATCCCAGCAGGTCTGGCAGCATCTGTGGACAGAAAGCAGAGTTAACGTTTCAAGATTAGTGCCCCTTTGTCAGAAATGTTCTGGGACATGAGTTCAAATAGCATGTAGTGAAATTTGAATTGAACTTTTAAAAACATTGAATTAAAAAAAAACCCAGACTAATGAAGACCATGTAATGTTTGCTGATTGATGTAAAAGCCCACCCTGTGACCATGTTACACTTTAGAGCTATACCCCTAAATATGGTATTACCATTACTATCAAAGGTCATGTTTGAAAGGCAAGTGAGAATGATGTTGCAAACATTATCTGATTTATTCGATTGTTTATTATCATGTGTGTCCTGTTACAAATTACAGTGAAGAGTATTATGTAGTGTTGACACTCTCCAGTGCCATCTTAAACACCAAAAAAAAACCAAAATGTAGAATATAAAGACAGAAGTTTGAGGAAATAAAGAAAACATGTTCAACTTTATAGTTCTTCATGGGGGACACAAGTCCTCTTTGCTGCACTACTGCCACTTGAGTGAAAGTCGCCACGCTTTGGCGCCATCTAGCCTCCACCAACGCCCTCCCCACCATGAGTCCTCGTTTGACTTCACTAATGCAGATGCCATTGACGCTGTCGGTACTAAAGCGCCCAAACTCAACTCTGTCGCCACCAATAGTGTGCATTGTGTTGTGAAGTCGGCATAGTATTTGTAGATTGGAAGGCAGGACGTTAGAATTTGTTGTAAAATGATAGGGATGAAGAGTGCGTGGTCCCTTTAAAAGATGTGATTTTTTTAGGTTTAAAGATTTTTAAAAATAGTCTGTAGGCAGCAGCAAATGCACAGAGAGTTCTTGAAATTGAAACATTGTATCAAAAGGCTATACTGTCAGCAGGCAAAACAACATTATCACCAAGACAACAGGTTTTTGAATTCAGCTAATTAATTTAAACCAGGCTCTAGATAACAAAGCCCAATTAAATTTGAATCTGGTGGTTTTGAGAACCTCAGACCAATCCTGTTGTAAGAAATTAATAAGTCATCAAGGGTATAAAAGAAAAGGGCATTTGAAAATCGGTGTGAGAGCAAACTGCCATCTGTTAAGAGGAAAGCTCTCAAAAGACATCAGCTCTAAATGAAGAGAAAATCATTGGCTGTCACAGAAATCTCTAAGATCGCAGAGTTAGCACCATCTAAATAAAGGTACTATGGAACTCTTGGCTAATATTCCTGACACAAGAATTCGATGGAGAAAGTCATTCCTGAATGGAAAACAGTGGAGAAGGCAAAGAACACTCTGGAAGACGTATCCTGGCTGTAATTTCGAGAGACTAAGATTCAATTTGTTTTATTCTTACGATTTTGGTTTCTATAACTGGGGCTTGTATTTATTAGAACAGCATACCATTAGAATTTTGTTTTATTCAGGAAAAGTTAGCAGTTAAGGGGGGAATTGTTCAGTTTGTTAGTAGTTCTGTTAACTTGTTCACTGTTAGAGTTAGATAAATAAATTGTTACTTGTTGATTGTAGATTGACTGTCAGGACAGCGTTTTATTTCACCTCCATCTCCTTAACACTTTGGGTCCACCTCACCGATGCAGCTGCTGTTGATGCTATCATGGCTTGTACTGGGTCCAAACTCATCTCAGCCACCTCAATGAATCTGCACTGGAAGCAGACTCTGCCAGGAACCCGAACCCGTCCCTGCAGCTGCTGCCATACATTGGCACTAGGACCGCCTCGACAACGTAGAAGCTGCTGGGAACCCAAATTTGGATCCGATGCTGCCACCACAAGTCTGTGCTGCTGGGCCTACTTGAGTCTGCGCTGCTGGGCCTACTTGAGTCTATGCTGCTGGGCCCACTTGAGTCCATGCTGCTGGGCCGACCCGAGTCTATGCTGCTGGGCCCACTCGCTGCTGCCGATGCCATCATCATGACTGAGCTCTTCACCAAAAGGTAAGTAAAATAAAATAGAAGAGAAGAAAATGAGAGCAGAGGGAAAAAAAAAACGAAAAGTAAAACAGATGGAGCTGATGAGCCACAGGCTCAGAAGCCCTGCTCCAGTGCCATCTTACTAGAGCTCACTACTTATGTAAAATCTTTGAGATGCAATATGGACTGTTAATGAAACAAGGGAGAATAAATGACCAGCATGCAGATGGGGACCGGCGATAACTACGATTTGGAGAACCGGTTAGAGTCACACGTACCACAATGGGAACATGATAACCTGCAGAAGTTTCCAAAGTGCATAGTGAGTTTAGGTCTTACAAAGTCGCAAAACCTAATGGAGCAACTCTGGGAATGACCAGAAGCCAGTTGAGAGAAGTGTACAATACACCAGCTGAAATAAGATCCGAAATTGTTGTCAAAGCCTCAAAATGATATAAGGACTATTTAAACAACTGTGCGTGTAAATTTCACAATCCCAATATTTTCATAACTGGTTTTGCTAATACATGTTGTCTTGGACAGGCACAGAAAAACAGCTACAGAAAAACACATTGATTGTGCCGTCTTTGGCACATGCAGGAATGTTCACAGGACTCATTCAGGGTCATGCAGCTGCCGAATATCATCAAATAGTTTAGCCCTTCAGCCCATCCTATGTGTTATTACTTGCAACAAATGTTAACTATTTTTGGCCAAAATTGGGAACACTGTAATGTCCCTTTAGGAGATCAATATGCAAATAACCAACAAGCTGGATGTCATCACATGGCCGCAGGTTGTGTCTGGAGAGCACACTGTAATGTATGTATTAGTTTAGCTGTAAATAAATCCAATAGAGATTGTCAGGTAAATGGAGTCTACATACCTAACGTGTTACATTTAGATAGTACTAGAATATTATTACAGCCTTCAAGCCTCACTGTAACGTGGATGAGAGCCACCAGTCGCTATCATCCTCGCCACGTAGTTAAAGAAAGGTGGCATTCTAGCGTTGGCAGCAGCACTGTCAGTCAATCCTGAAGGGAAGGAAATTTGGTGGGTAATATGGGAAGAATGATGAGCATAGACCAGCACAAGCTTGATGCATTGATGTAAAGGCAGAAAAAACAACTCCTGATTCTCCTGGTAAAAAGTATGAACAAAAAACCGCATATATTTCTGCTGACAGTTTCTATAAGTACCTTTTAAGCACAGTATGTAGGACGTTTGTGAAAAGAAACTGGGGCTGGACTGCCATCTATTCCATTATAGGCAAACAGTATTTCATAGATGAGTGCTGAACTACGTGTAAGACCTCACTTCCATATCGCGATTTGGGCAGCAAGGCTACACGAAGCAAGGATATAGATTTATGCCCTCAGGTCTGGGCCTTTCCACTGTTGTACCCAATGTTCTACACCTGATGTCACTGGATTTGCAAATGATATTCATACGCTTTCAAATGAAAAGCACAAATAAATTGCTCTGAATTGAAAACAATATTGTCCTTTTTATAACCGGTTTTATTTTTATTCTATAATCAGAGCTGAGGGAGGAGAGGTATTAGCAGTGGCCTGGCTCTGATGCAATGATGCGGCGGACAATTACGGTCATTATTGAAAAATGTGAACATCGACAGATGGTGAGCTGGGATTAGCAAAGATAAATATTTACAAATTCAGCCTTGACAGAAAACAGAGCAGCAATGGAAACCACATGTTAAGTACAAAATATATTGTAATCTGTAATGCCTTGTGGACTTTGGAATATGAGATAACCTTTACAGAATCTTTTAAAGATACAAGAGATATTGCTTTTGTTATGGAAATCAGAGAGACATTTTTGTTTGTGGTGAGTTCCTGATAATTCTTGATATAATTTGAACCTATACTTTGCTATTTATTGCTTAGATGGTTGTTTTTCTGCTGACGTTGAGTGTTTACATTGATGTATTCAAAACATTGCCATTTGTTTAATTGAGTATTGTAGAGAATTCTGCAGCTTTGGAATGGTACAGATGTAGGGAACTGTAGGGTCATAAGATGAAAATATTGGATCTGTCAATATCTGACTACCCATGATGGGATTTTGTTCTCATTAAAATCGCACACTGTTTTTGGCGAATGCAGGAATTGTAAACATTATACTTCTTCTTACTCCAGATCAGGAGACTTATTCCAAAAAGACTGGCAGATGTGTGAAATCACAAACCAGTAATAGTGGAAATATTTACTTAAAGGACACAAGCTTTTACTAATGGGGCACCACAGGGATCAAAGCTAGGGCCACAGGTGGTCAAATCTATATGAAAGATTTAATGACCAAATTTCCAAACATTTCCAAATTTGCTAGTGACACAAAACTAGGTGGAAATGCAAGTTGCAAGGAAGGTGCAAGGAGGTCTCAAGCAAAATTGGACAAGCTCAGTGAGTGGCAAATGGAATATAATGTGGATGAATGCGATGTTATCTACTTTGGTAGAAAAATATAAAGTATTTCCTAAATGGTGAGAGATTGGAAATGATGATGTTCTCTTGTTTATGAGTCACTCAGAATTAGAATGTATGTGTAACAATCAATAAGAAAGGCAAATGGTATGTTGACCTTCATCACAAGGGGCTTTGTGCACAGGGATGAAGATGTCTCACTGCAATTGTATATAGCCTTGGTGAGGCTACATCTGGAGACTTCCTTTGTCTTCTTTTCTAAGGAAGGATATACCTGCCATGGAGGAAGTGCAACAAACGTTCATGAGACTAATTCCTGCAAAGGCAGCATTGTCTTAAGAGGAGAGATTGGGCAAGCTAGGCCTGTATTCTCTGAAATTGAGAAGAATTTGAAGTGATCTCATCAAAGCACACAAAATTCTTATAGAGTGTGATAGGTTGGATATACTGATAGTATGAATCTTGAACAAGGGGACATAATCTCAAAATAAGAGGTAGGCCATTTAAGACTGAAATGAGAAGGAATTTTGTAACTCAGGGGGTAGTGAATCTTTGGAATCCTCTAACTCAGAGAGCTGTTGAAGCTCAGTCGTTGAGCATATTCAACTTAGAAATTAGAAGATTTCTGGACACTAATGACATCAAGAACTGACACTCACCCTCCTTCAATGTCCCACCTCCCTGACCCCCACAACCACCTGGACTTCATAGTCTCAATACTGACTCCACTTCCAACTCAATTCCTCAACCTACCCTAAGCACTCATCCACTTACCTGATGATCTACCCAGTCACCCATCTACCAGCCCCAGAACCAACCATCTGGCACTCAAATTTAACTGACTCACATACACGCATACATATCATTGGTGCTCATTATAAGCACTGTACTAGCTGACAGTTGCTGCAGTCATCATTATAAATCACAAAGTATGTATCACTTATTGACCTGAGTGAACCAACCTAGAGCATACTTTAGAGTGATTCATCCAAACCTACAGTGAAATCTCTGTTGTGGCCATCTATACATATTTGTTGTGCTTCATTGTAGCCAAACACTTGTGTGCAATCTATTTCAACTCAGCAAAGATTCAAAATTCAAATACTGCTTTCCCCACTCTGGCTATACCTCCTTTTCCTTTATGTGATGTCCTCCACAGCATTTTCATCCTGCCCTTTGTCCATAATGTTTCAGCCCTTTTGGCCCAAACGCATATCAGAATAATGCAAGGCCTCATCTGTTCTGCCATGAAAATTCTCCAGCTGCTGATGTACAATGTCAGTGCTTAGATCATCCGTTAATTGCACAATTCTGTGAGCTGTGTTAATGCAATCACATAATGATCAATGGACTATTTTTCACCTTTGTCTTTACTACTGAAAGACAGCATTTATACAGCATAATCATTTGGAGCTCAGAGTGTGCATTCAACGCTTTCAAAATTTCTACCACTTTTTTCTGTGGAGTCCAATACACTTTGAAACAGTCTCTCTCAGTAATGATAAAAGTGTAGCTAATGGCTTGGCTTGTTAGTTCAGTATGTCATCATCTCATAGCTTAGCTACTGTGAGTGAAAAAATTGCCAATTCTGTTTTATATCACTTTATATTTTAACCAGTGCTGGTAGAGACAAGTTTGTAACCATTATATCTTACCAGTACTTCAGCTTCAGCTCCTTTTCCATGGATTCCTGCAGCTTTTAGCAACTTTAAGCAACTCTGAATGCTCCTGTATTCCCCTTTTAATAGCTGTGCTTTTCTCGAGCTCTTCAACACCCATTCTCAGCTCTACTCTGACACCATCTCACAAACTAATGGGACAACATTCTTTCTGTACTATCTTTTCATTAAACTGGCTGTAAAGCCAATTATTATAGGGACTACCTTATTGTAAAGGTCACATGATGATGGCAAGCCTGGAAGCACAATAGAACAATATTGCGTTTGCATATCAAACACCAATAATATACAAGAATCAGAAACAGCCTTAAATTATAATGATTTCAGCCTTAGCACCCATGTCTGTAATTTCTAAACTTATTACAACCTGGGATTGAACTTTCCATTGTGCAGTAAAGTAAACACATTCACTTTCTAGTTTATAATCACCTGCACAAACAAGGCGTATCAGCAAATAATTGTGCATATTTATTAGAAGTTTAGAGCTTATAAACAGGTCTATAATTAACTGGAACACTCTGTAACTAAAGAAATAAATGCATCACTTCTTAAGAGACCAGCTGTTATTCTCCCTAACTGCAGCAAACAATTTCCCTGAGGACAGTTTGCAACTATATTCAATCAGAATATCACATTTAGAAAATAGCGGCTGCGATGCTTGGGTGGAGGGACAAAAACAATTCAAATAGAAATACCGGTCAGGTCATTTTGCTTTTCGTATCAGCTACTAGTCATCAGTTTGATAACTCATCTGCAACAAGGTACTGTTCTCCTGCAACATTGTATGGATATAGGAATTTGTTTTTAATTCGAAGTTTATTTGCAGTGCTTGGAGAATCAAAATAGAAGCTACAGTTAGTCTAATGAGGATGTATATAATTATCCCCTTGTTTGTGGTGACAAGGCAATATTCTATTCCCTTGACTACAAAACTTTAAAATTTTGTGTTATGATTGCATACAATTGGGAATCTGTGCAGAGTATTTTTAGCCATTTATATCTTAAAATTACACATTGCAAAAATCCTGCCTCTAACTTCAACCATCCATCTCGCAAAGTTACAGCACCAATGCAAATAGGCTGTCAGTCCTGCAGTGCAAAGGCTGCCGCCGTCTAGATGGCCCTGGGGAAGGATCCCATGATCAGGGTTTTGAATCATGGCTACAGCAGAACTTGCAAATTTCTGGTGGTGATGGTGAAAGAGTAAGGACCTCTACAGAAGCTGCGGCTTACAGATGGTGGATTGTTCAAGAAGATAATTTGTGTTTCCTCTAAGCACATATGAAGGATGGACCAAGAAATCATCCTACCGTCTTTAGTCACCAGGTTACAAATAGGTTCCATTGTTGGGTACTTTTGTAAGTTGATTTGGATGCAAGTTAGAACACAATGCAGTATAATAGAAGATAGCTGGTTGTAAATACCAGTAATTGTTGGATCTTTGCAATTAATAGTAATATATCCCTTTATGGGATCTCGTTCATAAACATGAATGTTTGTAAGTTGCATATTTGATAAACTGGGAACTGTCTGTATTGCTCACTGAAATGGAAAATGGGAGGCTTTTATGAACAATGGAAGAGAAAAATGCAAGAGTCCAATATAGAGAAATTTGCAGAGGATCTGTCCTTAGGCAGATGACTACTATGACTATGCTTGTTATGGCAGAAGGAGGCATTGAGCATTGGCCCTCATGTATTGTAGGTACAACAAGCTAACAATACCACATATTCCAGTGATGGGTCATCAATATGAATGGTAACTTTTTTTTCTCTCTCCATGGATGATGCAAGGCTTGCTGTGTATTTCCAGCAGTTTGTGTTTTCATTTCAGTGCTTATCATCCTTGTCCACTGATACTAAAGTTCTTATGGCGTCAATTTGGCTTTGGGTGGTAACAAGTGAATCATTCGAGCAGAATTTTGAGTAGTGTTTTAAAACCAGCTGATGATTTGCTGCCTCCCATTTTCTCCTTCAGGTCAACCTCATCCAGAAGTTGCTAGAACACATGGCAGAATTTTACGCTTCCACTTTCCCCAGGAGGAAGCTGGAACTTGGGGTGGTTATGTTAGATAATGTGGGATGATGAGGGTGTTGTGTCCGTCACTGATCCACCTTCACTAGTTTTTCACCAGTGTAGGGTAGAGTTTGAACAGTTTGCCTACTCTTGGGCCAATTGAGGTTGTTAAGTTATCAAGTCTGTTTAATTCACTTATGGGATGTGAACATCGCTGGCTAGGCCAGCATTATTGCCTATCCCTAGTTAATGTCAACCACATTACTATAAGTCTAAAGTCACGTGTAGGCCAGACCAGGTAAGAACGGCAGTTTCCTTCTCTGAAGGACAATAGTGAATGAGATGGGTTTTACTGACAATCGACAATGGTTTCATGGTCTTTGTCAGATTTTTCATTCCATATTTTTAGTGAATCAAATTCTACCATCTGACACAGCAGGGATCCTCTGATGGTATTATTGGTAGATTATTAATGATGATTTAAGGTCTCCTACCTCCTGCTAACACTCATGGTTTACACGAGACAGCTGGCAGTTCACACACCACATGGTGAGGACACCATTTAGCCTCACTGTGAGCCTGGAGGAGACCCTCCTGTTGGGACCTGTTGTTTTTCAAGAAGAGACATCCCTACTGGAAGGGAATGCCTTAGCTTTTATTTCCCCCGTACCCCAACACTGCTTCCTTCCCCCTCCATATGAGGGCGTTCATGTTAAGTTGAAGTACATCTCACTGCAACACCCTTACTCAGGAACAGATTGCATCTGTCGGTGGATATCACTCCCAATGGTACTACTGGGACAGGACATCTGCCAGCCCTTTCATAAGCAAGTGTGAGGTTATTCATTTTCTACCAAAAATATAGATCAGAGTTCTTTCTAAATGGTGAAACCTAGCAATAATAAAGGCAAAGGAACTTGGGATCCAGATGTTTGAATCATGAACGCTGTAGAAAATAATTAAAATGACCAACGCATTTATATTTTTTCTGAACTATGGTGACCAATGTAGTATGCATTATTACAAGTGTGGGGTTTCGTTAGAGTCTTGTTCATTTGGAGTAAGACTTCTTTATTCTTGTACTCCAATTCCTTGCAATTGAGGACAATGTGTCACTTGCTTCCTTAATTGTTTGCTGTACCTGTCTATTTAGTTTCTAATGTTCATTGTACGAGTGTCTCTGATCATCATTTAACATTTATTTACTTTTTAAAAATATTCTGTTTTAGTCTGATGACCAAATTGAATACCCTCACACTTCCTCATATGCTACTCCATTTGCCATCGTGCTGCCCACTCATCCTTACAGTCCCTCTGTGTCCTCCTCTCAGGTTACATCCTGATCCAGACTTGTCGTAGGTTAGGTGGGAATCCGAGTTCAGGATTAGGTATAGGAGCCAAGGCTTTGGGCAGTGAGACTATGGAAACATTTTTCATGCATAGGGAATTAATGTTTGAAACTCTATTTTGCAGACAACAGTTTCACAGATTATGTCTGCCTATAAGTTTGTACCAATTTTAATTTTTGTTTCAGATTTTTAGAAGCCATTTCTTTTGAAAGAAGATTATTAATGCTAGGGAGGAACCTCAAGATGGCGATGGTGGAGTAGGTAGCAATTGAGCTCCTCAGCCTGGGGCTCATCAATCTGTCTGCTTTGTTCCCGCTTTTCATCCTCTCTTTTTTTTCAAAGATTTTAAAGCGTGTTTTTTTCTGATAAGAAAACTTACCATGGAGTTGCTGAGAGCTGGAGCAAGGCAGGCTGGAGGCTTGGAGTGGTGTGGAGTGATCTGTAATTTGTTTATCTGACTGTAATATTTATCCTTTTAACTACGTCTTATTTCTGACTTTTACTATGAATCACTGTAAGCTAATGCAACTTCTTTTCTTTTTTATTCCTCATTTTGTATCTAAGATTTGTACCTGGGTACTTTGTACCTAAGTTGGTGCCATAAGAGGTGATATTGTAAGCTTTTCATTGTACTCCTGTACGTCTGTACTTCTGATAATAAAGGATATTCTATTCTAAAAGTTGCACCCTATCCTTAATGTTTCTTCCTGCGGGAATGGATTTGTATATTACCCTGCCAAATATGCCCTAGCTTTTCAGTCACTGAATATGCAACAAGGGATATGTGCAACAGTTACTTTCACACACAATCAGCATCTTTCTGCTGAAAAGAAATATTTTAAATTTAACTATCAGTACCAACAGCACAAAGAGTTAGAAGTTTTCACCATTTTTAAATGAAAGATTTAATGAAAGAAGTTAGGGTCATAAAATGTGATGATCTAAGACTTATAAAGTACATGAAATGTAAAGAACTTTAACAAACAATATCAGCATGTTCATGTACAGTAATGACAATTTTCAGGGTTGTAACCATCAATTTATGAGGCTAATGAAAATTGATTAGTTTAATAAGAACAAATATCAAGGAGAATAATGAAGGAGAACAGCTCTCTTTCCTTAATTAATTAAACCTCAAGGGACTTATTACTGAAAATATTCCTGTCCATCTGTATTGTACCCTTCAGCGAGACTGATAATAGCCATAATACCTTATCAAAGTAGATTAGGCATGGAAGAAATTGAAATGACAGCAATCTGACTGTCATGTACAGACTAATTTAAATAATCAGGGTAGGCAATGGCCTAGTGGTATTATCGCTGGCCTACTAATCCAGAGACCCAGATAATGTTCTGGGGACCTGGGTTCGAATCCCACCATGGCAGATGGTGGAATTTGAATCAATAATTAGAAAAAAAACGTCTGGAATTAAGAATCACCATGAACTCATTGCCGATTGTCAGAAAAACCCATCTGGTTCACTAATGTCCTTCAGGGAAGGAAATCTGCCACCGTCACCTGGTCTGGCCTACATGTGACTCCAGACCCACAGGGATGTGGTTGACTCTCATTTGCCCTCTGAAATGGCCTAGCAAGCCACTCAGATGTACCAATTGCTACAAAGCCTTAAAGAAATGAAACCGGACGGATCACCTGGCATCGGCCTAGGCACCAGAAGAGACAATGGCAGAAACAGCTCTGTCGACCATGCAAACTCCTCCTCGCTAACATCTGGGGGTTAGTGCCAAAACAGGGACAGCTGTCTCACAGACTAGTTAAGCAACAGCCTGACACAGTCATACTCACAGAATCATACCTTACAGACAATGTCCCAGACACCACCATCACCATCCCTGGATATGTCCTGTCCCACCGGGAGGACAGACCCAGCAGAGGTGGCGACACAGTAGTATACAGTCGGGAGGATGTTGCTGTGGGAGTCCTCAACATTGACTCCAGACCCCATGAAGTCTCATGTCTTCAGGTTAAACCTGGGCAAGGAAACCTCCTGCTGGTTACTACATACCCTCCTCCCTCAGCTGATGAATCAGTATTCCTCGATGTTGAGCAACACTTAGATTAAGCACTGAGGACAACAAGGGCACAAAACGTACTCTGGGTGGGGAATTTCAATGTCCACCACCAAGAGTGGCTCGGCAGCAGTACTACTGATCGAGCTGGTCGGGTCCTAAAAGACATAACTGCTAGACTGGGTCTGCGGCAGGTGGTGAGGGAACCAACAAAAGGGAACAACATACCTGACCTCATCCTTACCAATCTGCAAGCTGCAGTTGCATCTGTCCATGACAGTATCAGTGAGGGTGACCATCGCACAGTCCTTGTGGAGACGAAATCCCGCCTTCACATTGAGAACAACCTCCATCGTGTTGTGTGGCACTATCACCGTGCTAAATGGGACAAACTTCGCATAGATCTAGCAACTCAAGACTGGGCATCCATGATGCGCTGTGGGCCATCAACAACAGCAGAATTGTACTCCAGCACATGCTGTAAGCTCATGGCCCGGCATATCCCCCACACAACCATTGCCATCATGCCAGAGGATCAACCCTGGTTCAATGGAGAGTGCAAGAGGGCATGCCAGGAGCAGCACCAGGCATATCTGAAGATGAGGTATCAACCTGGTGAAGCCACCAAACAGGACTACTTGCACACCAAACAGCGAAAGCAGCAAGTGATAGACAGAGCTAAGGGATCCCACAACCAACAGATCAGATCTAAGCTCTGCAGTCCTGTCACATCCAGTTGTGAATGGTGGTGGACAATTAAACAACTCACTGGAGGAGGAGGCTCCACAAATATCCCCATCGTCAATGATGGAAGAGCCCAGCACATCAGTGTAAAAGATAAGGCTGAAGCATTCGCAGCAATTTTCAGCCAGAAGTGCTGAGTGAATGATCCATCTCGGCCTCCTCCAGTGGACCCCAGTATTACAGATATCAAGCTTCAGCGAATTCAATTCACTCCACGTGATATCAAGAAACAGTTGGAGACACTGCATACTGCAAAGGCTTCGGGCCCTGACAACATTCCGGCAATAGTACTGAAGACTTGTGCTCCAGAGCTTGCCGCTCCCTGAGCCAACATGTTCCAGTACAGTTACAACACTGGTCCCTACCTGACAATGTGGAAAATTGCCCAAGTATGTCCTGTACACAAAAAGCAGGACAAATCCAACCTGGTCAATTACTGCCCCATCAGTCTCCTCTCGATCATCAGTAAAGTGATGGAAGATGTCATTGAAGGTGCTATCAAGCAGCACCTACTCAGAAATAAGCTGCTCAGTGATGCCCAGTTTGTGTTCCGCCAGGGCCACTCAGCTCCTGACCTCATTACAGCCTTGGTTCAAGCATGGACAAAAGAGCTGCATTCCAGAGGTGAGGTGAGAGTGACGGCCCTTGATATCAAGGCTGCATTTGACCAAGTATGGCATCAAGGAGCCCTAGCAAAACTAGAATCAATGGGTATCAAGGGGCAAACTCTCTCCGGTGGTTGGAGTCACACCTGACACATAGGAAGATGGTCATGGTTGTTGGAGGTCAATCATCTCAGCTCTAGGACATCTCTGCAGGAGATCTCTCCTCAGGGTAGTGTCCTAGGCCCAGCCATCTTCAGCTGCTTCATCAATGACCTTCCCTCCATCATAAGGTCAGAACTGGGGATGTTTGCTGATGAATGCAAAATGTTTAGCACCATTTACGACTCCTCAGATACTGAAGCAGTCCATGTTCAAATGCAACAAGATCTAGACAATATCCAAGCTTAGGCTGACAAGTGGCAAGTGACATTCGCACCACACAAATGCCAGGCTATTGCAATCACCAATAAGAGACAATCTAACCACCGTCCCTTTACATTCAATGATGTTACCATCACTGAAATACCCCACTATCAACATCCTGGGGGTTACCATTGACCAGAAACTCAACTGGACTCACCACATTAACACAGCGGCTATAAGAGCAGGCCAGAGGCTAGGAATACTGTGATGAGTAACTCACCCCCGACTCCTCAAAGCCTGTCTGCCATCTGCAAGGCACAAGTCAGGAGTGTGATGGATTACTCCCCCCTTGCCTGGATGAGTGCAGCCCCAACAACACCCAAGAAGCTTGACACCATCCAGGACAAAGCAGCCCGCTTGATTGGCATCACATCCACAAGCTTCCACTCTCTCCACCACCGACACTCAGTAGCAGCAGTGTGTAGCATCTACAAGATGCACACGAGAAATTCACCAAAGATCCTCAGACAGCATCTTCCAAACCCATGACCACTTCCATCTAGAAGGACAAGGGCATCAGATATATGGGAACACCACCAACTTCAAGTTCCCCTCCATGCCACTCACCATCCTGACTTGGAAGTATATTGCTGTTCCTTCACTGTCACTGGGTCAAAATCCTGGAATTCCCTCCCTAATGGCATTGTGGGTCAACCCACAGCAGGAGGACTGCAGCGGTTCAAGAAGGCAGCTCACCATCACCTTCTCAAGGGCAACTAGGGGTTGGCAAGAAATGCTGGCCAGCCAGCAATGCTCACATCCCACAACATGAATGGAGAAATAAAAATCTCGAGAATTTCCTTGCAGTTTTTCCCACTCGTCTGTTGTAACTTTTATGGAAGCTCAGTGCAAAAACCTCTTTCATGGGGTTTCTTCCAACTCCTCTCCAAAGTGACAGTGTGGGAGAGAAACCAGGAAATTCCCAATTAAGATGTTTGCACTATCCCTTGGGAGTTGCAACAGACCCAGCAGCAACAGTTTTCCCACTGGCAACAGGAAGAAGGGAATTGAATTGGGGAAGAAACATTATCATTTGATTCACCATTTATATTACAGCACAAAGATGTTGGGATGTATATGGGAAATGCTTTTCAGATTATCAAAACTGGGGCTTACATCTGCTACATCTAACTAGAAACTAATTTAGCCTGTGTTGCTTCTACAAGCTTGGGATTTCCTGATCACCCCATTCTCCCTATTCATGGGTCTCAGGGAGGCAGGTGGTCTTACGTAAAAATAGCGGTGGGAAGACCCCAAAATTCCTTCAGTGGAGAGAAAGGATCAGGTAGAAGCCTTTCTTTTTTAGGTCTCAATCCAGAAATGTTCAAGTTCATCCTCAGTGTGTGCCTGTCCCTTATCAGCGCTTCATTGGTGACCGACATTGCCGATTTTGCCACGTTTTATATTGGTAGCCTCCTTCTTAGCAATGGAAACCTTGCAGCAAGTCAGCTGAACATGCAAATGACCCCTGACCCAGGACATTAGTTGCAGGGACTGCAGATATCTTTCCCTGCTGGAACATGGATGCAAAGAGGGGAATCTGGTCCTCGACACATTCACACCTTGTACTTGCGTTCTGTTTGGTGGATTCATCTGTTTACCTACTCAATTCTGAATGTGTCCTCCCAACCCCAGCACTAGGGTTGGAGATATAGTGCTGTTCTCTGCAGCACCAATCAGCTCAGGCCTGTGACAATTAGCAGATGTTGGTGCCTGAAAAAAGGAGCTTTTGTCTGTTTTCCTGACTGTAACTGAGGAAGAGGCTTTTGCTCCAACAACAGCAACAAGAAAATGCCTTTCTAAAGAACCCTTAATGTAGAAAAACTGCAGTACTTCTCTGCTGTGTAACTGAGCAGTAAAATAGACACAGAGCCAAAATGGAGAAGCATGCAAGGATGGTAATAGGGACCTGTTCTAAGTGGGAAAGAGCTGAGACAGAGAGCTTTAGGGAGAGAATTCCAATGGTTAGGGCTTTTTTTTAGCTGAAGGAGTAGCGAAAAAGGTGCTAATTCTGCTAAATTTTCTATTTATAAAAGCATACTACACGATATTTTCATTCCCAGGTTGGATGTGCAGAGGTGGAGAATTCCCAGGAGCCTGCTGGATTCTGAGGTGGGTGCTTCAGGGATTCAGCATGGCGTCTAAAACTTAAATGAATAAAGCATAAATCAGTCCTCCAGCCTTTGCTTCCCCTCTCCATTTACTCCCATATACTTCCCATGCACTATCCATGCCAACCCATGCCACTGAATGCCCTCTACCCACTCCCTGTCAACCCCCTCCCCCATAGCCTTTCATATCCCATTCCAAATTAATGCCAATTCATGCTGACCCACTGATCCACTCACTGCCTTTGCCTACTATGCTTACCATTTATGGGGAGATGACGATGTATTGGCCATGTCACTGGACTAATAATCCAGAGCCTCAGACTAATGATCTGGAGATATGGCTTCAAATCCTACCACGGCAGATGGTGAAATCTGAACTGAATCAAATAATCTGGAAATAAAATCTCACCTAATAATGACTATGTAACCATTGTTGATTGCTAATTAATCCATCTGGTAAATTAATGTCCTTTAGAGAAGCGAATCTGCTCTCTTTACTGGTCTGGCCTACATGTGACTCCAGACACACAGCAATGTGGTTGACTCTTAATTGCCCTCGGAAATGACCTTGCCAATCACTCAGCGCTTGGGCAATTAGGGATGAGAAACAAATATTGGTTTTGCTGACTATCACCCACATTCTATGAATTTTCTTTTAGAAAGGTACCCACAGACAGAGGAGAAAGAATATGGCAATTATTTAAAATTTTGCTCTACATAATGGATTACACTCCATTGAGAAAAGCATTCTCATTCAGAAAACACATTTTGGTACTTCTTGACAGATTTGACACTTCTTTAATAAAGAAAAGTACTTCATAAATCTGAAATAAGAAAAGAGAAGATGCTGGAGAAGATCAGTGGATTTGGTCCTATCAAACTTGAAATGCTCATTTCACTTCTCTTTTGATTCTTCTTTGTCAGCTTGACAGTTGCACATTTATTCACGTTTTTGAGGCAATTTTCTCGACTGGTAACAGACTAGCAGAATATCAACCTAACCCCCTGTGAGAAGATCTGACTATCCAAAAGGTATCCTTGTACCATATTCTTTTGGTATCCTGCCTTTGCAAAGGAGTCCCCTGACTATCCTAATAGATCCACAGTGTTCAGACCTGCTCATAGCTAGTCTAATGTGCACATGCCAGGTTTCATACCACAGGAATGCCATAACCTCACTTCAATGGAGGTAATTTGAATGGCCAGTTGACGCTGTAAAATGCACAAGCATGAAACCCAGCCTGACTTCACTTCTATCGCAAAGAAAATGGAAAATACCATGTTTGAGGCAGAGATCCGCAATTTCAGGCCTCTTCTGCCATTTTTTTTCTGTGATGATTGCCTCTCTATCCAGGCAAAAAATCAGGGCTGTATTTCATGGTTATTGTTGGGAACATGACTATTGTGAATTGTTGAGGGTGGACTTTATAACTCTATTTCCAGGCTTTAAGCCAGGATATATGTTAAATAAAAACACATAGGACACAGAAACAACTGAAGTAGACCCTCGTGCTCAGTGCTGTGAAAATACTCTTCTAAAATCTCTAGGGATTAGAGTCGTGTTCTTGACAAATTTACGTCTCCATTCTCCTACACTTTCCCATAATCCAAGAATATTGCGAACCTTCAAACCATGGAATGCTATTCCATCTCCAAGTCCCCAGAAATTTCCAGATCCCATCTGCTTCAATGTTTTTGGATGCATGGTCCCAACTTTCCACTCCCCAATACTTCTACCCCACACAACCACCATTTGAAACTGTATTTCACAAGCATTTATATCAAATGAATTCTCCTAAACCCACATATACCCTCAGCTTGATACTCAGAGCTTAGAACTCTGCCCCACACCCACTCTCTTCCTGATACTCACAGAGCCGAGAACTCTGTCCACTCCCAGATTCCCACAGTGGGGGCAGAATTTTTGTTGTATTCGGTGCCTTCTTTTTGTGTGTAAATAGCCACATTTGAGCTCGAATTAGTGGCATCCAGAAGTCTTCACTTTGGCATCCAGGAGCCTTCACTTTTGCACACATCATCTTTTCTGGGGCTGGGTGTTAGGGGGTAGAGCATTGTGTGGGCAGTATATAATACACATACTTGCATTTCACACATGTAATGATATTTTTACAAGTGCAATTGCCTTTACTCAGAGATGATTTTTGTCATTGAGGATTGTCGAACAAGACTTTTGGAATTTGCAAATTTAACAAGAAGGTCTAAATGGACTGAAATCCTTGTAAGAGGTTAGGTGCCATTTTGGAATATTCAGATACCCTCAAGAGATTTTTAAAAATGTCCATCAAGTGTCATAGAACATCAACATTTTCAAACAGATGTGGAGTTTGGGCTTATAGAGCTGGTGAGAGAAACCTAAAGGGGCACAGGATGGCATTGGGAAGAAGTTGGGGGATTGGGGAGGTGTGAGATGATGTTTAGTCAACCTTTAACATTGTTAAGAACTGAGAAACCGTGTTGGGAACTGAGGAGGGACATCTAACTGGCTTACTCACTCCTTCTACACTCCAGTCTGACTAGCAAACTGCACTGTGAACACAGACCCCACATGGAAATATGATGTGTGAAGTTGTACATGGATTTAACATTTTACCATTCTGTAGCAGTTTGCTAGCTACAGAAGCATGATGTTTGTTTTCCCAAGCCTGGAGTGGGGTTCAACCCTATATCTCTCTTTGATTCCAGATCCAACATCACCACTCTGCAATGCTCTGCTGTTCCAACACGCTACAATAAACTAAGGTTACCTGCTCAATGCAATACTGTCCAGATCCTCACCTCTTTGGCAGGAAATTTCTGATGGAGGACTACTTCATATCACTTGGATTTGACACCAAATGGCATGCAGTTTGCATCAAATTTAAAATATATTTGAAATCCTGAACAATTTATACACAGTGAAATCAAGCTTTTTTCAAATGTTCTGAGAGTCTGACATTCTTCTCTTTGTTCTTAAAACATTAAACACTTAAGCTTCAGTTGAAGAGTTCTGCCTCACTGTACCAGCAATTCCCTGGCCTTGAAAATTTGACTTGAAAAAAGGTAGATTCTGACAAAGCGAGAACCAATTTTCAAGCTGAGTCTGGGAGCACAGTGAAAGACATGAATATAGACAAAAATCTAGCTTTATATCAAATGGAACTAACCTTGTTCAGTTCTGAAGATTGCTTTATGCATTGGTAGGAATTTGGGCTCTTTAGATTCATTTCCATTTGAATGGCACCCTTTCCTTACCTCACTGGAGCCAAAGTTTAATCCAATGCAAAGGTCAGAGCCTTTGTTGGTCAAATTTCCTATGCGGAACAAATTTGGAGATTCTTAATTCCTTTCCTACTGATGAGTACTTATTGCGCCAAAGTTGTCCCTACCACTGAATTCTGGATATTGCAACAGATAGATGCAGTGAAAATTTCTCTTTGGGCATTTTTGGGTATGGGGCATGTTTTCAGGCCAATGTTAAGGAAATTAGTTTCTGCATTGAGCTATTCTGTACTCAATCTGGATGTACTTGATGCTGTACTGGAAGAAAACATTTAAATCTATACTTATATTTTAGGAAAAACTTAACAGCTTTGTGTTTTGTTCAGTCATTCGATCAACTTTTGATTGAACAGCAAATTCTTGAGTCATCACTGCGATGTTGCCTTTAAACCTAACAGTGCGTAGGAGCTAAGTTAGTACAGGAACACCCATGGATTTGTCCTTGTAGTTGTGCTGAAGATAATGCATTCTCACACAATTTTACATAAAGGCGTTGTCTTTCCAATTATGCAACTTTTCTCAGTTTGAATACAGGTATTTAAAATTCAACTGAAATGAATGAAACAAATAAACTTTATTACCATTATGCATGTCAGTAACTTCTTGACATTTAATAATGGCTTATGTAACATATTAGTCACATTGTCCAAGTGTTTATCACATTAATTGCATTGTTCAAGTTTTACTGTGCTTTGATTTGCTAATTCAGCATTTTTCTCTTAAAGAAGGGAAGACAGAATTTTCATTATGTAATTCTCTTGCATTTCCAAAATGTTCCAAAGTATTTCACATCCAACAAATTACTTTTTAAATATTATAATAGTAAATAATATAATCGAGAGAAATGTGCACACAATTTATACAAAGCAAAGATGCTAAAACATCAATGAAAGAAATAAGTAAATAATTATTCTATGGTGTTGTTGGTTGAGTGGCAAATGCTGGCATGGATAGTGGTGCAAATAATGCAACAGGATCTTTTGGGTTGCCTGAGAGGACAGGTAAGGCCTTAGTTTAACATCTCAGCAAAAGGCAGTTTCTTTTGGCAGTGTTCCTTCAATATTGCTATGCAATGTCAGCCTGGATTATATACTTTAAAATTTGTAATGTTGCCCTGATTCTCACTCCTCCTCTCATTGATGTGTTGACACATTGACACGGACTGCCTGGACTCTCATATTCCATACCAGTCAACAACTAGTGCTTGTAAAACTGGTAATCAGTGAGTTGAGAAAAGAAAGGAAAGGACTGCTAATAAAATAAAAGAAAATAAAAAAGGTACATTAATTTGTAAATTGTACATTGTACATCCTTTAAACAAGGGGACCATCTGCCATAACCAACTATTAAACCGTGCTCAAAACCTTTACAGATAAACTGATCGAATTGTGTGATTCTTATAAAAGAAGACGAGATGAAAGCTGCACAGGGGATGAAGGTTTAAGCTCTGTTGTGGGAAACCAAGCTGGGAGTTTAGTTACCAGAGAGAAAGGATTCTTTAGAGAAAGTGGAGAATATAAATCTATTGATCAATTGCTCACACAGCTGGAAATTTCCTTGGAGCTACTCCAGCCTTCTTGCAATCTTCACTGGAAGTGAAGCAGAAATCCATCTTTTTTTTTGTACAAACAAACTTTTAAGACATGAACAAAAGCAGAAATTGCTGGAAAAACTCAGGAGATCTGGCAGCCTCTGATTTATCTCTGTAAAACAACTTTGATTACAAGGAATGCTTTGTTACTAACAGTTGAGAATAAGGACAATCCCAGAGTATAAGATGGGCTGAAGGGCTAAAAGTTAATGATGATATTCGATAGCTACATGAGAAGATAGATTGAAGAGGATGGGCTGAATGGCTAACATTGTTGATGATACTCAACAAGCTGCATGGCCTTGGATGAGTTTTGTTAATAATCCTCTATGGACTGAAGACGGAACCTGCAACTTGTTTTTCTGTAGCTGTGTTTTGCCTTGCTGTATCTGCTTTCTTTGTGCTGGCTGTCTGTTACATTATATAAAAGAGAGAAAGCTTTTGTTCCAAGTCACGGGACTTCGCCTCAGCTCAGAATCATGAATGATACCAGGAATGAACCTAAGCGTCCAGACCAGCCATCGATCGAGGGGCCCCCAATGGGCAGAAGGGCATGAAACTTGTTGCTTTTTCTCTTATCTCTTCCATTTATTATTACCACCATAATCATTTATTATTACCACTATAATCATTGTTATTACTCACTAAACATTCATATTTGAGCAAATTGCCGTTGTTGAGCCTTCTCTTAATTATATTTACCTGGATTTGAAAAGACCACTCGGATACACGCTGTGATCCAAGACACCCAGTTACAATGGAGATTGAGTTTCCATGGCCATTTCACCTTTTTCCCAGAATTTTCACTGGGATATTGAGAGATGCCTGCAGAAATTCAAGACTACATGTCTTATTAATGTATAATATGTCAAGGTTCACTCTGGATCATCCAACATTTCTACATCATGTTATACAACAGTATACTCTTGATCCCATGCCTTATATAACTAATTTAGTTGAACTAATTTAGTTTTGAGTGTACAACACAGCACTGTGCTCAACATGAAGCATTTTTTTGAATTGAGCTTTAGCTGGGTGCCTACAGCATGTGAGCCTCATAGAAAAGGCCACATGATTACAGCAACGTAGGGAGACGTTTGCCCCACATTCCAAATGCCCAACTTTTTGTATAAAATGTATCGGATAGAGTTACCGAAGCCACCAAATATAAATACAGTTGTTGTCATGCAATAACAGTTCATTATTCCCATCAATTTAAACGTATATATTGTAAACACAGTCCTTACATCACACTAGTCTCTGAGTGGTATACATGCATATTGTTGTTGTTGACTGTTAAGCTGGGTGTTGTTGTCTCCCCAGAGAATGTCATTCCTGTGTCATTTGTTGCTGTGGTAGCCACTGTTGTTCCATTTCTGTTGCTGACTTGCTGTAGATCTCTGGATATGATTGTTGATGTGTGATCTGTGCAGTTAGTAAATCCCCCCTCTTCCTGATCAACTGCCTTCACCAAGGTACAGCTTCCTCAGTTGGGTGTAAGTGTCTGTCGTTGTGTCAGTATGTCTGGTGTTCACTTCCACTGCATGTGACTGAGGTGTCATCTACTCCACACAAGTTGCCACTTGGTGTTGACTTTCATTGAGAGCATTGAAGGCTTGTTCCCTGACAGGTTCTTTATTGCTGAAATCTGGCAATGGAGTGGCAGTTTTGTCAAAATTAAACTTTGCATTCTGCCCTTTCATCTTGATTTCATCGCTCACACTTGATCCTAATTCTGGCTTCAATAGATCTTTTGTTTTGGAAGAGTAGTGTGACATGACATTTGTCTTTATAGTGGTACTACTCTGTCTTCACTGAGTGTTTCTCCACTGGGGATTGCATTGTGTGGGATTTGCTTGATTTCTTTATGATGCTTTGATTATTTCACTGCTCCCCCAGCCTTTCTATTTGATTGGGCATAGTGTGGAGATTATGTGTGGTGTTGAAGTTCTTAACCATTTATGAAGCAACTGTATTCTTCACTCACCCATAATAATGTCGGGAATGCCACAACAGCTGAAGTGTGTTTTCATGCGTTTCACAATCTTGGTTGTAGTCACTGAAATCAGTTAGTTCACCTCGCAATAGTCAGAATAGTAGCCGACTGTGACAAGTTGGTCATCTTTTGTGAGTTTAACCAGGTCTATTCCCAGCTTCAAACATGTTTGCTCTAGGATGTCGGTGGCCCTTTAAATTGCTTAGTTTGAGACTCATTACAAGCATTTCACTGGCTGACATCATCCTTGATTTTGTTTCTCATGTGTAGCTATTTGAGCATGTGTCTTACCTTCTTCAGACTTGAACCACTTCCTTTGTTGATTGCATGGATGTGCTTTAGTATCTCTCTTCTCAACTTCTTCAAGATAAAGACTCTACTTCCATTATGGATCCATTTCAGAATCATTAGCCACCATTTCCGCCACTTTCAGCATGATGCCACCACCAGATACATATTCCCCTCCAATCCCATGTCAAATTTCCACAGAGACTGGTCCTTCCAGGACACCTGGTTCCACTCATCCTTTATTCCCAACATCTCCCCTACAGCCTCATGGCACCTTTGGCTGCAAACACAGAAAGTGTAGCACCTGTTTGTTTGCTTCCTCCCTCCCCAGTATCCAAGGGCCCAAACATACCTTCCAGGTGAAGCAGCACTTTACCTGCACTTCCCACAATCTAGTCTCCTGCATTCACTGCTCACAATGCGTACAGACTGGGTGACTGCTTCACAGACTGGGTGACTTGCATTCTGTTCACAAAAAGGACCCTGAACTTCCAGTTGCCTGCCACTTTAACACACCACCCTGCTCCCTGGCCAAAATCTCTTTCTTAGGCTTGCTGCAGTGCTCCAGCAAAGTTCAGCACAAGCTGGAAGAACAACACCTCATTTTCCACTTGGGCATTCTGCAACCTTCTGGACTCAATATCGAGTTCAATAACTTTAGGGCTTGAGCTCTCCTATGTCCTTACCCCAACCCCCACAAACCAAGCCTTGTTATCACATTGTCTACTATTACACACCACCCATTGTTAGCCACTAACAGTCCCCATTACTAGCTATTCACCCTCCTAGACAGATCGTTATCTACTCCTTTGTCTGTCTAACTGTTCTTCTCTTTCTTTGGGCTCTATCCCCACCTATCGTTTACTCCTTACCCACTCCCCCACCCTATCTTCTGCATGTAAACTGACACTTTCTTAGCTACCATCAGTTCTGAGGATGGGTCACTTGACCTTAAATGTTAACTCTGATTTCTCTCCACAGATGCTGCCAGAACTGCTGAGCTTTTCCAGCAATTTCTCTTTTTATCTCTGATTTACAGCGTCCACTGTTCTTTTGGTTTTTACACTATTTCTATTGTCCAATGTACCATTTTTGGCTTTAAATTCAATTCATCAGCCAAGTATTTGCTCATAGCAACAGTTATGCTCTTTTTGCTCTTGGGCTATCCTATTATCACTATGTACTTCTGTCCACATGTAGAAATTCACATCTGGTTGATTGGTTTGCTTGATTTAAGAAAGTTGCTTATCTGTTATACTGTTATATTCAATGTCTCTGCTGGGTTGATGATTTCCAGCGCATAATGAGGTGCTGCTTCACATTGAATTTGGAAGGTTTCATACTCTGTTGTAGCATCTTCTACTTTCTTCATTGCAGATGTGCTTTCAAGAACAGTGCTGTCAATGTACATCTATTTCCCTTGATTATATGCCACATCCAAATAGTTTCTTCACAACATGAGTAACTTACTTTGAGGACACTTTGGAGCAGATAGCTTGAGGAAAATGCTTTGAAGTGGCTCGGCTGTCACTTTTTTCTTCCAAATAGGTATCGATGTAAATGTTCATAAGCATACAAATGGCCAGACTTTCCTGATCTGATCATTTGTGTTAATGCCCTGGATGCAAATGCAACTAGTTGTTCATACTGCATTATGATTGTTCCATGTCCTGAGATGACATCATTTATATCATAGTATTTCAGCACTGGCATTGCTATCAACTAATAGCTTGATTTTAGTGAATGCTGTTTCTTATCCTGGGCCCCAATATCACTGCACGTCTTTGGCAGTAGGTTTTTGCTGTTAGTATATGGCCCATGTACTTGACTTCAGGCATCTTTAATTGTGATTCTTTCTTGTTTTGCTTCAGGGTCATCTGGTGAGTTTTGTCTAGCAGTCGCACTAGATTTTGTTTGTGGTCAACAATGGCTTCTTCCATTGTGTCTCCATGTCCATTAACTAGCAGATCATCCATTATAGCTTTTACTCCAAGAAGATGACGAACTATCTTATATTGTCTGCATTGATATTCTTCTGGAACAGTGGCATACACAACCATCTACATCACCTGAAGATCATTCAGAATACACTTAGATAACTGTTGCTATCATTCAGCTTTACTTGCCAGTGACCATCCTTCATATCAAGGATGTTGAAAATTTTTGCCTTTGCAAGTTGTGGCAAATTTCCTTTGGTATTTGGCACGGGGAAGTGAGATTTCTTCTTCATTTAGATTCTTTGGATCAGTGCACACTTTCAGCTTTCTAAGTTGTTTTTCTACTGCCATGCTTCTAATCCATTTCATTTGAGTTGTCACTTTCTTAATTACTCCCTTCTTTTCTTTCAGCTTTTCCATTTTCAGACTGGCCTGGAGAGCAACAGGACCATTCTTTACCAAATACTGAATTCTCAAGTACTTTGAGCAGGGACATGGGTATTCTCCTGGAAGACGTCATAATCCTGTCAATGCATCATTGTACTCCCAAGGAACTGTTCTAAGGTCAATGATTTAGTATGCTGTGATACTTTGCAACTCTCTTTTGGCACAGTGAAGGTTACCAGTTCAAGCTGTAAATGAAGATGAATGGTATTTGCTTTCCACCTATGATCTGATTCAAGATCAGGAATTCTGGATCATTGTTCATGTTGTTGCAATGGGCTGGCAGAGTGATCTGTCGTCTCGTCATGAGTATAATGCCATCATATCACCTTGATCTTATCATGGTAGGGGAGGGGGCTTCACTTTTGGATAGCCATGCTGAGTCTGTTTACACGGGTCTGTCGTGGATAAATCACCACAAATTACCTTTAGTTTGGCTACTTATTAAGAAATCTCACAGACAATCAAATACTAAACCAATATTTTAAACTTAATTGCATCTAGCAACCAAAATAACACCCCTCAAGTACACAAATAAAGCCTCACAACTCAGCTTGACTATTACCCGATTAATGGTGGAATTTAGCCAACCGATCATGTCTGTCACTGCATGTGTCCAGGGTTCGATCCTTGTGCAATGTTGTTCTTCTGCTGCTGAATTGTTTTTGTGTTAGATTCTTATAGAGTTTGTGGTGTGACATTATTGATGATCCTTCAGGCTCTTTTACCCCCAATATTGATCACATTTCTGGAAACCTCAAGTCTGTAGTTTGCCTTCTTATCAGAAGTAGCTCCCTTGTTCCTGGTTACATTTGGTGTTAATTGTCTATTTGAAGCAGCCTGTCCTGCAATTAACCCCTTTATGTCAGGACATTCCTTCTGCAGGCAGTCTCAATTGTCTATTTGTCACAAGATAGCAGGTTATCAAGTAAGAGCAGTGTATCTCTTCTCTGTCAGGAAACAGCTTGTTTAAGTTGCTTTGCCTCCTTTTCCCCAGGAATGGTTACTTAGCATGTTGCTTTTAATTTTTTTTTATAACAGTTTCTTCTTGTCCCTTTCGTCTCAGGAAACAATTTATTCCAGAAAGAATTACCATTGATTCCCTCAATCCATGAAGCCATTAAAGTTCTGAAGCCTGCACTGAATGATGGTCGATATGTTTCATGCCGCACTGCTGCTTGACACTTTCTGTTAACCAGATATTTTTGATTCCAACATTCTCATATTTTATTCTGTAGTTATCATTCCTGTAGTTGCAAGCCATGTCTCATTTACTGACCTGACTGAACCAACATATTGTACAGTGAAGAATGATTTGTCAGAATAATTAGCTGATATCTCTCCATCTCTACTTGCTTTTTTGAGCTACTTGGTAGCCAGACACTTGTGAGCAAACTGATTCAGCTTCTTGCAGTGAGAACACAGTTCTTCCTCAGGCTGAACATGTATTCTTCTCATTTGCATTGATGTCCTCCACAGTATTTGCATCCTGCCCTTTGCCTGTGAATGTTCTCCCTTTTTTGCCTAGAGGATCTGTCAGCATAATGCAAGATCGTGTTTGCTGTGGCAGGAATTTCCTGTAGCTGCTGATACTACCATCTCTGCCCATGTCAATTGCTCTCCTGCATATGAGATTCGCTTCTCCCAGTTGGTCACTTCTGGGTATCTTATGCCTAATGTAATCCTGTCACTGGTCAGATCATCCTTTAATTGAACAAATTCACAGCTTTCTGCGAGTTGAATTAAATGTGTTACATTATTGGTCAATGGACCTTCATTTTGTTCTCTAATAATGAATATACACATTCATATGTAACTTTAATTGAGGCTCAAAATATGCATTCAAAGCTCTTAAACTTACTCCTGTAATTTTTTCTGTTCTACAGAGAGTTTTAGGGTGAAATATATTTTGAAACTGTCTCTTTCAAACAGTGCTAAAAGTACAGCAATTTGTAACTCTTCTGGTTTGTTCAACAAATCTATTGATATTTCATAATTCTGCAATTTTGTGTGGAGGAAATTCCATCGAATCATCGAATCCCCACAAGTGTGGAAACAGGACATTTGGTCCAACAAGTCCACATCGGCCTTCCATAAAGCATCCCACCCAGAACCATCCCCCTGCCCTATCACTGTAACCCTGTGTCTCCCATGTCTAATGCACCTATCCTACACATCCCAGAACACCATGGGTAATTTAGCATGGCCAATCCACCTAACTTGTACATCTTTGGACTGTGGGAGGAAACCAGAGCACCTGAAGGAAACCCACACAGACACAGGGAGAACATGCAAACTCTACACAGACACACCCAAGGTTGGAGTCAAACCTGGATCCCTGGCATTCTGAGGCAGTAGTGCTAACCATTGAGCCACTCCTGTCCAGTCCTGTTTCATATTTCCTGTAATTTGAACAGGAGCTTATAGGGGATAAAGCTGCAGTCATTTCATTTATCAATATTTTAACTATGGCTTTGTTAATTTTAGTGGCAGCACAGAGTTCTGCATATATTCTGTGTCTCCTAGTTAGCAGCTGTGATTTCTTACAACTGCACAAAAATCTCCTCAGTGCCACTTCTGACACCATGCTTTGGGTGTACAGTACAACAGTGTGTTTATTGAAGTGAGTTTAAGTTGTCTGTTTATACAGCATGTGTCTCATAGTAGATGTCATATGATTATGGCGGACTAGGAGTTACATTTGTACACTATTGCATTTCAATCTAAACAAGTACATTTGTCAGTATTGATGAGGAAGCCATAATGATTGTTAACTTATATAGAACTTGCTTTCTCATGTAAATGGATCCAATAAGCAAAAAATTAGATTAACCAAGCCAATAATAGCCGCTGTGCCCAATTTAATGCATATTTGACAGTTAAGTCAGATATCCCAATGAATCCTGTGCTAATCAAAATCGACAACCATTTACAGAAAGCCAAGAAAAATCATTGCATTGTTTATAAAAGTTTAAGTTTGCATTGTGTAGTTTATAAACAGCTTTCTCTCCATCATGTACAATATTTCATATTTTATGGAATGCCTTGTGTTCCCAATTTGGTTGCTTTGCTATTCCATAATGTTGCTTAATATAAAATAATAGTACCATATACTGTTCTAATATTTTAAATATTCGCACATTATTTGTCCAGCTAAATATATCTTTTACACTTCTTAGATAATTACACTTTATTGAGGCTCTCTAGTCTATTAGACAAAGCAATTAGTTATAAAAATATTTTTTAACTTTCTGCCACTGAGTTCAAATCTTAGTTCATGCATTTCCTGGTTTGTAATTTTGCTGCTTCCAATGTTAGTCCAGCCTTAGCTTTTATGAAGGTATACAGAACTACAGTTCAGAAACCTGGACACAGTCTGTAATTATTTTTAACTTCAATTGTTCTTTGTTTTCAGCATTCTCTTGTACCGACATTCAAATATGCACAATACAATTTACGTCACACAGACTGATACTGAATTACCCTTAAAATTGATTTATATTACATTAGATCTAAGCTAATCTCACTGGTTTTAAAGTGCAAGGATTGCATGGATAATGTGAACGAAACATAAAGCATGCTTACTTTAATTCAACCCAGACTTGCTTAGTAGCTTAAAATGATTTAGTTTAAGCTTCAGCTCTTAACTGAGCCCCTTCGTTTTTATCTTTGTCTTCCCCACTGTCTTTATGAGACTTGCAACTGGGAAACTTGTTGACATTACTTCAGTATAAAACAACTATTGCCACTGATTTGCTGGAGATTGATTCTGGACACTGGTAGTAGTGTCAGGATTGAACATCTATTTACCCTAATGGAGGGTAAATATTAGAAAAAAAATCAAATGTGCAACATGTGGAAGATTCTAATTGTCATTACTGCATTATCTTTGCTGAATAGCAGCAGTGTCGTATGCATGCTGCTCTCATCATTGAGTGACATGATAAAGTGTCGCCAGATGTCAATTTAATCATAATAGTTCATGATTTGTGTGACATATTTCTCCATGCAAAATCTGAGATGCATGAATGTAAAAGCCACTGCCACTTCATTCCACCGAACCCGAACACTACATGAAGTTCTGATTCCATAATACCCAATATCATTTCTCAACCTTGAATAGAGCTGTCAAAATATTTGCTTTCACATATAGTGGACCTCAGAAATTAATATTTGTAGATTTACAGCCAATTTATTCATTTAGATTCTTTACATTGCACAATCATTTTTAAATGACACTTTGCACTATGATTTTTATAACATCATTTCAAATTCGAATCACAAATCAAGAAACCTGATCCAACAATGCAAGGTCACTTATAAGTTGTATAAACTATTATGATCAGGTAAGGAGAGGGAACTTGCTTCCCTCTTTGTAAACCCCTTTGGTCAGTTGCAGCAAATCTTTTTTATTTCATTGCGGCATGTAGTCTCACACTTCAATGAAAATATAATTCATGAAAAATGAAGGAGCCAATTATCAAGATTTCCTGAGTGAAAGAGAAAGAGGAATTTTATTCACTACCAGTCCTAAGAAAATAAGAAAAATAAAAATGCAACATCAAACATTCTTAAAAACACAGGTAATAAGTTTTATTAAAAAAGAGAGAGTGGTACAGGCGACGAGAAATAATGCTAGACGGTTTCAAATTTCATTGTTTTTGAGGTGTTAGATTTTAAACCCTGTGTGAGGGTCACTGAAGCTTTCCCTCAACAGAATTGGACATTTGTCTTAAGAAAGAAAACATGCGTTAAGTATCCAAAATCAATAAAATTCTGTCTATTGCTGAATCAATAGTAAGGTTGTCATAATATAGCAAATTATAATATTCAAGGTTAACAAAACAGCAGAAGTCTTTTCGTTTCTCAACACAAAAGAACAAATGTGAAAGTGTTTCTAAACTTTCAAAGCTAAGTAGAGGGAAATAGTCAGTAGCTGGTTTATAGATCATTATGAATTATGTGAGAACCAGGAATCTCTTTCCCATAGTTTGACCTACAATTTTTGCCATACCTTGTTTTTCCTACAGTATTTATCACCAAAACTTATATTGGTATTGTCTGCACAAAGCCTAACAAGCTATATACAGAAGTTATACTATATCTACAACATACAATCTGTCGATGCAGAAATTAGCACTGCTCTGCAAATTTATCACGAGGTAAAGAAGAAAAACTTTTGTGTTGGAAGAAAATAGCACACCAGAACAGAGAGTAGCTTTTAGTCCTTTCTGTTTATTGCATCCAGACAAAGTGTGATAAACAAGCACTTCTCTGAATCATGATCAGTTCTTCCATCAATAATGGAGCTAACACATTGCAAATTATACCTCAGATTTTGTGAGTGCTTGTAAAACCTTGAGTTAATTACATTTTTTTTTGGCCAACTGAGACTGATCTAGTGGCATGTCCAGGATGCACAGAATGGTAAGCAAACAGTTCCTCACTCATATGTATTTCATCAGCTTCTGTGTTTTCCTTAATGAAAACAGCTGAAATTCTTGAAGTTTCACATTAATTTTGTTCAGCCTGTTTTCATTTCTTTCGGTTGAATCTTAACATTGAATCAGAGTTGTTGAGTTTTAGAGGGGTTTCTCACTGCGGAGCCCAGTGAGTTTTCTCATCATATCTCACCAAGCTCATGTCATTAAATCAGAGATAGTAGGAACTGCAGATGCTGGAGAATCCGAG
>NC_063332.1:120441127-120458682 GCF_021869965.1 Rhincodon typus
AGGCCCGAAACGTCAGCCTCTCTGCTCCTATGATGCCGCTTGGCCTGCTGTGTTCATCCAGCCCTGCACCTTGTTGTCTCTCATGTCATTAAATACTTAGCCTGCCCCAGGTCATTTTTAAAGCTCGATTTCAGGCTCATCTTATTATACGCCAGTGCAGAACAACTCATCATTCAGTAGGTATCCTGGATTCACCAGCATTCTTTGCAACAACAACATCTTTAAAAGCCCTTTCTGCACCCAGACAAGAACTATTTAGTCCGGAGTTGCTGTTTACAGTTGCTGACATTTGCCACAGGCATTTAGATAGGAGGAACTTGGTTCCTGGAGCAACTGCTAGAGGGGTTGATACATAGGCAAGATTTCCACTTCCCCAGGATCAGCAGTGGAGGTCACGACAGCAGACCATGCCAACCTGGTCTGAAGCTGCCGCCAGGTCCAAAACAGTCTCAGGATGTGGAGGAAGAAGGTAAACATTTTTCTCCACTCCACCTGTAAATGGCATCATTTACTCTCTGATACCTCAGACTCACTCTCTCTGCTACCTTATCCATTTCCCACCAAGACTCATGCTTTATGACTTGATGTATTGCCTGCAACCTCTTCCACATTTACCCTCACTCACCACAATCCATGATACCACTATCCCTATATGCTGCTGGCGCAGCCTATTCACTTGTTTAGGACACTTCACCTTCTGTACTAACTGCGTCACTAACTTTAGTCTTCTGTAATACCTCTGTCTCATTCCGGGAGGGTAACAGTCCACGATAGAACAAGACTTAAGACAGATGGTGTGCTGCACATCAATCAGCTTCTTGTCCCTCATGGGCAGAGGATCGTGTCTCTGACCAGCCTGAGCACAGTGTGGGCTCACATTGGAAGTTGCCCTCGACTTACTGTATCAGGACTTTCTGACTTAATCCCCTTGAATTGACTGAGGCCTGCGTTGACAAATTTCCTATCTTTGTGTCCACATTAAATGGCACAGCAAAACAGCAATAAAATGAGTCTGTGTATCTGGGTTAGTGACTGGGCAAAGCGAAAAAAGGAAAGGCAAAGCAAGGCAAGGATGCTGCGAGTATCCAGCTAGGCTCAAATTGTGTGGGCACTAGGAGAGCAAGTACGGAGCCTGGAGATGCAACCTAGAGATGGGTGTGTGTCCCTGAGCACATGTTATCCTTGCTGCAGCATTACAGGGACAGTTGCTGGTCCAGTCTGAGGTGCTGCATTACAATGTAGAAGTGTCCTGTAAGTGGATCATGGATCTGTCCTGAGCCTTGATAGAGGCTGCCACATGTCAGATGCCAATGTTCATGGATATGTGTGTGTATGCATGCGTGTGCGCGTGTGTGTCCATTGGTCCGTCTCACTTAGAGCATGCCCTGACACGTTGGTGCCCAGTGACCAACATAGCAATCATTCAGAGTAAGTGATGAGCTGAATTCGCCAGGTATTTGTTTTGGTTTCCTGGGCAGGTTTTCCCAACTTTGTGCTTATTTGGCAAGTTTAAAATGTGAGTGTGAATATTAAGGAGGTGAGTTGTGATGTTAAGAAGGCATTTAACAATAATGACTGTCCATTGGAATCATGCTGCTACACAGTGAGAATCTGGTCACACCACTAGTGAAAAATATAAAAGGTGGACCGTATAAGGGGAATCTTTTGTGTTTTTAAAAACTGGGAACTGAAGTGAGAAAGTGCTCTTTTAAAACTCAGTGTTTGAAAGAGTGGCTGCAGTTTTGAAGACAAGTAACCTGACAACCGTTGCATGCATCATGTGAAAAATTGATTGAGCAAGCAGAAATTACAGAGTTACAGATGGTTTAGAGATGAGAGCATGTACTGATATTGCTTTTGTTGGCAATGAGAAGATGAATGGACTATCGACCAATGACAAGTTATCAATAATCTTCTTACTTCCCAAGAACCGTGCGATTGGCCACCAGGTAACTGAACGTCTTGGACCTGGGAACAAGTTGCAAGAGAGACAGAGACAGAGAAGTGTTCAATTCTTTCTCAGCTCATGAGCAGTGTCTCTATACCCTGCAGTCAAAACTCACTCTAAATTTGAAGAAAACTGATTTACCTTTCCTACAATGATTGCTGTATCCTATGACTTTTGACTGATGGGTCAGAGACATTTTATAAGGGAACCAGCCACCTTGTGTCTTTTGCCAACCAGTGGAAGCATCCAAAGAGAAATGACTGAAGCAATGTGCTGACCAGCAGAAGAGTCATAAAGATCACCTTAAATTTAGTATCTGAGAACAAAAGACTACTGAACTGTCATTCCAGTCATTCCCTTCTGTCTATAACCTAGTTAGCCTTGTCTGTTTGTCTGTTTGTGTGTGTGAGAGTGTGTAAGGGGGAGCTTATAAGGCAATTATAGTTTTAATAGGTAGTGTTAAATACTGATGGTTTATAACAGTTTACTGGTAGCTGGATTCAAATTACTTTCAGTAAATAGTAAGTCTTGTTCCATACAGAAACACATCTGTGCTTTCAATCAACATGGATCTGAAAGTTAGGTAAATTATGGAACTTTACATGCTTTATAAGATCTTTAACTTGTGCAATAACTCCAGGAAAAGCAGGGCTTGATTTCCAGCATGCTACCCCAGTGAAGTATAAAGGTGAGAATGGCCTCACTAATTTTCATAGGATTCTGCCACGCAACTCTTCCTAGTTCACATCATTCAGCCTTGTATGAGATTCCACTCTTTATCTGAATATGCTGCATATTGACATAAACAGCATTATTGACTGTTAGTGAAGAGACTTTTTTTTTCAAAAACTTGACTTGTTTTTGTAGGTCATCATTAAAAGAACATACACTTTATTTGTGACATTTCTGGAGGCAAGGCTGAGATCAATGCAGATGAATATAGCCTTGCTCAGTTTGTCCACAGCAACTGCTGTTAGCACTACCTAATATACATTTGATCACTGTGAGTGTCAATATGTATTGTCAACCGTTTAAGATTTTATTTAAAAAAATGTTGCAAAATCATTATCTCTTTGTTACATCTTGTAGTTTCCATAAGTTGAAAATAATCAAAGTCTTTTTTAACATAGATACTGTAGTTATATCAAATGTATTTTCACATTCCTCCATGTGTGCTGCAGTTGGATGCAAGTTTGCATTGGTCACTCAGTCTGTAGAATGGTAGTGGTGATGTAACATTATAGATATATATTTGCATAGTAATATAGTTTCCAAACCGTCTCAGAGTAAATAGAACAATGAAAAAATTCCCCATCTTTACTTCTGCATTTATTTCGGGAACAGTAGTTATTTGGTGAAATTGGTTGTCATGAAATGCATTAGATAGCAGGAAACAGAAAATACAGGCTGATTTGCCATTTTTTAAGAAAATGTTGAGACACTGTGATAGGGGTTAAATGCAGAACTATCTATTTTAAGATGAAGCGATGGTCACCCTAAGTCTTAAATATCTGCAACGTGATAGAAGATGTGTTCAGTGCCGTTACTAAGCAACACTTACTCACCAAAAATCTGCTCACTGATGCCCTGTTTAGGTTCCACTGGCGTCATCCAGCTCCTGACTTCATTTCAGCTTTGTACTAAACATTGTTGAAAGAGGTAAATTACAGAGATGAGATGGGTGACTGCCCTTGAAATCAAGGCTGCATTTAACTGAGCATGGCATCAAGGAGCCCTGGCAAAATTGAAGTCAATGGGAATCAGGGAGAAAAGTCTTCACTAGTTGGGGTTTTATACCTGTAAGGTTTGTGGTTCACTTTAATCTTAAATGTAAGGCTTAAGTCAATTACCATTATATATTATTAACAAATCAGGCTGTTCAGAGTTGTTAATACACACCTCTGGAGCAGATAGGATTTGAATCCATGCTGCCTGGCTCAGAAGTAGGGACACTACCACTGCATCTAAGACCACTCACAATTACCATTATAGCCCGAGGTTGAGAAAGCCATCTTGTAGGTCCTTTAGTCCTGATTATCTGCAAGATGACTCCAGGGACTTGTATGTTTTCAGAAGTTTCATAGAACGTGTTAACTTTATCACAGTAAGTACAGAGGAAATGCAATAAAGAGAAACCCTTTTAGTCAATCCACTTTGGAGCAACAGTTTGGGACATTTGTCTGACCAGACACACATCTCTTCTCCTGATCTGTTGAACGGAATTCTCCTCTGTCCCCTTGCTGCAGACTGGGCTTCTAAGAATTGTAATAGCAAACCCTTGCTAGCCACTACCTCCTGTGCATGATCTGAGACATCCTGAACTCTGATGACCTTGCTAACACATGAATGGCAAATGATCAATCTCAGATTTTTTTTAAGGTTAACAGTCATCTTACTGATATCACTTCATGCAATCTCTTGACCAATTGCCTGAGATGTCAATCATTTCTGGTATCATTCCCTTCATTACAGCTTGTTCCTGTTAGCATATTAACTTGTTATAGATTTCTACCAAGATAATGATGCACTACTAAAGTCATTATTTGTCTGTTTAGAGGCTGTGTAGTGTCACAATCTCATAATGAATATCATCCCAAATTGTTCAATTGATTTATCTAAATGTTCTGGAGAATTCCAAAACCTATTAATATATTTTAGTTAAAATAATTATTTATGTAGTTAGCTATAGTCATTTTCAAAAAACAGTCCTTGATACTTTTGTTGTCCCAAAAAAATGAACAACATATAACCAAGAATCACACCTTACTATTATAGTGAGTCTTTAAGGTGACTAGATTGTCTTAAGATATCATTATATAAAACTGATTAAAGAACTTGATTCCAATGTAATGTACATGGTCCTGTTACATATGTTAAATTACAAAGCTGAACTATTCTAGGACAGTGCTGCGTCCTGAAACAAAAACTCACTTCCATTCAAAAGCTCTTTACAGTTTATAGTGGACCATAACAGGTGAGTATTCTCCACAGTTCGGTTTGTTAGCCTGGGGTCATGTAGTCAATGTTACCTTGGACATTGTGCAGCCACAAACAAAAAAACATGTTGTTAATACTAGCAACTGTTGTTGGCCTTAAAGAAACAGAATACAATATTAATGTCTCACTTGTTAACCAAGACTGTAACTATTATAAAAAATAAACTCAACCCTGCATACCATCACAGAGAACAATGACTCCGATCCAGGTTATGGTTTTCGGATATCAATCATCTCAGCCCAAGGACATTACAGCAGCATTTCCTCAGGGAGATCTCCCAGGCGCAGCCACCTTCAGTTGCTTCATAAATGACCTTCTGTCCATTATAATGTCAGAGTTGGGGATATTTGCTCAGGTTTGTATAATTGCCTGCACCACTTAAAATTGCTCAGAGACTAAAGCAGTGCATACTCGCATGCAGCAAAACCTGGAAAAAATTCAGGCTCTGGCTGATAAGTGGCAAGTAACATTTGCACCACATAAATGCCAGGCAATGGCTACCTCCACAAAAGATTTGTGCTTGATATTGAATTGCATCATCACAACGGAATCCCCTTGCGTCAACATAGTGGGCATTACCATTGATCAGAAACCTACATGGATGTAAATACTATGCCTGTGGAGGCAGGTCAGAGCCTGAATATTCTGTGATGAGTTGCTCACCTCAATAATCCCTAGATACCAGAGTGATCTCATTAAGTCATGCTAATGGAGTGATCCTTCTGCAGAATGATTCTGAAAGAAGATTCATGAGGTCCAAAATGAGGTGAATTAGCATGAAATGCTGCTTGCAATCACTCTGCATGAATCCATGGCATGCATTGAGTGCCACACTATCACCCTTACAATCCTAGTGAGAGGGCAGTGCAGTGAAATGTTCTATCTATGCTTTTGAATTTCTGAACTTCTGTAGTGTTGGTAACCATAGTTCTATGGAGTCAACTTGTGTGCGTTTTATTTTCAGTTGGATTCTGCAGTGCTTTCTGATTAATGATGATGGTTATCTTTCACCAAGGATGATGCAAATTCAGGCTTTCTTTTATTTTGACAAGCTTCAAGTGTAATGTATTAAGACTGTGTGTAGCAAATTTATGTTGCAGATTTGCTCACTGAGCCAGTGTATTTGTTTGCAGACGCCTCATCACCCTGCTAGGTAACATCGTCAATGCACCTCCGATGAAGCATTCGTGTTCTCTCCCACTTGTTATTTGTATGCCTTGGTTTGCCGGGGTGATTGGTATTGCTTCCGGTTCTGTTTTTCAGTGGTTTGTATATTGGGTCCAGATCAATGTGTTTGTTGATGGAATACTGGTTGGAATACCAGGCCTCCAGGAACTCCCTGGCATGTCTCTGTTTGGCTTGTGCTATTATAGATGTGTTGTCCCAGTTAAATTTGTGCCCTTGTTTGTCCGTGAGTATGGATACCAATGAGAGTTGGTCGTGTCTCTTGGTTAGTTGGCATTCGTGTATCCTTATTGCCAGTTTTCTTCCAGTTTGGCCTACATAATATTTTTCACAGTCCTTGCATGGTATTTTGAATATTACATTGGTTTTATTGGTTGTGGGTATGAGATCCTTTATGTTCGTCCGTAGTTGTTGCAGGGTAGTTGTTGGTTTGTGGGCTACCCTGATACTTAGGGGTCTGAATAGTTTTGTGGTCATCTCTGGTATGTCTCTCATGTACAGTAGGATGACTAGAGTGTCTGGCCATGTTGTGTCTTCTTGTTGTGGTCTGTAGCAGAGGTAACAGTGGATTGTGCTTTTTGGGTATCCATTCCTTTTAAAAACTCTGTATATGCACTCCTGTACTGCTTTGCACAATTCCAGGTTGCTGCAGTGTGTTGTGGCTTGTTTGAATAGTGTGTTGATGCAGTTCCCTTTATTGGTGTTGGAGTTTTTGCTGGTGTAATTAAGTATCTGGTCTGTATGTGTTCCTGGAGGCCTGGCATTCCAACCGGAACTCCATCAACAAACACATTGATCTGGACCTGATATACAAACCACTGAAGAACAAAACCGGAAATAATACCGACCACCCCAGCAAACTGAGGCATATGAATAACAAATGGGACAGAACACCAACGCTTCACCAGAGACGCACTGACGATGTTATCTAGCAGGGTGACGAAACGTCTGCAACCAAACCCACTGGCTCGGTGAGCAAGTCTACAACCTCATCCACAACCCGAGCTACAAATCTTCTCAAAAAGCTCTAAATATTTGATGTTGATTGATTTGTGTGACATAACCCAGCGTTTACAGCTTTGGTTGTGTACAGAAATAACACTCCAAGTGGGAGAAAGCCTTTAACACAGTCCTGCGCCATGTGAAGCTTTGGGGACAGAAAATAACGTGGGCTGGATTTAATGGGGCAACATAGTACCTGCCCCACCACCCGCTAAAATAATGATGAGAGAACCCGCCCATAAACCCAACGGCTACCCCAGAGGAATTTAGTGGCTACAAATTCAATAAAAAAAACCTGGAATGAGAAACACTGGTTTAATGGCAACAGTGTAACCATTGTCAATTGTTCTAAACACCATCTGGATCACTAATGTCCTTTAGGGAAGGAAATCCATCATCTCTACTCAGTGTGATCTACATGTGACTCCAGACCCACAGTGATATGATTGACTGTAAACTGCCCTCTGAAAAGGCTCCAGCAATCCACTCAGTTTAAGGAGCAATCGGAGATTAGCAATAAAAGTGATACCCAAATCCCATGAACAAAAAAAAGAATGGTGGTCGCTGTTTTATAAGACACTTTGTACTTGAAAGGATTAATTGATATCACAAAATAAGCAATGCCAATCAGGATATGAAGGACTGTTCCTGGGTGGAACTAACCAGTGTCCCACCAGTAATTCAGTGACTATTCTTGCTGTTAATAGTATGTAACTGAAGTAGTAATGTGTATTTACTTTTAACTTGTATGTGATGTCTCACAAGAGAACATCAATTATCTCTGTTGGGAAGTAACTAGCTCAATTAAAATGCAATAAACCTATTTACTGCTCATCAAGATTGAGCCTAACTTCTGCCTAAAATGTCATTGAGCGTCCTTCCCCACATAGTATCAGTGAATTTGACTAATTTCAATAGAAGGATTGTGACTGTGAATCTGCCAAAACACTCCAACAGATGGTGGGCACACCTTTATGAGATAGTAGCGGTGGTGCCGATTTTGATCAGACAGGGATAGCCTGGCGGAAAAAAAATGATCAGTTCCTAAAACCACACCCATCAAAGGAGAAGAAAGAATAAAATGTTCCAATTAGAAAACTGAGTACATCTTTAAATATTCAACAGCTTAAAAACACACAAACCCTGTCAGCTTCTGTGAAAGTAGTAGCCAGCAATAAAATGTTTGCAGGAGCTATAACAGCACTAAGCATGCCAGTAAAAGTTCAAATCAGTTAGAATTAGTGAAACACATTGGAAAAAGTCCTATCAAAGGGGAAATACTGAATTGTAATCAGTTGCTGGATAAAATGTATTGCTAAAAGCATCAAAATAATAAATAAATCATTAACTTCGCAGTTATGACTGAGTTGCAATAGTGTTTATTTTCCATTTTTCTTCCCTTTTCAAATGATGCACTTTAAGCGTGTGCTTTTCATTGTATCATTGAGACATTAGTTCTGAAAATTGTCAACCTACCGTTTAGAAGTTTTAACTGTGCTCCCCAGGCTAGTTTTTGGAACGCAAACAAAACTTTTTCACCTCTTCACTTATGGAATCGATTCTGCGTTTGGTGTCCAGTCATCAGTCGTTTTTTATAGCAACTAAATTCGGATGCTTCCCCTTAGCTGCTGGTGGGCTTTTATTGTTCTTGCTGCTTTTGTAAAAAAAATGTTTTCCTCTATTATAGTCTGTTAAAGGCTTTGTGAGGCTTGGCATTTTTGTGGATTATCTGGAGGAGGTTTCTGCTCGGAGTTGTTCCCTTCCAAGCAAATGTTCAGCTTTGTGATTTTACTGGCTGTTAGCTGCAGTGAAAATTTTTTGAAACATGATTTTTTTTTTCTTTCCTAGGTGATGTTCGGTGTGTTTCTGGATCTTCACTGTTGCCTTGGTTTTTTAGGAAACATATTACTTAACATTTATTGTATGGTTTGATGCCACATCATGAATTTGGGTCCGAGGCAGATTGTTTGAGGAGAAGGCAAAGTCAAGAACTGTCCTCATGTTTAGACCTCTAAGTGACAGTATTTATTATACATTAGTAGTAAATTCTACTCTACGTGGTAATCATTGATATAGCACGCTCTGACTCGTACATTCATTACCTATGGATAATTTATCTTCTTCATTTGTTCATGTCCTTTCTTTCATGTCAGCCTTCCAGTCTAATTTGTTGCATTCTAGTGGTGTTCTTCCAGAGAGTACAAAGTATTCTAAGACCGTCCATTTGTACTCAGTGATGTGCGGTTCCGTGATATCATCACAAAGTTGCTCTAGGGTCCTGAAAGGCTTCAGCAGCGCTACATATGCAACCTGCATGGTGTTGCTCATTGATAACACAGGGGAAAGCTGTACAAAATGTAGCAAGTTAGCCTGTGTTGCTGTGGTAATTGGCTTAAACCTGCCTCGATAAAAAAAAGGCACTACATGACCAAATGTCTCCCCATTAAGCACTAAAAATAATTATAGCCTATTTTCAAGCATAAGGGAGAGAAGGGGTCAGGGTTCAAAGCTGTCATTGTCAAGGCAGGCAGTCTACCAACTTTGCGCTACCACCTCATTTGCTTGTTTCTCGTGTAGTCCTGAAGGAAGGTAATACCTGTAATGTTAACTTCTCCTTTCATCCAGATGCTGCCTGGCCTGCTGTGTTCTTTCAGCCTCCAGTTTGTCTGCTTGTTTCTGGTGTTGGTTTAAGCATGGTCCACGTTGTTGACTACCTCTGTACATAGTAAGGAATCCAGTCCTTATGTCCTTAAAGACAAATTATCTGTTTTAAAGAGGACCTACAGTCAATGGAAGGGAGCTACTGCTGGTCATTTAAACTGAAACTGGCTATATCTAGAAACTGCACAAAATTGAGTGCCAGGGAAGAGAAATGCTGCTAGATTCACAGTTGAGCATTGAGAAACAGGCGTGTATTAGAGAATATATAGGGACAGAAGAACCTCAAGGATCAGTCTCTGAAGGGAATGAGAGCAGGTTGTCAGAGAGGTCAATGCAAGGTGTCTAGCATCAGGAACATTAAAGGCATCACAAAGACGATCAAGATTAGTGAATGCATTTTCCAAGGACATCATACCCATCATGTCTCTAAGTGAACCACACCCCTACCAGGCACTCACCAATAGTCACTGGCATTCAGTACTCATGTCTGTATAATAAAAGATATATTACTTTTTTATTCATTCATTCATGGGATGAGACCCTCACTGGCTAGACCAGCATTTATTGCCCATCCATAATTACCCAGAGGGCAGTTGAAAGTCAATCACTTTGCCATGGGTCTGGAGTCACATTTAGGCCAGACCAGGTAAGGATGGCAGTTTCCTTCCCTAAACAACATTAGTGAACAAAGATGGGTTTTTCTGACAATTGATAATGGTGTCATGGTCATCATTGGACTCATAATTCCAGATATTTATTGAATTCAACTTTAACCATCTGCTGTGGCAGGATTTGAGCCCAGATCTCCAGAACATTACCTGGGTCTCTGGATAAACAGGCAACTGATAATACCACTAGGCCATTGCCTCCCTATCTCAATTACTTGCTAACATCATTTTTAGGGAATTTGGATAGGTGTAACTAAAACATACATAACATTATTGGAATGTGAATTTCAAAATAGAGGCAGATGAGTGTCATTTACTTCTGTTAAGAGTTTTCTCTTAAAGTAAGGTCAGAAATACCTTCCAGAACAGTAACTAAATCCAGCATTTGTCAGAGAGTAGCTGACTGCAGTTTCCCTGTGGTTTAAGAGCATTAGCTCTATTTCCAGTTCAAAAAATCAAGGATTGAGTTGTTTTTTTCATGTTCAGTTCTGAAGACAACAAGGTTGAGTTGAGAAACAAGTTTAGTTTCTCTCCCAGGAGGGGTTCAGGGCAGGTTAGGGGACAAATTACCTCAGCAGAATGGTTCAGTTTGTGAAAATTCTAAACTAAGGGAGACTGGTTGAAAACCTGCAGATTAGAACTGAGAAAGTTTAGGTTCTCAGATCTGTGAAAATGTTAGCAGGTTTTGGAAAAGATTCAACAAATTGTCTCCTCAATCTGTTGGCAAGAGGCTGGAAGGAGTCAGTTAAGTAGAACACTAAGAGTTGAAAAAAATTTCTCTGGTTTTGAATCTCTGTAACAGTTACCAACAGGCTGAAAGTTTGTTTGGTTGCATGCTTTGAGATTTTTCCAACTCTTCTTTATCTTGATAGTTTGACTTTTTTTAAGTTTAATTCAGAACACGGAAGAGTCACCAAACTCAAAACATTAGCTCTGGATTCTCCCCACAGATGCTGCCAGACCTGCTGAGTTTCGCCAGTAATTCCTACTTTTGTTTCAGACCTCCAACATCTGCAGTTCTTTGTTTTATAGCAGTGACTGATGTTTGCTATGCTGTCCATATGTAGTCTGCATTCATATCATTAGCGCTGGAGTTTGAACAGGGTAATAAGCCACAAGAATTAAAATAATGGCCTGGATCTTCCAATCTCTGAAGAAATTCCAATCCAGATCGGGGCAAAAGTTGTTCACTTATCTTAGGAGGAGTTTTCAGGCGAACATCCGTCCAAGAATCTTCCCGGCTAAAGCAGTGTGGTGTAGTAAAAATAGACCAAGACTTGTTAATAAGTTCTAATTCTAAAAATGTGAGGAGAATAGATTTGCTGGCTAAAATATTTGCTCGGTATTTTACTTGGATCTTCCATTGCAGACACATTGATGGAGGAACACACACTTCAAAACAAAAGCAATGCTCAAAAGTGCTCACTACATTTTATATTGATATTCTGTCAGTCTCTGCCATTGTAAACATTCCCAGGGAAATCCTATTAAATGCAATGAGCTATAATGAATTAATTATACCTTGTGACCCAGATGATCAATTTTCCTGGTTTACAGTTTGCGTGGAAAAAATGGATAGAATTACAGGTTTCAATTTGCAAAGAAGTCATAAAAATCTATAACTCTTGAAATGTAAGTAGCCAGCATAACTCAATGTTTAGAATTATGTTTTTAAAAAGTCATTTTTGCTTCTTTAGAGATTACCTCCCTTGCAAAATCCTATGTTTAGTTAGATGGTACCAAATATGATATTTGTATATAAATATTATTTGGAACTCACCCATATTTATTTTGTAAATATCCAATCTTAGGCACATAATGTGATATGAACACAGAGACACTAATACAAAACATGCCATGCTATTGCTATGCTCAGAACCTTGGAGTTGCTGCACATATGCACAGCCACACAGTTTAGAGGGAATAGTGATCATAACATGGTAGAATTTAGCATTCAGTTTGATAGTGAGAAACCTATGTTGGAAACAACTGTGCCGAATGTTAAATAAGGGCAATTGTGAAGTAATGAAGGAGTGGACTTGGAAAGGCTTATTAAGACAAAAGGCACTTGAAGAACAAAGGCAGACATTTAAAAAGATAGTTCACAAGCCATCGGAAACATATATCCCAGTGAGGAAGAAAAATTCTGGGAAGAGGATCAACAGACCATAGTTAAACAAGAAAGTGAAGGACAGCATCAAATTGAAAGACATAACACATGGCAAAGATTAATGATAAGACAATGGATTGGAAAGGTTTAAAAGCCGACAAAACATATTTTAAAAAGACAGCAAAAATGATCTTTGATGATAAACTAGCAAGAAATATAAATAGCAGATAGCAAGAGCTTTTCAAAAATAAAAAAGGAGAGAGGTTACAGTGAACATAGCCCACGTATACAAAGAAGATCAGAAGTAAAGGACTGGATTTTTTGCTGGCCAGGCAGTCATTATGCCAGTGTAGATTGGAATTGCATGTGGAACCAATATTCCCTCTAAGCTGCCTAGCTGCATGCTCAGACAGTCACAGTGAGGGTCCGCATAGAACGACCTGCATCCAAATGCCATTCACAACATTGACAGTCACTACTGCATATAGATCTCAGAAATCTGAGCAGAAAAGAAATAATTAATGGGAACATTGGGTAATCCTATTCTTGTATAATCCAAAGGAACTGCCTGGAAAATTGAATTTTATACTGAGTAATTCCTCTACCCTCTAAAAGTCTCCATTTAGATCAGAGGATTCTGATAAAATTAGGTAAATAGTTATTCAGGAAAGGTTAGCCTATAAAATACATAGACTAACTCCTGAGTAGTTATGAAACTGTCCCCTTATTAACATCACCACCACCCAATTTCAATTCCCACAGATCATTTACACTCATTAGACCCTGAACTGACACATTCCTGAGATCTGCTCCTCCACCCAAACTTCAGACCCCAAGCCTACTCTTCAGCTGATCTCTCCTTCCCCCACGCTCCTGGATGGGACCCTAAACCCCCTCACTGCCACACCCTACACGAGTCACCCGACACCCCATGCCCTGTCCTGTGCTGGACCTAATGCACATCCCATCTCCACTCCTGACTGGGCCTAACATCTGTCCCTTAACACCGGACCAGATTCTCCCCTTCCCTGATGCCACATCCTCCAACCTTCAACCCTGGATTTAAACTGACCACTTGACCCATGCACCCCCTTGGACCTGAAGACCTCAGCTCTGACACTGATCCACCTTGGCCCCCACCACATCAACCAATCTATCATATACTTTGCCACCACGCACCATGGCACTATTTGGCACCCTACCCGTTCCAAGTTAGCACCCTACCCACCTGGCACATTGCTTTACTGGCAGCCTATTGCCTACTCATTGACTAGCCTACTGCTAGCACTCATACCTTTACCCAGCTGTCATGCTTCCCAGCTGGCATCCTAGTAATCTGGCACCCTATCCGTCCTACATATCTGGCACCCTACCCTCCCAGCATGCTAACATCATGCTTACCTTTGACAACTTTTAAAGTGGCTTGTCAGCACCTTTATATTGGAAATTACTGCTGGGAAAATGGTGTGTGGTTTGTCTTCCTCTGACAGTTCTGAATCACAGAAGAGCTGTCAGAATGGCAGGACAGCACCGGATTTCTGAAGGAGCCATGATCAGAATCACCTGTCAGAAATACAGAGCTCTCGTCTTTTATCTCGGATTTCACTAGATGAGTCAGTGCTATCAAGTACTGATCAATAGCCTCCAGCTTCCCCTGAGCATTGATATTGAACACATACTGTTCAAAAGTAACAATAATACAGCATTCAAAGTGTGCCTTCAATACCTTCAAAAATCAAATTGTCATTGCAACGCAATACTGAGGAAATACTGCACTGTCAGAGGTAACCTCTTTTAGTTGCAACCCAAAACTGAGGCCCTGTGTGCCCTGTCAGTTGGTTGGAAAGCATCAGTTAGCATTGTTTTGAGTAAAAGTAGGGGAATTAAAGTTTTTTGACCAATATTTATCCCTCAGTCAACACCATAAAAGCAGATAATCTCATCATTGTCATTGTTGTTTGTTGAAGATTGTTGTGGGTCAAATTGGTAGATATGTTTCCCTGCATAACAATATATTTGAGACTTCCAGTGGATATGAAGGACACTGTTGTAGGAGTCCATTGCATTTTCAATGGATGTTAATGAAATATTTAAATCTAGGAACAATTTAGCTCATGTCATCAAACTGTAGAAGGAACTTTGACATGCATAATAAATGACTTTGCTAAACCACTTAGTATCATTCTGGAGCCAGAAGCAAAAGGGCATATAACATTTAGCGTTGTTAAATATTGTTTCATGCTATTATTTTATAGGAGCAACATGAGTAGTGTTTACCACAAACAGGATGCTACTGACAAGCCAAAAATTTGTCTGCTTATCATACAAACGAGTAATGTGGTATATGAGTTTCAAAGCTGGTGTGATGCTAAAGTATGTAGGCTGTGCATCCGAAATCATATCATCAGCACGTTCCTTCTGCTGTTTATAGCAGGCAAGATACGGTCCATTACTTGTCCCAGCCCATTCTCGCAAAACTCAAAGTTGTATGTGATTGACCGCCATTTATTAATAATCCCAAGTGTGCTTCAGATTGGTGAATACATGTCGTAACCTGCAGAACCCACTCTTTGCCAACAAGAAGGAATATGCACACTCATTGTGTCTATTCAATTGAATGAAATAAGATGCAGTAATTCTCTGGTTCATTCTGCAGGGCAATGCCATGAACAATCAGAGTCAAGCTGCCTGGTTTCAATTTCAGCAAAGCTTGAAGTTAACAATGTCAGTCATCATTTAGCCAGTGCATTGCCCATGACAATGCCTCTACAAATGAAAGTCCACTTATCAAACAATGAGCACTTTCTTCTCAGACAGCATAAAATGTCAGTCCGGTTCACATCAGTATTCTTGTGAATGTCCTGATGAGCGTAAGGTGAAAAATCAAAGTGTGTGTTTTTTCAGGAATTACCGAGCACCGATATAGGTACTGTGTCAGCAGTTACTGTGCCATTCCACAATAAATAATCAATTTTATCTAAAAATAAAACCAGGGAATAAGTTACTAAAGTATTGAATTAATTAGATTACTGTGAATTGCAGCTCTGGTGGATGAAGCTATCTGCCCACTGGTTAGTTCAGTCAAAATTGTGTCTATGCAGGAAAGAAAGATATAAAATCTGTCAGCTTTAGTCCATTTTTCTATCAGAAGAAAGAAGACAGCTGATGCAGGAAGAAAAGTTTGGCTGATCACTGACTCTTTTCTACAGAATACCCTTCATCAACAGCTGGTGATAGTACCCGGACACTGTAAATACATTTTGCCTATTGTATATTCACTCAATAAAGATCATTGAGAACTGATCTGAAACTAAGTTCTGATATTTGTGCCTCACCTTATAGTTCTAGCACTTAAAAATTAAACAAAAAGGAATTGAATGGCCACATCTGGGATTGGTAATCCAGAAGTTTCAGGAATTTTCCTTACACTATACAGAAATACTAGCCTTCCTTTTATTTGACAGTCCACTTTGAGTGGGCTATCTGGAAATTTCTAAAACTTTGACCTGACACAAGAAAGACAATATTAGAAAATTGGAGATCTGGGCAGGAAAATAATTTTTATACAGTTGACAAAATCAATGGCAGATTTGGAAAGTGGTGGGAGACTAAGAGATCCAAGTCAAGAGTGAAACTTATGCTAAATGCTTTGGAGAAGGCAGTCCTACTAGGTTCTATTAACGATGAATAGATTTTAAAATATTGGAAAGAGTTGTAAAAACATGATTGCTACATTGTAAGGTGCACAGTTGAATTAAGCTGAGCTGCATTGTTGCACTTCCAATGCCCAAAATTCTTTGTGCCTTGCCTGTGCGTAAGGGAGAAGTTGCGCTTGATCTGATGGATAACCTTCAAAATTAAGAAAAGGAATATATGCAATTGTGCTGTTTGTAAGGAAATCTCTTTCATCAGAGTACAAAGCCAAATATTGTGAACATTTTGCTGTTGTAAAATATATGCCTGAATGGGTGAGTGCAAGAAGCTATAAATATCATAAAAGAGTATATTTGTTGTGTAGTGATACCAAAGCATCAATATCATCCTCCACAAATTTACAAATTGACTGTAATAAAGACTTTGAAGATGCTTTCTTTGAATTGAGTACTGTGTATGCATTTGGGGTCCACCATTAGTGCGCATCCTTGTGTGAATATTGTGTGAACAAATTTCTCCTAGAAGCACAAACAAAGCATAAAGAATTAGGACATTGGAAAAGCAGCAATATGATCATCCTTTAGCCCAGCTTCATTCATCTGAGTCCTTGATACCACAGCCGTCCTGTAGCTTTTGCTGACAGTGTATCAGAAACTGATGCATGCCACAAGAAATGACAACATTCGAGGCATGAGCAAGAAACCAATTGTTAAGTGTCTTGACTACAATAGAAATTTCCAGGCCTTTATTTGCCATGTTACTCTTCTGATAACACATTGATGAGTTTATTATTAATAGGTCTTTCAATCCAATGGATCTATGCCAAGACAACAAGGTGCAGGGCTGGATGAACACAGCAGGCCAAGCAGCATCATAGGAGCAGAGAGGCTGACGTTTCGGGCCTAGACCCTTCATCAGAAAAGGGGGAGGGGAAGGGGGTTTTGAAATAAATAGGGAGAGAGTGGGAGGCGGATAGAAGAGGGATAGAGGAGAGGATAGGTGGAGAGGAAACAAACAGGTCGAAGAGGCGGGGATGGAGCCAGTAAAGGTGAGTGTAGGTAGGGAGTTAGGAAGGGGATAGGTCAGTCCAGGGAGGACGGACAGGTCAAGGGGGCGGGATGAGGTTGGTCGGTAGGAGATGGAGGTGCGGCTTGAGGTGGGAGGAGGGGATAGGTGGGAGGAAGAACAGGTTAGGGAGGCAGGGACGAGCTGGACTGGTTTTGGGATGTGGTGGGGGGAGGGGAGATTTTGAAACTTGTGAAATCCACATTGATACCATTGGGCTGCAGGGTTCCCAAGCGGAATATGAGTTGCTGTTCCTGCAACCTTC
>NC_063332.1:120458692-120463286 GCF_021869965.1 Rhincodon typus
GGGAGGCGGATAGAAGAGGGATAGAGGAGAGGATAGGTGGAGAGGAAGAGATTACGAGAGAGTTACTCACAAATACCTGGTTGAGAACACTTTTATTTTGCTCCTCCTTATGAATAAGTATTCCTAAAGGATTGAACATCAAAACAGGCAGATGAGGTCATCTCTATCTTATATATTATGTGTAGACAAACATGTCCATAATAATAATGGAAATGTAGATATGCCAATTGCATCTGATACCTCTGTTATAAATGGTCATGCATTGTCAACATGGACTTATGAAAAGGAAACTTCTCAAACCTGATAACAATTCTTTGTTTCAGTGATAGCCAACAGGTTGATAAGGGGAAACAAGTGGATGTAGCTTTTATGACTTTGCTTAGATTTCAAAATCACCTGACCCAGCTCTTGTTCGAAAACAATATTGGCAAATTTTCACCTTTTATGTTAGCAGCAAGCTTCTTTCTTCTACCATTAGGGAAGAGCCTTCAGGGCCTTCCACTATATCAAAGGCAACATTGCTGCGGCAGAGCGCAACCTCTGCCTTTCTCAGCTCCAGAGCAATGTATCAGTTGCCCTCCATTACAAAGCCAAAGTCCTTCAATTTATATATTCAAAGTGAACCTCTAATCCTTAGGATTTAAATCAATATTGTGTGTGTTCTCATCATCACCCTGTTGTGTAAATTTAATAGAAAAACTGAATAGACGTAGGCTGACAGTGATATGACTGGGTTAAAAAGCAACTACAGAAACTTACTTTGAGGTCTCCATTGTATATTTGGCCTCCCAATGTCGCTTCCAGTGCATCAAGCTGGACATTACATTTGGCCCATCCAAGCTGCAAAGGAACACCTAGAAGGTTTCATTAGCTACTGCTAGATTTGCACAAGATTGCAATAAAACCAAGGTAGAAACAGCTGAACCAATTGAAAAGAGTGGGAAATTTTAAACATGACTACGTTATGCCCAGAAGTACTTAATGTTTTTGATTTCCACATTTTATTAACATTGGGTTAAAATTCAGTTTGCTTGAATCAGATCCCAACTGTAAAGCTGACAATGTGTCCAAGGCAAAATTGCAAGTTCCTGCTCTGTGTTGGTTGTGGTTCTTAAGTGTGAGTAAGTATGTTTTAAACTATTTTAGTATTAAAGTAAAATGTAATTTATTTAAAAAAAAGTGACTGGTATGCACTCACGATTCACAATCAACTTACAGAATCAATCTCAGTGAATTTATCAGTTTACCTCTGAGCAGTGGAGTGGACTACTTAACTAAAATTACTTAATTTTTTGGTGAAACAACCCATTTTCAGCTGCATTAATACAAAAGTTTCAGTATACAGCTTTTAAATCACATTGAAGCACTTCTTTTAAAAATAAGTTGCTGCTTTAGTATAACACAGTGTGGAGCTGGAGGAACGCAGCAGGCCAGATAGCATCAGAGGAGTTGGAAAGCTGACGTTTTGGGTCGGGACCCTTCTTCAGAAATGGGGGAGGGGTTGGAGACTCTGAAATAAATAGAGAGAGGAGGGGTGGGGCTGGGGAAGGTAGGTGGGATGGTGATAGGTGAGTGCAGGTAGGGAGTGGTGGGGATTGGTCAGTGAGGTGGGAGGGACGAATAGGTGGGAGAGATGACAGACAGGTTGTGTTTGGTCAAAGAGGCAGGGATGAGAGGTATGGTTGGTCATGGGATGAGACCTGGGGTGGGGAGATTTTGAAACTGGTAAAGTTCACATTGAGACCATCGGGTTGTAGGCTCCCAAGGCGGAATATGAGGTGCTGCTCCTCCAGTTTCCAGGTGGCATCATTGTGACACTGGAGTAGGCCCAGGATAGACATGTCATCCAGGGAGTGGGAGGGGGAGTTGAAGTGGTTCGTGACTGGAAGGTGTTGTCGTTTGTCGCAAACCGAGCGCAGGTGCTCTACAAAGTGGTCTCCGAGCCTCCGCTTGGTCTCACCGATGTAGAGGAGGCCACATCGGGAGCAGCAGATGCAGTAGACCACATTAGTGGATGTGCAGATGAATCCGGGATCAGATTGTAGGTGACGGAAGTGGCAGAGAATGATCCAGAGGTTAGTGGGGTGATATGTGCAGACAAGGGGGATTCTGTCTTTGTTTTTGTTGTGGGGAGGGGATGTGAGGGCAGAGGTGTGGGAAACGCAAGAGATGCGGTCAAGCCCCATCTTGGGAGCATATGCGGCGGAGGCGGAGGAATTGGGAGTAGGGGATCGCATTCTTGCAGGAAGGTGAGTGAGAGGAGGTGTAGTCTAGGTAGCTGTGGGAGTCTGACCCCACAACCAAGGACATATTTCCCTCACCACCCCTATCCGCCTTCCCTAGGGATCTCTCTCCGCAAATCCCTCGTCCGCTCCACACTCCCCACTAGCCCCACCACCCCCGGCACCTTTCCCTGCAACCACAGGAAGTGCTACACCTGCCCCTACACCTCCCCCCTCACCTCCATGCAAGGAACCAAAAAAATCTTCCACATCAGAAAGATGTTCACCTGCACATCCGCTAACGTGGTTGTATCCGCTGTTCCCGATGTTGCCTCCTCTACCTCGGTGAGACCAAGCAGAGGCTTGGAGGTCGCTTTGTAGAGCACCTGTGCTCTGTTTGCAACAAACGACAACACCTTCCAGTCGCGAACCACATCAACTCTCCCTCCCACACCCTGGACGACATGTCCGTCCTGGGCCTCCTTCAGTGTCGCAATAACGCTACCCGGAAACTGGAGGAGCAACACCTTATATTCCGCCTTGGAAGCCCACAACCCAGTGATCTCAATGTGGACTTTACAAGCTTCAAAATCTCCCCACCCCCAGCCTCATTCCATGACCAACCCTCCCTCTCATCCCTGCCTCTTTGACCTGACACAACTTGTCCATCTTCTCTCCCACCTATCCACTCCTTCCACCTCACTGACCAATCCCCACCACTGCCTACCTGTACTCACCTATCACCATCTTACCTACCTTGCCCAGTCCTACCCCTCCTCTCTCTATTTATTTCAGAGCTCTCTTCCCCATCCCCCATTTCTGAAGAAGGGTCCTGACCCGAAACAACAGCTTTCCTGCTCCTCTGATGCTGCCTGGCCTGCTGTGTTCTTCCAGCTCTACACTGTGTTATCTCTGACTCCAGCATGGGCAGTTCTTACTATCTCTTCTGCTTTAATATATCATCTGTACTGGATTATAGAACATTTTGGACAGCACTTCCCCCTCCCTGGAGTGGCATGAGCAATGGTGCAAAAAATGGGAAAATACAGAGGGAATGAAGAAACCACAGCCTCAATGCTTCTTGCCCCAAACCTGAATTGCAGACTTCAGAATCTCACCATTGAACGGTGAGTGCCTTATTTCCATGCATTTGCATCTCATTTGTAACTCACTTTATTTATATTCTGCTTCCAATTCTCCAAGAAACTAGACTTTGCAAATTATTGATGTGTAAATCAGAGGGGGCATTTAGCTGATTGAATGATTGATTAGCTTCATACAAATATTTCTTCATATCAATATGTTGCATGCTCCATGGCTACCATCTTCCTCAATATTTCATCCATATTAGTCAACATTGGCAAACCACCAGACACACAACTTTACTCAGCCTGCTCTCGGACCAACTCAAACACCACTTCAACCTTTCAGCGCGGTACCCTGGAACTCTGGGACACCCAGGGCTTGCATGCTTCTGCAAGGTTACTTTGTACAAGGAGGCACATACATCTCATGATTCCACACAGAATCCTATTGCTCTTAGTCATTGACTTTGTGCTTACTTCGTCACTGCCAGCTTCCATATACTTTACAGTTCTGAGGAAGGGTTACGGGACCCTAAACCTAAATTTTTCTTCATAGGTGCTGTCAGATCTGCTTGGCTTTTCCAGTAGTTCCTGTTTTTGTTCCATGTACTTCACGTTGCTTTCTTAGTACGCACTGACAGGCTTCAGTGCTGACTCAAAGGCTGCCAGCCATTATGTAGCTCACATTACTTTTTTGGTGCATTAACATGAAGTGTTTAGTAATAGGCTTGTGGTTTGCTTTGCATTTTAGAGAGAAGGATGGTTAGTAGCTTGGGAGTATAAGATGGATGAGAGCTGCCAAGTGGACATTGAGCATACAATAGAAGTGGTATTGTTACTGGACCAGTAACAGAGACCTAGGCAATTATCTGGGACAGAGCTTTGAATTGCACAGCTGATGGTAGAATTTGAATTCACCAAAGAAATAAAATTTTGAATTAAAATCCAGAGGTGACCAGGAATCATTGTTGATAGTCGTGAAAGAAAAACCTGGATCTCAATGTGTTTGCCTCATGAAGAACTGACACTTTTCCCCTGGTCAGGACTTTAATTAAACATTTTAAACTTTCAACTTTCTGATGACATCTTCAGACCTGATCTACATATTTAAAGCTGAGTTTTACCAGAAATTGGCTAAGTGTCAATTGTGGTGAAATTCATGAAGGGCTTCACTCTGTGATGCCCAATGTATTTTCCCACATGATTCTTTGCAGTTTACTGGTTAGCTACGCACCTACATAGTACAGTAATATCACTTAGTCAAAGGGAGTCTGTCACCCCCTAAAT
>NC_063332.1:120473286-120551988 GCF_021869965.1 Rhincodon typus
GGTGACCCTTCCTCGGAACTGAGAAGAACTTGTTCTGAGGAAGGGTCACCAGACCCGAAACGTTAACTCTGTTTTCTCCTCCACAGATGCTGCCAGACCTGCTGAGCTTTTCCAGCAACTTTGTTTTTGAGTCTGTCACCCCCTTCCTGGTCTACAAGGGACTCCCACAGCTTGACTTTTAACTGCCCTCTGAAATAGCTGAGCAAGCCACTTAGTTGTACCAAGCCATTAGAAAATCTCAAAAATGGGAATAAATCCAGTTGGATCATCTGGCATTGACATAGGCATCAGAAATGACAATACAAACTCAGCTCTATTAACTTGGTAAAGTTCTTTTCAGTACTATCTGGGAGTCGATTGCCAAACCTTTGACAGGTGTCTCACAGACTAGACCAGCAATAGCTTGACATAGTCATACTCATGGAATTGCACCTTAAAGAGTGTCCCAGACAACAACATCACCATCCTGTACCACTGAAAGGATAGACCGCTAGAAGTAGTGGCTCAGTGGTAGATGGGAGAGAGATAAATGCTCCGGAAATGTTATGACATCAGTTCAAACATGAGCAAAAAATTTCCTACTGATTGTTACATTTTGCCCTCCCATGGCTGATGAATCAGTACTTCTCCTTGTTGAACACCGCTTGGAGGAATCATAATATCCTCTGGGGAGGGCACTTAAAGTCCATAACCAAGAATGGCTTGGCAACACAACTACTGGCTGGCCTGTTAGGTGGCTAGGGTAACTAGGGTAACTACTAACTGCTTAGGTAATAAATCTGTGGACTGCTTTACAAGGGATGGCTGTAGAAGCTTGGACATTTAATATACATTCAAGGCTGAGATAAACGGATATTTAATCATTTTAATTTGGGGATCTCATTAAGTTGTGGAGCAGACTTGATGGGCTGAATGGCCTACTTCTGCTTCTGCGTTTTATAGGTTTATGAACTTGGTCTGTGGTGAAGAAACCAACAAAAGAGAGAAACATCCTCACCAATCTGCTTCTATGAGTGTATTGATCACAGTGAGCACCACACAGTCCTTGTGGAGACAAAGAGCTGTCTTCACACTGAAATAGCCTCTATCAACCCTGGTTCAATGGAGAGTGCAGAAGGGCATGCCCGGAGCAGCCATGCCTCCAAATGATACATCAGCCTAGTTAAGCTACAAACCAGGTCAACTTGCACGCCAAACATCACAGGGAGCAAGTGATAGACCTACTCAGCAATAACCTGCACAGTGACGCCCAGTTTGGATCCCACCAGAACTACTCAGCTCCGGACCTCATTACAGCCTTGGTTCAAGCATGGACAAAACAGTTGAATTCCAGACATGAGGTGAGAGTGACGGCCCTTGATATCAAGGCTGCATTTGACTGAGTGTGGCATCGAGGAGCCCTAGCAAAACTGGAATCAATGGAATTAGGGGAAAACTTCTCGCCTAGTTGGCACAAAGCAGGTTAGATTTTGAATTTAAGGTCCAGAATATTACTGGAGGAGTTTCTTAGGGGAATGTCTTCAGCCCAACCATCTTCAGCTATTTTATCAATGACCTTCCCTCTATCATAAGGTCAGACATATGGATGTTCTCCGATGGTTGCACAATATTCAGCACCATTTCTGATATTTAAAGCAGCAATGTTCAAATGCAGCAAGACCTGGACAATATCTAGTTTAGGGCTAACAATTAGCAAGTAACATTCACACTACACAAGTGCCAGGCAGTGATTATCTTCAACAAAAGAGAATATAACCATTTCCCCATTATATTCAATGGCATTCCCATTGACCAAAACTGAACTAGACTAGCCATATTAATACAATGGCTACAACAGCTGGACAGAAGCTATTGATACTACAATGAGTCTCTCACCTCCCAACTCTCCAAAGCTTGTCCTCCAACTACAAGTGTGTTGGAATACTCCCCACTTGCCCAAATGAGTGCAGCACCAATAATTCTCAATACGCCAAGCACCATCCTGGACAAGGCAGTTCACTTAATTGACACCTCATCCACAAACATTTATTTTCTCCACTACCAATGCTCAGTATCAGCAGTATGTACAATCTGCAAAATGAGCTGCAGAATTTCATCAAGATTCCTCGCACAGCACTTTCTAAACCCACGACCATTACCATCGAGAAGAACAAGGGCAGTAATATGTAGGAACAACATCATCTTCAAATTCACCCTCAAGCCACTCACCATCCTGATGTGGAAATATGTTATTATTCCTTTAGTGTCGCTGAGTCCAAATCCTGAATCTCCCTCCTTAACAGCATTATGGGTGTAGCTACATATAAATGGACCTCAGTGCTTCAAGGAGGCAGCTCACCACCACCTTCTCCAGGGTAGTTAGGGATGGATATAAATACTGGGCCCTGTCAGTGAACGTAACCCCAAATGAATTAAAGAAAACATGGTTGTAGCCCATGAGCTTTGATGAGAGGCAGTGTCGGAGTGGATGGTGATCAGTCAGTGTGAGTTAGCAGAGAGAATATGGTGGCTATTACCCTTGTAGAATGCAGAAGATCATTGATCTTCTTCCTGAACCATTGGGTGTACCTATTTAACTGGGACACAGCCCTTCGGTTCCAGGCTGGCATGGTCTGGAGGCATAGTCTTCTGTGACAATCTGTCAAAAGAAAGACTGACCTTTTCTTCACTACCCCATCCATGACCATCTCCAGATTCTTGTCTGTGAAGCAGGTTATGCGCCTTCCTTTTGCTCTGCATCAAGTCCTGAATGTAGAAGCTTGAGTACCACACTCCGAGGGCCAGTTGCAGGTTTGCAGTGTCTGAAGTAGTGTCCACATGCTGGCTCTCAATATGATGCTGGCAAAAATAACACCAGAAGGTTGCAGCATTGGTGAGTAGCTGTGCTTTTTAGGCATGTGATTCCCCGAGAAGGATATACTTAGTTGCGTAACTAACGAGGTGAAGATCAGTGGTTTGTGAGAAAGGTCACTCCATGCCATGGTGGGCCAGGCATTGTGAATTTCACTTGGAAAAGTATTTTAACTCTAAATGGGATAATGCTGGCCATTGTATATGGCAAAATTGTTGTTTGCAAGATTATCATTGGAATAGTGCAGACAGTGGATAGAATATTCAATTTGTGGAAACTTTCCCTGTGTTTATAAATTGACACATTTTCCTTCTATGGTGCTTAATGTTGTTTACTGTGGTGTGAACTTGAGTATGTTTGTGACAATGTTTCCATCAGTTGGAATTGAGCTGAAAGCTATGATATGTTTGTGATTTATTGACCCCCATTTATTATTATGTACAAAACACAAATGAAAGGATGTCTGGGATATAAATAAATTAATGGCTCATTTGTTGTTTATGCTATTTATCATCTGTTGTGCTTGTTTTTCTTGTGTTAAGCTGTCTGCTATATTTTTCTGTCAACAGACTATTATGTTAAATTTATTGCACCCTGCGTAATACTATTCCCATGTTTATCAATGTTTTTGTTATCCACATGGGGAAATTTAAGCCAAAATAACCAGATTCATTGTTTGAACCCCATTTTTTTATTCATTCACGGGATGAGGGCATTGCTGACCAGGCAGATTTATTGCCCATCCCTAATTGCCCAGAGGGCAGTTAAGAGTCAACCACACTGCTGTCGGTCTGGAGTCACATGTAGGCCAGACCAGGTAAGGTTGGCAGTTTCCTTCCCTAAAGGACATTAGTGACATTAGATGAAGGCAATAAAGAAATTACTGATGAGATTTCACTTCTTTGTAACTTCTATTTTAATACAACCTTGAACCTGTTCTAATATGAATAAGCAAATGATGCTTCAAATGAAAAGGTAAACTTCATTTCAATTGTCACAACAACAAATAAGGTATGTCATATGCAACCATTAGAATTCCCTTCTGTCCCTTCACAAATAGGACCCTATATGCATAGTTCCATAATATGTTGTTCTTTATTCATTGAGGGCAGATCAGGAGTCCTAACCAGCACCAGCTTTCACTTTTAAGTTATATTGGTCCAACCAACATCAACAAGGCTCCCATTTAAACATTCATGAATTTTCTCTCCCTCAGGTCAGGACAACTCTGATTGTGTCTACTTTGTTTAATATCAAAGTTCTGTATGGAGTATATGAAGAATCTTCAAATGCTTATCTTTCCTGAGATCCTTCTCACCTGACCAACAAATAACACTAGTCCTCTGATATACACTCTCAGCTCTTTTGCATGCCTGAGCTATTTGCACCACTTTTTAGGATTCAATCTCTTTTAACTCGATCATACATCAGTCCCTCTAGAGCTTCCGGATTTTGATTTTTCCTCTCACTGCCTCATGATAATAAACCTGTTTGTAAAGCTTAGCTCGTCTCCCCTCAGATGTCTTCTACTTTGTCCCTCTTTCTGTCTCTGGCTGTTTTCTCTTTGTATCTGCATCTGTATGCTGATCACCTTCACCCTTCAGCTCCTCTGCTCATATCTCTCATTTGTGTTTATGAGTGACACGGTTTCTGTTCTATGTTATATGAGGTAATGGTTTTGAAGGCACTAACATTCATGTTACATTGGCAACACTAATTCAATACATAGTCTGTGGGTGGAGACAAGGCATTCCAAATAATGTTCAGAAGGGAGCAGATGTATCTGTACCAGTTCCAGAAGGTCCTTATACTTGTACCTGACTAAATGTAGTTTTATTTATTGCTGTCATGTTATCTTAAGCAGTGCCTCTTCTATATGTACTCGACAGTGGTGTATATTCTACAACCATACACTTGACAAGCATAGAGAAAGGAGCATTTGGGGCATCAAAATACCTCTGTCTAATGAAAGAGTAGTCCTATGGTCTGGCAGGACAATGGTAACTTTACCTTTATTACTTTGCTCCACTCGCTCGGGCTGCCCTGGTTGTTGCACAGCAACCAATTGTTTCAGATGCTTGTAGAAGAATGATGAAAGCAATTAATTCTGACCAGTGGGAGGAGGTGCAGTGAGTTGTTGATTGGCAGTTGGATTGTACTTTGTCTGTGGGGTTTGTAAAATGAATTGGGGGTGTGTGGGGGCTAAGTGCCTGTTGGATGAAGTTGTTATATCAGTCCAGTTCAGGGTAAGTGCAAGCATCCCGTGCTCATTCTACAGATCCTCCTGCAAAACATACTTTAGGTGCCTGCCGATTTGTCCAGGAAACTAATGCCGAACTTGTACGTGCCAATTGCTTGTTCAATGGGCATACCTGTTGTCATTAGTTGTACCACTCTTGAATTTCATTTGGTGTGTTTCTTCTGTGTATCATCAGCCATGTTTGAAAGGTGTTTTTCTTTGTACACTTTATAGTTACTCACCCATAGTATGTTTGCAGGCCTGAAGACCTCTCAGAGCTTGGACTGCTGTAAAAGTAAAGTTGGCAGCTCTTCAGGAAATTTCCTGCATCCCTGCATGAAACTTTCGTGTATTTGCAAACCAGCAAAGCTGTGATGGAATAAAATCCCTTGCAGTTAATGAGTGTTCCTGAGTGATCCAATGGTGAATGAATTGTTACATGTGTGTAATCAATAACATTTGTATGGGAAGCCAATCTGACACAGAATCCCTGGCATCCAATCAATCTGAATAGCATCATACATGCAAACATATGAATTAGACCGTTTGGTCCCTCAAGCGTGCTCCGTCAACCAATCAGATTGCAGCTAATCTGACTGCATGTCAACTCCACATTCCTATAGGAAACTGCAGATGTCTTCCCTCACCCAATGTGACAGCCTTAGCTAATGGAAGAGCTGTTCTTCCAAGAGGACAAGGAAGTTGAGCCTTTAACTGGATTCCATAGTTCTATTTTAACATTCATTTAAGGGATTTAAGCACCATTGATAAATTCAGTATTTATCACCGAAACTGTCTTTGAGAAGGTGATGGTGAGTCACCTTGAAGTACTACCATCTAGGTGTTGTAGGTACAGCCACAGTGATGATACAGGGAGGGCTCCAGGATTTTGACCCATTGACAGGGAAGGAATGGTGATATAGTTCCAAGTCAGAATGGTGTGTAGCTGGGAGGTAGGATACAGATGGTGACAGTCCTATGCTTTTGCTGCCCTTGATCCTGAAGGTGGTGGAGATCACAGGTTTCGAAGGTGACATTGAAGGATGCTTACTGAGTTGTTGCAATGAATCTCTTAGATAATACACACTGCTGCCACTGTGCATTGGGAAAGGAAGTGTATGTTGAAATGAGGAATGTGGTACCAGTGTGGTACCGTGGTAGCTAGGCAGAGACAGGCACGAGAATTCCTAGAAGCCTGGCACTCCACAACGCATGCCATTAATAAACATATTGAACTCGACCCCATACACATTCCACTACGAAGGAAAACTGGATGTGAGGCAATCCATCTCAACGGACTCCAGAGTTTAAAAACCAGGCGGGAGAACACACTGACGCTTCATCGGAGGCTGCACTGAGGATGTTACCCCGCATGGTAACGAAACGTCTGTGAAACAAGAAACCGGCTCGGCTAGCCAACCAACCTCAATGTGGTACCAATCAAGCTGATAGCTTTGTTTTAGATGTGTCAAGCTTCTTGATTGTTTTTGGAGTTGCAAACATCCAGGCAAGTGGAGATTATTCCTTCACACTCCTAAATTGTGCCTTGTAGTTGGTGGACAAGGTTTGAGGAGTCAGGAAGTGAGTTACTAGTGAAAGATTTACTAACCTCTGACTTTCACTTGTAGCCACAGCATTTATACAGCTGCTCCAGTTTAGTTTCTGCTCAGTGATAACTGTTAATAGGGGAATCAGCAAGACTAATGTTATTAAATATGAAAGGATTTGATCCATGCCTGGCCCTGTGTACTGCGAATGTCAATTGCCACTTATCCATTTGTGCCTGAATATTGCCAGATCTACTTTTATGCAGGTGCAGACTACTTCAGTATCTAAGGAGTCACAAATGGTGCTGAGCACCCTGCAATCATCGGTGAACAGCCTCACTTCTTATCTTATGATGGATGGAAGGTCATTAATGAAACAGATAAGGATGGTTGTGCCAAGGACACTACCCAGAGGGACTATCTGCAGTAATATCCTGGGGATTCGAAAGCTACAGTTACCTATCTTTGTGTTCGGTGTCACACCACACCAGACATATCAGTAGAGTGCTCCACATGTTGCAAATCTGTATCGCTTTAAGGTTTTCTTTCCAGAAAATGGATTGTAAACTTGAAGTCAGAATTCAGCAGTAGTGATGTCTTCTGTAGTCAAATAGTTAGAAGTTTCCACATCAATTGAGCAGGACGAGTTCTGGGAGAGAATAAGATTCCTTTATTTCACTTTTACATCACTGCATGATTGTTGCCATTGGTAACCTGGTTCAGCATCGCAGTCCTCAGTTTTTTCCTTCTTAATTCTTCCTGTTGAGAATCCCCTCTCTCTGCTGGGGTATCTCACAGGTAATCTTGGAATTTTGCCACAATGGTGTCTTGTAACTTGTCTTATAACTACCAAAACAAGATGGCTGCCATGTTAACTTTGATGATCAATTGTTCACAAAGCAAAGTTAGTTATTGCTGGCAGTCCCTTTGGTTTCCTCCTATCCCTGTTTTCTCTGAAGTTTTAAATTCTCATTCATTTGGAAGGGCCAGCTGTGTTATTCAAGGCTTAATCACATTTTAAATGTCCCCCTTTGTGATTGGTGCTGAAATAACAGATCAGTCTGTATGCCTTTGTTTTGGTTACAGTAAGTCAACATGTTAGGTGACTTCTGCGAACGAGTTTGCAGGATTGTGTGTCAAATTTTACAGACAGATTAACATGCTGTAAAAAATACTCATCATATTGACACAGCCATGATGTAGGTATTATTCAAACCAATGGAAAGTTTTCTGCCTGAATCCCATTGACTTTAATTTCACTACAGCTCCTTGATGTCATACTCACTCAAATGCTGTCTTAACGTCAAGGGCTGTCACTCTCACCTCATTCTGGAATTCAGCTCTTTTGTCAATGATTGGTTCATGGTTGTGATGAAGCCTGGAATCTAGTGGTCTTATCGGATCCCAAACTGAGCATCGGTCAGCTTTATAACATCTCTTGGCAGCTGCAGGCTGTCTGTCTACCACACTCTGCGAGTTTGATACCTTTCCATTGACCGCTTGCACATCTCTCAACAGTAGATTATTCTATTGATAATGGTCAGTTTGTTTGTTGATTGATGTCCAATTTTAAAACAGAATTCATTTATGAGATATGAATCACTGGCTGGGTGGCATTTATTGCACAGCCATAATAGCCACTTCAACTGATTGGCTTGCTGTGGGTCTGGAGTCCAATGTATGTCAGACTAGGCTTGGTATTAGTGGACATTAAAGGACATTAGTGAACCTGGTTGGTGTTTACAATTATCAACATTGGTTATATAATCATGATTAGGTTAGCTTTTAATTCCAGATTTTCATGGGGTCAACTTTCTTTTGATTCTCTCGTGTGACATGAGTGTTGCTGGCTGTTCAGCATTTAGTCAGAGACCCCTTCCCTTCCCCCATTTCTGAAGAAGGGTCCCGACCCAAAACGTCAGCTTTCCTGCTCCTCCTATGCTGCTTGGGCTGCTGTGTTCCTCCAGCTCCACACTGTGTTATCCCCCAACCTTACTGCCCTTGAGAAGACGGTGGTAAGCTGTCTTTTAAGTTCACTATTTTGAACCTACAACCCCAGGGCATTAGCCTGGATCTACAGTTTGCTTGTTCAGTGACAACATCACTATGCCACCAGCTCCCCTGAGGTGCCTAAGAGTATCTAAGATAGCTACAGCACCATATCTACCAACATCGACAGAGAATGGTTCCAATGTGCAGAAATTAGCCTCTCACCATGTTTACTTTCAAACAACACAATCTCAGCGATAGGCAAGTTTGCAATTGTGCAGTCTGAGTACTTCTTCCTGTAGTCAGCTGAGTTTGAAATATTCTCTGAATTAATTTGACCCTTAACTTGGTCTCAAGGAAAAGTTCCAGAAAGCCTGGGAACTCCATGTGTCATCATGAAATGTAAATGCCAAAAGAAACAGCACTGGAATTTGTGAACTAAATATTCAAATCACTAATCCACATCTCAGGAGGGAGACTCAAATACACGGCTGAAATGTATCCAAATTTAACCAAGAAGTTGGCAGTTTGGAAATGGCTTTTGGGGGCATTGACATTTTTCACACTTCTAAACCCATCTTCACCCTTAAACCTACAAGCTCTTCAATGTTCAAAATTCTCCTCTCTGTCTGTTTCCTTCTCTCTGTTTTCACAGAGCCATGCTTCATGATCTGGAATTCCTCTTTTAACCCTTTCGCATTCCTTTTCTTTGTAGCTCTCTCTCAAACCCAGTTCTTTGAGAAAGCTTCTGGTCACACCTCATAATAATCTTCTTTATCTTCACTTACTTTGATTATGATGTACTTTTTATCCACAATGGAACAAAAGCAGTTATTTCTTATTGCTTCCTTTTTTCTGTGCTCCTTGTCAACTGAAAAACTGTCTATCATAGGTATGATTCAAAATGACAGTACAGATTTCAAATTCAGCATTAAATATTTATGATTAGGATCTGTGTAGTTGCAACTTTCTGTCGCTGAGTTGCTTTTATAAGCTTTTTAGTAACCAGGTCATTTTTTTATTTGAAGAATAATCTAAATTAATTGGAAATGGTGGCATTGTGGTAATGTCACTAGATGAGTGCTCTAGAACATCAAGTTAATGTTCTGGGGATGTCGATTCGAATTCCATTCATGAAGAATGGTGAAATTTGAATTCAATAGAAAACCTAATGGCAATCCTGTAGCTGCCAAAAATTATTGTAAAAACACCCTCATCAGGCTCATTCACCAGCCCCCCCCCCCAAGGAAAACAAATCTGGCATTGTCACCTGGTCTGGTCTACGTATGACTCCAGACCCACAGCAATGTGGTTGACTCTTAACTGCCCTTTGGTCAATTAGTGATGGCCAATAAATGCTGCCTAGCTAGTGATGCCCATGTCCCACGAAGGAATTTTAAAAAGGCAATGATTTGGAGAATTAGGACCTTGATCTGGTCATGAGAAAGATTCTATATAAATAACATGCAACTGGTGCTCATCCAATTTGAAAGATTGTGAGTAGAAATGCATTCTTTAACCAATTTAACATCATTCTAGAGGGTCCTATAAAGTTAGTGAAGGGGGAAGGACGGGAGGATCTTACTGGAGTCCTTGGACAATGATTCTGATTCCTGGACAGGCGAGGTGGCTTTCTGGCCTTACTCCCCTCTGGCTCTGTAAAAGTCTCTGTTCTTGCAATCTCCTCAGCACACTCCATTCCTCTGCTCCCAGCTTATAGGACATTGCTCCCCCATTTGGACAATCATTAGCAGTGGTGTATCCAAAGTGTCAAGGTCACAGCAGGAATTTCACTGTGGTACCTCTCTGCCTTTTTGACTTCCTCCTCATTTTCAAGGGTCTGCTTAAAATACAACGCTTTGAACAGTTGCCACTGCTAACATGTGCTTCTTTTGGTTAGTGTCCATTTTGTATTTGAATAGTACCTCTTTGAAGTACTTTGGTGCATTTTGCTATGTTTAAGGCATTGCATACGTTCAAGTTACTTTTGTTGAAATGCTTTGCTTGGAATTGGTTGAGTCAGAGACTGTTGAAACCTTTATCAGAAAACTGTTTATTTGAAAGAGTGGGCTGTGGGGAGAAAGCATGACAGTGAGAGTGGTTTCAACTTGTTACGCCTCATCGTGGTGTGTACAGGAAATCAAGCCTCACTATTGTTGGAGCCATTATGAAAGTTAAAAAATGTTATCAAAATGTGTGAAGTCCCCAGTTTCCCAGTCAAATAAATCCAGGTTAACAGAAAGCATGGGCCAGGTCCCTGTACTTAACAAGCATTAGTATTTATTAAAAATGAGAATGTTCTAATCACAAGTAAACAACAATAAACTATCAATACACTGCTGTACTAGTTAAAACTTGAACTCCCTTCTGAAACCCCTGCACATACAAACAGACACAGACAAACTCGAAAATATTGGCTTTATGGGCAGAGTAAAAAACTGGGAAACTGCACTTCAATAGCACCAGTTCACAGGATTTACAGAGATAATACCTTTGCTACCCAGGACCTTCTATTCTTCAATTTGTTTTTCCCAGTTTGATTTCATTTTTTTCCAGGAAGCACAGGCAATTGGTACACTAACTGCAAGGTCACTTAGTTATGTGGATATTAAACTAAAATTTGCTGGGCCAAAATCACATTAAATGAAATGAATACATTTTTTGTAAGTACGGTGACCAGTTCTACACAATGAACTATTTGTTAGCTGAATTTGTAATTGACTTGGAATTGTACTGTGTAAGTATTTGATTGAGTGACATAAAAATGGTAAATAGTGAATGCAAAGAAAAGCTGAGGTCCAAGTTCATTAAAAGCAAGGCATAAGCCTCTTTTCAAGGAGACACAGGCCAGTCCCAATGAGTTAATTGATTAAACCAGTCATGGCAGATGACGCCTTTATGATGTTTTCCAGTGGTCAAACTGATTAGTTGCTGGAATGTAGATTGTGTCATGATTTGATTGCAAAGCTTCTTTGTATGGAAAGTATATAAACAAAACTTTGCCTGACTGCACAATTAGCTTGGGAAAGCGGTTGTCTGAACAACAGCCAGAAGTTAGGATGGAGCAGACTGATCACTGTTCTAGTCTGATCCTTAGACAAGTCCCTGTAAAAGGGTTCACCTGTGATTGTAAACGTTGCATGAGTAAGGGTTTGCAATTTATTTTTTGTCGTGTATTTGGCTTTAATAAAGAACATTGGGTACATTCCATTGTTAGAATACATTGAGTTATTGACATCCAGAGTAAACCCAACCAGAGACAGTGGAAATAAAAGATTTCAGTTGCTGGTTAAGGATCACAGCTTAGAGCATCTACTGAGAGAAAACAATTGGCTTTCTTAAGACTTTAGATATTTTACCTGAAAGAGTGAGGGACACCACACCAGCCCTTCCAGAGGTTCAATGACTTTTCACTGTAGTGTTCACATCCACAACTGTTCATCCACCCAGGAATCAATCGATGAGTTTTCATTAGGCTGAAGACATTTGGCATCCACAACTAATCACAATTATACAAACCAATCGGCAATCTGTTGCCTGCCAAATCTCACTGTGTATACAAACACTAGTTCACTTTGTATTCACACACCTTTCCTCTTGTACCTTCCCCTACTGCATGCAAAGCAACTATGTAAATGTGACCCACACTTAGTTTCAGCAACTTGATTTTTAAAAGTGCAATGATTCCTTCTTTCGTCATTTTTTTGTTTAATAGTCCTGGTTCCAATTCAGTCAGAGTCAGCACGGAAACAGATCCTTCGGTCCAGCTATTCCGCACCGACCATATTCCCAAGCTAAACTAGTCCCACTTGCCTGTGTTTGGTCCCTATTCCTCCAAACCTTTCCTATTCATGTACTTATGTAAATGTATTTTAAACATTGTAATTGCACCTGCATCAACTATTTCCTCTGTCAATTCATTCCACACATGAGCCACTCTGTGAAAAACGTTGTCCCTCGTGTCCTTTTTAAAACTTTCTCTTCTCATCCTCTAGATTTGAATTGTCCCAACCCCTAACGAAAAGACCTTTGCTATTCACCTCATCCAAACCGCTCATGGTCAAAAATAAAGTCAGATAAAAAGCAATAGTCTTTACATGCCCCCAACCTTATGAGATGAAATGCCATTTCAAAATGTGACCCATAAGCAACAAAAGGCAAAACTTACATCCATTCATCTTTCCTTTCCTTGTACAACTGTATATACCCTGAGCATTTTTTAATCTTTTAATATAGTCTGTAACTTTACACTCGTGACAATGCAGCTGCAATTGCATGATCATCTCCAGTAATGGGAATAACCTTTACATTAAATGGCTGAAATAAAAGATTCAATTTCAATAGTCTTGCATTTGTGTTTTTAAACTTTGCCATGAATGCCACAGAATTATGGTCAGCATAGATTAATGGGTTCTCTTTTCACTGTGTTGGACAAAGTATTGAAGAGCCAATAATAATCCCACAGTCCCTTTCACTGTGTTAGAGTCCTTCCTCTGAAACTGGTGTAGTTTCTTAGAGAAGTACTGCACAAGATTCTCCATTTCTGACTCATCATCCTGAAACAAATCTGCATCTACTCCCAAATTACTAACATCAATCACCACTGAGGTTGGCAAATGTAATCTCACTAATTAAAAAGGGAAGGAGAGATAAAACAGAAATATGACCAGACAGACTAGCATCAGTCGTGAGCAAACTGTTGGGAGTCTGTTGTAAAAGATGTGATGACAGAACATTTGGAAAACATTAACAGGATTGTACAAAGCTGGTGGCGCTTTATGAAAGGCAAATCATATTTAATTAATTTATTGGATTTTGGGGATGTAACTCATAGAATAGATAAGGCCAACCAGTGGATGTGGTGTATTTGGATTTTTGATAAATTCACTCCTAAGGGGTTACTGAGAAAAGTCTAGGCATACAGGATGCAGGGTGACATTGGCATAGATTGAGAATGGATTGATAGACAGGAAAGAGAGTGTGGGAATAAATGAATCTTTTTCAGGATGGTAGGCAGTGACCAGTGGGGTACTGCAAGGATTGGTGCTTGGGCCCCAATTATTGACCATTTTTTAATTTGTTTATGGGACATGCGTATTGCACATGAGAAGGTGGTAGTGAGCTGCCTTTTGAACCACTGCAGTCCACCTGCTGTGGGTTGACTGCCTTAGGGAGGGCATGCCAGGTGTTTAACCCAACGACAGTGAAAGGAACAGTGATATATTTCCAAGTCAGGTTACTGAGTGGCTTGGAGGGATCTTGCAGATGATTGTTTTCCCATGTATCTGCTGTCCTTGGTGGAAGTGATCATGGGTTTGGAAGGTGCTGTCCAAAGATCTTTGGTGAGTTTTTCTACTGCACGTTGTAGATAGTCTATGATCCTGAAGATGTTTTGTAGAATGGAACAGCAGGGTGGTGGTTTTGAAGTGGTGGAGTCATTCATTCCCAATGTCATGCAGGCTTTGGTGGCAGTCTTTGGTGATCTTTCTTACTAACAGTCTTTGTCCATCCCTTGGGCTGACGTAGCGAAGCCACTGGTCTTCTCTCAAGAAGATGGTGGCTCATTCCTTTGGACTCACTCTCTCCTCCTCTCTGTCTTCCCCACACTTAACCCCCCACCCCACACCCCACCACACCCCATTATACCTTATTTTGGGGGCTGGCCAGCTCTGCTGTGTCTAAATCCTCTCTCAGTTAATGACTATGGGATAATTACTGATGATGCCAGGATGACTGAAGTCTCCTTGCCCACCTCCATTTGAAAGTTAATTTTCAGTTCTTCTAAGAATAAAAAAATTCTTATTATCCCAAACAGTATATTCATAATACCCAACAAAGCTTCTGTTTACATTTGTAGAAGATTACTTACTACTGTAACACAATTATATGAGGTCTTATACCACACAGGAAATTCTACATATGAAATACTACAGGTGTTTACTTTTAAACAAGGACCCCAATTTCTAACAAACTGTGATTCATAATATTGCTACATTTTGTATTTTGCTTTTAGGTGCTTTTCTGGTTTGAAAGCCACGATTGAATGTGCCTCCACCAGATTCTCAGGCAGTACATTCTAGATCTGAACCACTTGCTGCACAAAAAGTGTCTTCCTCATCTCACCCTATCATTTCCAATCAGTGTCTTCTCATTCACAACTCTTCCACCAATGGCAATGATTTCTTTCTATCTACTTTGCCTCGTGGTTTTGAACATTTCTGTCAAATCTCCTCTTAACTCTCTCTTCTCTAAGTAGAAAATCCCAACCTTCTTCAAATCTCAGAAGTCTCAAGACACCAAGTTATAGCCCAACCAGGTTTATTTGAAATCACAAACTTTTGAAGCACTGCTCCTTCATCAGGTAAAGTGGACAGAAGCACACAGGCGCATAATTTATAGGCAGAGAGATCGTTACAGGATAAGGTAAATACAGGTAATTAAGAGAGTCAAAAGGTAGTATAAATGTTCTGTTTTCACACCATCATCTTGATAACTTATTATGACCTCCCTACCATAATTAGTTTGTACAGCTTTGGATTACTTGTTACTTTGGTTAGACCCTTGTCATGTGACTCTTATACCTATTATGTTATTCCAGCCATTTGGTTTGTCTCTAGCACCATCTTATTTTTGATTTTTTTGTAATTCTGCCATAATTAATTGGATCATAGGTCATCCCTTCATTTGCTATTCAGCTATTGACACTTTACTTACACTGTTTGTACTACCTTTTGACACTCTCAATTACCTGGAATTGTCTTACAATGATCTCTCCGCCTATAAATCCTGTGCCTGTGTGCTTCCCTCAGCTTCAACTGATGAAGGAGCAGCACTCTTAAAGCTTGTGATTTAAAATAAACCATTATCATGTGACTTCTGACTTTGTACAACCCAGGCCAACACCAACAACTCCACATCATTCTTCAAATCTGTCCGTGTAATTTAAGTCCCTCATTTCTGGAAACTCTCTTGCAAATCTCTGTTACTTGCTCAAGGTTTCACAGAGAATCATAGAGACTTAGAGCACAGAAAAAGACCTTCCAATCCATCAAGTCTGTGCTTGTCAAAAGCAACACCCTAATTATTCTCATCCCATTTTCCAGCACTTGGCTATAGCTTTGTATGCCTTGGCATCACAAATGTATATTTAAATACTCCTTAAATGTCATGAGGATTTTTGCCTTTACCAATATATTCTCATCACTTTCTGGGTTAAAAATGTTTTCCTGACATACCCTCCAAATCTCCTGCTCCTCATGTTAAACCTATACCCCTAGTCATTGATTCTTCTGCCAAGGATATAAGTTTCTACCTATCTAACCTGATTATGCCCCACACAATTTTATACATATCAATCATGTTCTTCTCCCCCCTCCCCACCCCCGCAGTCTCCTCTGCTCTCGGTGGGGGGGCGGCGGGGGTGGACTCTGTCCAATCTCTCTTCAGTACTAATACTCTCCAGCTCAGACAACATCCTGGTAAATCTCCCTTCTACCCTCTCCAGACTAATCACATCCCTCCTAAATGTGGACTCCAGATGTGCACATAATACTCCAGCTGTGGCCTAATGAACATTTTGTACAGGTCCAGCACCACTTCCCTGCTCTTTTACTCTATGTCTCGGCTAATAAAGCAAGTTTCCTATGTGCTTTCTGAACCACTTTATCTACCTTTCCCGCTACCTTAAGGGACTGGTGGATGTGCACACCAAGGTCCATCTGATCCTTGGTGCTCCTAAAATACATCATGTATTCCTTTGACTTGTGTGTCCTGCCCAAGTGCATCACTTCACACTTATCCAGATTGAATTTCATTTGACACAGATCTGCCCATCTGACCAGCCCATCTATATCCTCCTCACTATTTACAACCCCACCAATTTTCATAGCATTCGTGAACTTACTGTTCACGATTCCTACATTCAAGTCTGAATCGCTTCTATGTACCACAAAGAAAGCAAGGGCCCTGACGCTGATCCCTGCACAAAGCCACTGGGCAAAGGCTCCCAGTCACAAAAAACACCTCTCAACCATCATCCTCTGCTTGGTGCCACTCAGTCAATTTGCACATTTCCTCGGATCTATTGGGCTTTTACTTTTGCTCTCAGTCCCCCGTGCAGGTCCTTATCAAAACCTTGAAGTCCAAGAAGACTACATCAAATGCATTGCCCTCATCTAAACACCTTTGGTTGCATCTTCAAAAAATTCAATCAAATTGGTCAGACATGTTCTTCCCCCTAACAAAACGATGCTGACTTTTCTCGGTTAATCCCTGCCTCTCCAACTGCAGATTAATTCTGACCCTCAGAATTACTTCCAACAGTTACCCCACCGCTGAGATTAGACTCATTGGCCTGCAATTTCCCGGATTATCCCCTGCTCCCTTCTTGAATAACAGCACCACACTGACTGTCCTCTAGTCGTCTGGCACCTTTCCTGTGGCCAGACAGGAACTGAATATTATTGCCAAAACCCTTGCTATTTCCTTCCCTGCCTCTCACTTAGCCCTGGAGCCTTATCTATTTTTTAAGCCTACTAGGCCACTCAGAACTTCCACTCTGTCAATGCTAATTTCTTGAAATAAATCACAGTCCTTCTCCCTGTCTGTATTTATAACATCCCTCTCACTTGTGAATACTGACACAAAATATTTGTTTTGAACATTACCTATGTCATCTGGTGCCATGAACAATTAACCACTGTGGTCCTTAATAGGCATTACTCTTTCTTTAGTTATTTGTTTATCCTTAATGTAAAATAACTTAGGATTTTCCTTTATTTTAGCTGCAATTTTTTTTTATGCCTGCTTTTTGCTCCTTGACTTTTAAGTTTCCCCTGGCACATTCTGTACGCCTCTAGATTTCTGCTATTTTGAGTCCTTCGTATGGGTGCTCATTTCATTCCAGTTCAGGTGCAATCTGTCCGATTTGTACAGGTCTCATTGTCCCCAGAAATCGTTCCAATGTCCCAGAAATTACAGCCCTCCCTCTTGATCTATTCCTCCAGCCATGCATTCATCTGGATTAACCTCCTATTTCTATACTCGCTAGTACGTGGCATCAGAAGTATTCCAAAGATTATTATCTTTGGGTCCTGTTCTTTAATTTACTTCACAACTCCCTGAATTCTGCTTGCAGGACCTCATCCCATTTATATCTATGTCACTGGTACCAATATGCACCACGATCTCCGTCTGTTTGCCCTTCACATCTCATCCTTTCTAAAAAAAATGCACTTTATCCTGAAGTAAACTGCTGTATGAAAACTGAAATGCTTCTGTTGGAAGTCACGATAGCATATAAAACTTCAAGCGAAACGTATTCCTCTTATAATAGCGTGATGGACATCACAGGATGTTCTGTCTTTGCTTGTTATTGAGAAAATCACTTTCCAATCAAACTGTCCATGTTATATGTCAATTTCAGTTTATTTGAGCTGCTTGCTGTTATTTATTTCTGGGAACACTTTGGAAATCATCAGCTCTCACCATGAGGCACTTCAGCTCCCACCAGGTTTAGTCAACTTTTCACAAACTGTCTTCCCAAAATTCATCTGGCTCTTGACAATGAAAACACAGCCACTCCAGAGAAGCCCTTGACTATTTATATGCTCTGCTTTCTTACTGTGTACCCTAGGTCAACATTCCATTACAATGGGACGGGTGCACAGACTGTGGTATTTTTATCTTGATGCTTTAAGCAACATTCCATCTGCTTGTGTTTTCCTGTAATTAAAACCACAGTCTGTCAACACATTATTTTCCTTATTGAATTGCAAAACATCCCATTGAACATTTAAAAATGCTTTTATTTTCATTGTGGAAGGAGTGGAAGGAAAAAAAAACTGATGATTTCTCGTCGAGGTGTCTTTGGAGAATTTATACTGATACTGTTTGAAGTTGCATGAGGCCAGCAGACCTTCAGCTGCTGCACAGTGGATGATGAAATCCATATGTTTACCCTTTTGTCCTAGTTATAGAGCAGACTGAAAGCAGCATGTCTGTGTCACATTGACAGACTGAAAGACAAAAGAGATATAGTCAGCATATTCACAGTGCATTGAGGAGACATTTCTGAATTTTGTTTCAGTGACATAAATTCTAGAAACATGTGGAATGTAGTGAAAAACAACATCTGCAGCCAAAAGCATATCTTAAGATTTAACCCTCGGATCACTTAGCACCTCCGGGGGTGAGCACAGATGTCTAGACTGACACTTCAGTGCAGCACTGGACAATCATTGCACTGTTTGAGGTGCTGTCTTCAGATGCGATTTTAATCTGAGGCCACATCTACTTGCTCTGATGATGCAAAAGATTCCATAGCACTATGTCGGCGTTCTCTCATTGTCCTGGCCAATATTTAACCCTCAACCAGCATGGCAAACGGAAAGGTTCACTTGGCCAATATTGTCATGGCAATGATAATGGTCCAATTATCAATTGCTTGTCAGAGATTGATTACATTTGTGGATTATTTTATTTAAGTTATGAAGTAAACATTATAGAAAACCAACAAATTTCTGTGCCTGCATCTTGAAAACACCCAGCAGACTAACTGGCAGGCAAAGTAGCAACATTGTATGCACAGCTCAGCTGGTCTGACATCTCTTTTGACTCTGGGTCCACTTTATTGAATATAATCTGTAAAGTGTGCTGGGATATGCTGGGGTGATTTTCTACTTAGAAGATCCGTCAGAAATGCAACTTGTTGTAGGAGTTTTCTCGAATAACAAATGGATGTTGCCAAGAACATGATTGTACTTGGAAACAGATTAATGTTCTTGTTAATTAGTGTCATTTGTTAGCTGGTTGCCTTGATTCAATGCGTGAGCAGGACTATGTGCCCTATAGTATTTCCACAATCACATTATTATTTTGGCACCGCATGATTGAGTATCTCAAGGAAGAAAGGAAGCAAATAAGTGCCTCTCTCATGCAAAGATGGCACTAATTTTGTACTTTTTTACTTTCCATAGAAATGCCTTTTACCGCCTTTCTATTCTAAGAAGCTCAGCAGGTCATCAGAATCGTGATAAGTACAGCCAGTTCTAGCATTGTCGAAGTCTCATCAGGAGGCTCTTGCAGAAAAATTATTTTATTTCTCTTCCCACTTCAGCACAAGCCATGCAGATTTTGCTTTGCTTGATTTGTAGGTAAGCAGAGCCATAGCTCGCTAATAGCAACTGAGCTAATTGGCAGATGAGATTGTGGTGAGAAGCTAGCTCAAGAATTGCATCAACAAGGAGGGTGAGCAATGGGCTAATGCTGCCACAAATGGAAATGGGTCTGCAGGGGCGGTAAGAGCATATGGTGGCTCTAACAGGAAACGGCAACTGAGACTGCAATTGCAAAACAGAGAACAGCTTCAAAGGAGATAGTCTGGAAAAAAAGTCCTTACGCATTTATTGTTTCTATTTGTGTTTGAGCTGAAGGTCACAAATAACTACAGCTTGTTAGAATTAGCTTTATTAGAATTAGAATTAGCTTTATTGTCACATGTACTCACATGAGAACAGTGATAAGTTTACAAGTCACCACTTACAGCACCATCTGAGATACAGAGGTGCCTAGGTACAGATTCTTGAGTACAAATTCTTTGAGAAAAGAATTAGAAAATGAAGAAATAAAAAGTCCAGCATTACAGATCTTAAAAAGTACAAAATGATAGCAATAAATTAGAAAAATAAAGAGATAAGAAGTTCAGAATAATGTTCAGGAATGAAGAGTATTTTCCTGGAAAGAAAAGCTAGTCTTTACATATTAAGCTCATGGACTAATAACAGTCAAGAATAATAGTAACACAACCTACACCAAGGTGAAAAAGTAGGTGATTCTTTAACATGTGAGTTCATAATGAAGTTACCCTATTTATTCAAGGGATACACTGTTGTATGTTGAATTTAAGATAACTCATCTCTAAGGACTCCATGTGATGTCAGTATACAATATCATCTCTCTGGTTGGAAGTTAGGCTGCTGTGGGTCTACAAGCTGCACACACAAAAATCAGTTACTTTTGCTGTAACATCTGCCTTATAACTTATAATGTGTTATAAATGGAAGATTGCAGATCATCCCACATTGCATTCCATTTAGTACATCTTCGCCCATTCACTTGACCTATCTACATCTCTTTCTAGCTCCCTTATTTCTTCACAATTTGCTTTCCTACCTATCTCATGCAACCTATTTCCTACCTAAATCATGCAACTGTACTTTCTGTGCCTTCATTCAAATAAATTATGTAAAGTGCCAACAGGTGAGGTCCCAGCGCTGATCCCAGTTGCACACCACTCATTAAATCTTGCAAATGTGAAAAAGACCCATTTATGTCTACTCTCTGCTTCATCTATTCCCTACACTGTGAGCTTCTATTATTCACAATTCTTTGATGTGACACATTAACAAATGCCATCTGAAAATCTAAGTGCAATATATCCATTGAATTCCCTTTAGCCACAGCATGTGTTACCTCTTCAAAGAACTCCATTGATCAAAATATGAATTTCCTTTCACTAAACCATGTGATTCTACTCAATTATCTTGAACTTATCTAAGGGTGTTGTTATAACTTTTTCAATTGTAGCTCCCAATACATTCCCTGTGACACATATTCAGCTAACTGGTCTGTAGTTTCCTGCTTTGTATTTCTCTGCCCTTTTAATAAAGAAGTTACATTTGCTATTTTCTAGTCTAATAGTATTGTTCTCAAATGAAGGGTGTTTTAGAAAATTATAACTAAAGTATCAGTTATCTCAATAGCCAATTCTTTTAAGACCTTAGGATGTAGTCCATCAAAAGCTAAGCACTTGTCAGCTCCCCTGAAGAACAACTTACATCCCTGTATCACTTCCCTGGTGATTGTGGTTTTCCAAAGTTCCTCCCTCTTTTCCATTTCCTGATTTATTGCTGCTTCTGTATTGCTACTTGCATCCTGTACAGTGAAGACTGATGCAAAATACCTGTTCAATTCATCTGTCATTTCATTCTTTTCCATTAGTAATTTTCTAGTCTCATGTACTGAGGAATGAATGCTCACTTTTTGAAATATTTATAGAAAACTTTCACTATCTGTGTTTATATTTCTGGCTGGCTTTTTCATGAATATTATATTCTCTATCCTTATCCATTTTTAGGTATTTTTTGCTTTTTTTATGTTTTATCTAATCTTTGACCTGCCACCTTTCTTTACATTATTTAATGTTTTTCCTGTAAATTTGATACTATCTGTAATTACGAATCATAGGTCTGTCCCTTCAAACTTTTCTTACTTGTTGGAATGTATCTGTTCTGAAATATCCTCATATATGTTTGCCATTGTGTCTGTATTGACCTATCATTTTAATGTAATTTGTCAATTCACCTTGGCAAGATTTGTTTTCATGCCCTCATAATCATCATAATTTTATTTTTTGAAAAAAGTCTCAGCACGGTGGCTCAGTGGTTAGTGCTGCTATCTCACAACGCCAGGGATCTGGGTTTGATTCCACCCTTGGGCAACTGTCTGTGTGGTGTTTGCACATTCTCCCCAAGTCTGTGTGGGTTTCTGCCGGGTGCTCCAGTTTCCTCCCACAGTCCAAAGGTGTGCAGGTTGGGTAAATTGGCCATGCTAAATTGCCTGTGCTGTTCAGGAGTGTGTAAATTAGGTGGATTAGCCATGGGAAATGCAGGGTTACAGAATAAGGGTAGGGGAATGAATCTGGGTGGGATGCTCTTCGGATGGTTGGTGTGGACTTTTTGGGCTGATTGGCCTGTTTCCACACTGTAGGGGTTCTACGACTCATTCCCTTCTCCATCAAACTGAATTTAAAATTCAATCATATTATCTCCAGGATGGTGAAACCTTTAGTGGATACCTCTGCTCAGGTCACAAAATGAATGAAGAGCTGGAAAGAAAAGAAAGGAAGCAAGATGAACTATAAGTTTTGTATCATCAATCCACTGAAAAGCTTGTCAATTTAGTGAAAGATCTGGAGCAACTTGCACTTAAGACAGACAGCAATTCACAGGATTGTCACCGCTTAATGGGCAGGGATTTCTCATCCATTGTTGATGTCTCATAAATTTTTCCTGTATATTTAATATCTGTGGATGTTTTCTGTATACAATTCTGTCAGAAACCTACAAGCTAAAGCTAGGCATGAAGCCATATGTATTCTTCTTAGCGTTCGAATGGGAGTAGACCACTCAACCTCTTTGCCTGCCATTGAACTGAATTATGACTGCTCTTTACCTGAAATCTATCCAGCAGCCTGTAATTCTTTCACATTCACCCTTCATTCCATCAGAAAATTTTTTAAAAAATCACTCAATATTGAAAATGTCAGTTGATTCAGCGCTATTATCCTTGCATTTGTACACTATCTAACACAACCTCGGATTGTCCCAAAACACTTCACAGCCAATGAAGCATTTTTGCTGTGCAGATGAAGTGCAATCCATTAGACAAGACTGCTATTCTTGTCAGATTTGCGGAGGGAACCCATCCTGAAGCACATGACTAATTTTAAAATCTGGCAGCATTCAGTCAACAGAATGAAAGCAGGAATTGTAAACAGTGATAATGAGCATTCAAATTTGGAAAACTCAGCACATGAAAAATTGCTGACAATCTGTGGTAATTTGCAGGTCAACAAATATTCTTACAAGAAACAAGTTTTCCTGATTCTGGGCATTTTGCAACAAGACACTTGATTGCAATCAACTAAGGTTTTTTTGGTTACTATTTGTTATGTTTAGTTCCTTTCTAAGAATTTCATGAATTTTCATTAAACCTAGAATTCTGTCAATGTGTTATTTTAGACGTGATAACATCATGAAAATAGTTTAAGATATCTATAGCCTGACATTTAAATACACTTGCCCAAAGAACTCCTTTGGTCTTTTCATTATCTTGTCATGGATCCAGTTTCATGATCTGCTAACACCTTTCCCTTTAACTACAGATGACTTAAAGCTATCTTTTGTATAATGGAAAGATGTGAGTATGCTACCAGTCCAACATGAAATTCTGCCTTGTTGAATCATATTGCTACAGGAACAGTCCTAAAGCGATGTTAATCTCTAATCTGCCGTCTCCCAGTACTGTGGCCGTAGTCAAGACTTCTGAAGATCATTCGAGGAATTAGGGAGTAAAGTGGGACCCTGCAACAAACATACTAGTGGGAAGACATTGGCCAGCCCTAAAGTTTAGTGATGCATACTTCAGTCTGCAAGATGAGTTCTTCCCAGATGAGGGGAAGAAGAGACTAGAGAAACAGCCTGCTTGACCAAGCAGATCGACATGGAGATTACACCGTAGGGCAGCAGTTGTAGTTTTCCAGCCTTCACCCAAATCCAGTTCCAGTGTCACAAATAAGTCCCCTTCACCCCTCCACGCTAGTTTCCAATCTTGGGCTTGTTTGTGGCAATGTAGGAAGGTGGACTGCACGGAGAAGGAGTGACCAATTAGCTGTGGCAAGGGGGTGAACCAATAGCTGATCCCTTCAGACGCATGACTGAATCACAGTCATCACCAACCTTGTGGTTTTGTTCATCGTCATTATGTTCCTTGAGAGTGGGTGTACAGAAGACATCTTCAGGAGTCCCTAGCATGGACCAAAGGACTGCCACTCATATACATTTTGTACTCGTTTCTATGAAGAAACTCAGTTTCCCTTTATCAAAGATAACAAGGTGTACAGCTGGATGAACACAGCAGGCCAAGCAGCATCAGAGGAGCAGGAAAGCTGACGTTTCGGGTCTAGACCCTTCTTCAGACCCTTCTTTCCCTTTATCTGCATGCAGGACAACAAGCATGGTTTGGTGCAGCTGTCACACAGCAGAGGTGCCCATGGACCTCTCTGGACTGCAGGGTGGTTGGGTGACTATGGATAATGAAATAGCAGTTTCAATCCCAGAGAGTGGGGAGGAAACCAGCTCATGTGTCCACCATTAGGCATTGTGGAAATGAGGAGGTGTGAAGCCCTTAACCCTTAAATGCTTGCCTTCCCTCATGCAACTCTTGGCATTACTGAGGAAGCAAAGGTAGCCACAAAAAGACCAAGGTTACGAGTTAACCTCTGAGGGAGAGGAGGGATTCTCAGAGGGTGAAATACCACATCTCCTGTGTTCTTCTCCAGATCAAATACTCTCATGTGTGGGTGTGTGCTCAAGGTGGAATTCAGAGTTACAAGCTCTGAATTACAGATCTGTCCACAAAATTGACAGATGCTATGATAGCCAAAGCCACTGATAATTGAAAAACTATGAGAGACCGAGGCCCAGGCTTAACGTGCACATGCGCACACACATATATACACACACACCCACGCTCACACACACACCCACACACACATACTCACACACTCACACACACCCACACACTCACCCACACAAACAAACACCCACACACACAAACACATACACAACCCCCACACACACATACACAACACCCCCACACACACATACACATCCCCCACACAAACATACACACCCCCCACACACACACACACATACACCCCACACACACACACACCCACACACACACATACCCACACACATACCCACACATACACAGTTTAAAGGAAAGGGTGTCTGGTACTGATTGGAATAAAGTTTGGACAGTTAGGTGTTCTTGAGAGATTTTGAGGTGTTAGACTCTTAACCTGAAACAACAGTTGTTTAACAGTTGCCTTGTAGGAAGGCAAATGCAATATTAGCATTCAGTTCAAAAGAGTTGGAATTCAGCAGCAGCGATGTACTGCTGGAGCTGTATAAAGCTTTGCTCAGACCGCACTTGGAATATTGTGAGCAGGTTTGGTCCCCGTATCTAAGGAAGAATATGTTAGCTTTGAGGTGCCCATGGGAGGTTTATAAGAATGATCACAGGGATGAAGGTCTTGTCATTTGAAAGGTGGTTGAAGAGTCTGGGTATGTTCTCAATGCTGTTTGGAAGGATGAGGAGTGATCTCATTGAAACTTACAGAATACTGAGAGGTCTGGATAGAATGATGTGGAGAAGGTGGTTCCACCAATCAGAGAGACTAGGACCTGATGATACAGTCTCAGAATGAAGGAATGACCCTTTAGAACTGAGATGAAAAGGAGTTTCTTCATTAGAGGGTGGCAAATCTGTGGAACTCATTGCCTCAGAAAGCTGTTGAAGCCAAGTTATTGAGTGTATTTAAGACAGAGACAGATAGGATCTTGTTTAATAAGGGAATCAAGGATTATTGAGAAGGCAGGTGAGTGCCAGTGAGGAACATATCAGCCATGATCAAATGAAGGATGCCTAATTCTAATGGCCTAATTCTTCTCCTCTTATAGTATCCTGAGTAGTAGCAGAATCGATAGATAATTTTGAATATTATTGGTGAATGGTTGTTTTCCCAGTTTGCATTACTTTTGGGCATTGTGTTCAAAATGACAAAAGAAACACTCAGGGAGTTATTGTCAAAAATTAATTTTTCTTTCCCTCCAATCTTTTGCTTAAGTATGTGAAATGATCATACACGTGAAATAAAGAGGATGTGTACAATTGGAATGAGGTCAGGGGTGGGGAGATTTTGAAGCTAGTAAAGTCCACATTGAGACCATTGGGTTGGAGACTTCCAAGGCGGAATATGAGGAGCTGTTCCTCCAGTTTCTGGGTGGCATCGTGGTGACACTGGAGGAGGCCCAGGATGGACATGTCGTCCAGGGAGTGGGGGAGGGGTTCGCGACTGGGAGGTGATGTCATTTGTCGCGAAGCGAGCGTAGGTGTTCCTTACTAGCTTCAAAATCTCCCCACCCCCGACCTCATCCCAAGACCAGCGCCCCCTCTCATCCCTGCCTCATTGACCTGTCTGTCTTCTCACCCATCTATCAGTTCCTCCCACCTCACTGACCAACCCCCACCACGACCTACCTACACTCACCTTTACTATCTTCATCCTCGCCTCCTTGACCTGTCCGTCTCCTCTTCCACCTATCCGCTCCTCTCACCTGACTGACCAATCCCCAACACCACCTAGCTACACTCACCTTTTACTCTTCTTCCCCGCTTCCTTAACCTGTCCATCTTCTTCCCACCTATCTGCTCCACTACACTATCTAACTGCTATCACCACCTCCCACCCCCAACTATTTATTTCAGGGCCCCCTTCCCCTCCCCCATTTCTGAAGAAGGGTCCCAACCTGAAACGTCAGCTTTCCTGCTCCTCTGATGCTGCCTGGCCTGTTGTGTTCCTCCAACTCCACACTGTATTAAGGTGAGCAAATCGATGGTTTTCATAGATTCAGCTACACTGCTGACCATGGCCTTGATGACGACTATTTCAATGATGATAAGCACTGATTCTTGCATAGCGTAAGGACATGCACACATGCTTTTTCCCACTTGTTCAACCCTGCTGTTTCTGATTTTGCACCACTTTGCTCTGTAAGAGAGAGAGCGAGCTTTTCAGTGTCATGCTGTGTGAATGACTGAGTTAGCTTTCATGGTCGAATAGCTGGCAGAGTGTGCAAGCTGTAAGATGCTGTGCAGATTGTAGCAGTGATAATCATAAAGGGGTGAGATTAGTATAATGGATGCTTAAGTTTCAGTTTCATCAGTTGGGAAGGGATATATTTAGAGGCAGTTCAGACATGATTCACAGGATTGATTCTGTGGATGAAAGAGTTGAGGGAAGGATGACCAGGTTGGATCTATACTCATTGGTGGTTAGAAGAAAGGGACATGATCTTACTGAAGCATCTAAGGTTCTGAGGGGGCTTGACAGTAAATGCTGAGAGGATATTTCCTCTCATTTGTGGATTCTAGAATTAGAGGGCACAGTTTCAGAATGAGGGTTGTTGATTAATCCCTTCTTAACTAATGGTAACTGGCATATTTGATCAGATTTCTGTAAAATTTTCCATGTGACATTACATATGATCATGTATACTAGAATAAAGCAAAGAAAGATCACTTTTACAATGACCTTTTTGATTAGGACGAATTATTTGTTCTTATAATTGGAACATGTAAGAAAGCTGTCTTTTGACTGTGCTTACATACACAGTATTGGATTTTCTTGCAATTACTTTGCACTTGGCTTCTCTGGTAGGCCAGCAAGATAATTTACTGAATAACCTAAGCATACAGAGCCAGGAAAACACGTGGCTTGAGTAGTCAATCTGAGTTGGATCAATGGAGGGAAGTCCAGCTTTGGCCTCAGAATTCTAGGTTAAGAATCCTCGACTCCCCACCCCAAACCTCAGCCTTACTACTTTTCTCTCCTTTCAGAAACTCTTAAAGTTGCACCACCCTTTTCAATTTTCTTTAGTTTACTCACTTCCACGTATTATGGATTACTGCTCATTATGTGAATTTTATTTTAACTGTGAAGTTTTGTTTGCTTTTCACGAGCTTTAGGAAGGATTTATACTGTGATATGCAACAGGTGGGAGGCCAATCCTCTCGAAATTCCACTCATGCTTAGGGTCGTTGAAAATAATAGATCTGCATTGCCTAACCACAGATTGTGCCAGAGCTATTTGGGCAAGTCAGAACATATGGAGCTTTGCCATCTGGTTTTGACTAGGAATGCCTTTCTCGAGTTTAGTAATTGCGACTACAAGGTAAAATTTTGTTATAGAGGCTAAAAAACTATCTTGAAATGCCACCAATCACAGAACTCCCTGATCACAGAATGCTCAAATCAACTTCAGTTGTGCCTTTTCATTATTTCACTGGATGTGAGAGGTACTGGCAAAGCCAGCATTTGCTTCCATCTCTAATCGTCTTTTGGAAGGTGCCTTCTTGAACTTCTAGATACACTTGCAGTGCTGATAAAAAGGGCACCCAAGGTTTTAGACCTAGAGGCAGTGAATGAACAGTGATGTAGCTCCAAGTCAGGATCAGATTTGGAAGGAAACTTGCAGGTGATGGTTTTCCCATCCATCTGCAATCTTTGTCCTTGCAGCTGGTAGAGCTCGTGGAGCTAGATGGTGCTGTTAAAGGAGACTTGGTGTGTTGCTGCAGTGTATCTTGTAGATGATGCATTCTGCTGTCACTGCCTCAGCAATAAAATAAATGGACAGTTTGTGGTGAATGTAGGACCAATCAGGTGGGGTCCTTTGTCCTGGATTGTGTTAAGTGCTTTTAGTATTATTGGAGTTGCACTTGTCCAGGTAAGGACAGAATAGTATTTCACGCTCCTGACTTGTGCCTTGTAGATGGTGGTTAGGCTTTGGGCAGTCTTATTTTCAAAAGAATTCCCAGTCTCTGACCTGCTCTTATATCCATTACACGTAAGTAGTAGGTTTATTCATTTTTCAGGTAAATGGTAAACCTGAGGAAGTTGATGGTGAGAGATTCAGCAATAGGAATGGGTTGGGTGTCAAAGGAAATTAGCTCAATTCTGTTTTTTAATTCACTCATGAATCTTGGGCATCATTGGCTGGACCAGGATTTATTGCCTATCCCTGGCTGCCCTTGAGAAGCTGTGGTGAGCTGTCTTCTTGAACTACTGCAGTCCACTTGCAGTAGTTTGACTCTCAATGCCCTTAAGGAAGGAAATCCAGGATTTCAACCCAGCAACAGTGAAGGAACGACGATACTTTTCCAAATCAGTATAGTATGTAAAATGTTTGGCAGTGTTTCCATGTATCTATTGCTCTTGTCCTTCTGGATAGAAGTGTTCATGGGTCTGGAACATGCTACATAAGATCTTTAGTGAATTTTTACAATGCATCTTGTCGATGGTACACACTGCTGCTACTGTGTGACAGTGGTGGAGGAAGTGGATACTTGTGGATTATATACCAATCAAATGGGCTTCTCCTGGATGGTGTCAAGCTTTTGGAGTGTTGTTGGTGCTATGCTCATCCAGGCAAGTGGGGAGTGTTCCATCACACTCCTGACTTGTGCCTTGTAGATGATGGTACAGGCCTCAGGAAGTCAGGAGGTGAGTTACTTATTGAGATAGTCCTTGCTTCTGACCTGCTCTTGTAGCTATTATGTTTATGTGGCAAATCCAGTTGAGATTCTGGTCAATGGTAACCTCAAGGATGTTGATAGTGAGGGATTCAGTGATGGTAATACCAATGCATATCAAAGGGCTGTGCTTAAATTGTCTCTTATTGGGGATGTTCATTGTCTAGGATTTGCGTATTGTGAATGTTACTTGCAACTTGTCAGTCCAAGCCTGGATATTGTCCAGAGCTTGTGCATTTGATCACGGACTGCTTCAGTATTTGAGGAGTAGTGAATGACACTGAATATTGTGCAATCATTCGCAAACATCTCGACTTCTGACCTTATGACAGAGGGAAGGTCAATGATAAAGCAGCTGAAGATGGTTGGGCCTAGGACACCACCCTGAGGAACTCCTGCAGAGATGGCCTGGAGCTGACATCACTAACATCCAACAACCACGGCAATCTTCCTATGTGTCAGGGATGGCTCCAACCAGCGGAGAGTTTGCTGCCTGATACTCGGAGATTCCAGTTTTGCTAGGGCTCCTTGATGCCATACACAGGCAAATGTGGCCTTGATGTCAAGGGTTATCACTGTCACCTCACCTCTGGAATTCAGCTGTTTGGTCCATGTTTGAACCAAGGTTGTAGTGAGGTCAGGAGCTGGGTCACCCTGATGGGTCCCAAACTGGGCGTCACTGAGCAGGTTATTGCTGAGCAGGTGCTGCTTGACAGCACTGTTGGTGACACCTTCCATCACTTTACTGATGATCGACAGCAGACTGATGGGACGGTAATTTTCTGGGTTGGATTTGTTCTGCTTTTGTGTATACGACATGAGCAATTTTCCTCATTGTTGGGTAGATACCAGTGCAGTAGTTGTATTGGAAAGGCTTAGCTAGGGGAGTAGCAAGTTTTGGAGCACAAGTCTTCAGTACTATTGCCGGAATGTTGCCAGGGCCCGTAGCCTTTGCAGTCCGCAGTGTCTTCAACTGTTTCCTGATATCACGTGGAGTGAATCGAATTGGCTGAAGATTGATATCTGTAATGCTGGAGACCACTGGAGGAGGCTGAGATGGATCATCCACTCGGCACTTCTGGCTGAAGATTGCTGCGAATGCTTCAGCCTTATCTTTTGCACTGATGTGCTGGGCTCTTCCATCATTGAAGATGGGGATATTTATGGAGCCTCCTCCTCCAGTGAGTTGCTTAATTGTCCACCACCATTTGTGATTGGATGTGAGAGCTTAGATCTGATTCATTGGCTGTTGATTGCTTTGCTCTGTCTATCACTTGCTGTTTCTGCTGTTTGGCATGCAAGTGGTCCTGTTTGATAGCTTCATGAGGCTGACACCTCATTTTCAGGTATGCCTGGTACTGCACCTGGCATGCCCTCCTGCACTCTCCATTGAACCAGGGTTGATCCCCTGGCTTAATGGTAATGGTTGACTGGGGGATATGCCGGGCCATGAGGTTACAGATTGTGCTGGACTACAATTCTGCTGATAGCGCCTCATTGATGCCCAATCTTGATTTGCTAGATTTGTTCGAAACCAATCCCATTTAGCCTGTCTCGGTGATAATACCACACACCACAATGGAGGTCATTCTTAATGTGAAGGTGCAACTTCGTCTCCACAAGGACTGTATAGTGGCCATTCTTACCGATACTGTCATGGATAGATGCATCTGCAGCTGGCAGATTGGTAAGGATGACATCAAGTATGTTTTTCCCTCTTGTTGTTTCCCTCACCACCTACTGCAGACCCAGTCTAGCAGCTACATCCTTCAGCACCCGACCAGCTCGATCTGTAGTACTGCTGCTGAGCCACCCTTGGTGGTAGACATTGAAATCCCCACCCAGAATACATTTTGCACCCTTGCCACCCTCAGTGCATCCTCCAAGTTTTGTACAACATGGAGAGTACCAATTCAGCCAAGGAGAGAGGATGGTAAGTGGTAATCAGCAGGTTTCCTTACCCATGTCTAACCTGGGACCAATGAGATTTCATGGGGCCCAGAGTCAATTTTTAGGACACACAAGGCAACTCTCTCCTGACTATATACCACTGTGCTGCCACCTCTGCTGGGTCTGACCTGCTGGTGGGACACGACATATCTAGGGATGGTGATGGTGGTGCCTGTGAGGCATGTTTCCAAAGGTATGACTATGTCAGGCTGTTACTTGGCTAGTCTGTGAGACAGCTCTCCCAATTTTGGCACTATCCACCAGATGTTCATAAGGAGGTCTTTGCAAGGTAGACAGGGCTGTTTCTGCTGTTGTCTTTTCCAGTACCTAGGTCCATGCCAGATGGTCTGTCCAGTTTGATTTCTTTGTTGAGATTTCATAGCGATTGACACAATAGCTAAGCCATTTCAGAGTGCAGCTGAGAGTCAACCACATGGGTGTGGGTCTGGAGTCACATATAGGCCGGACTAGGTGAAATTGACAGATTTCTTTCCCTGAAGGGCATTAGCGGACCAGATGGGTTTTTCTGACAATTGACAATTCTTAATTCCAGATTTTTAAAATCAAATTCAAATTCCACCATCTGCCATGGTAGGGTTTGAACCTGGGTCCCCAAAACATCAGCTGAGTTTCTGGATTAATAGTCTAGCAATAATACCACTCGGCTATCACCACCTGTCTTCTCTTGATGGAGATGGTCATTGTCTGGCACATTTATGGCAAGTAGTTCGTGCCAAACAAACAGTAGCCAATGAGAGTGAATCTAACCATTGCCCTTTGACATTCAATGGCATTGTATTGACCGAATCCACCATCAGCAGCGTTCTGATGGGTGAGCCTTTGATGAAAATCCAAACTGAATTAGCAATATAATTACTGTAGCTAGAATTCTGCAGTAAGTCAATTACCTCCAGGCATCTCAAAGCCTGCCCGCCAAGGCACAGGTTAGGAGCGTGATCGAATATTCCTCCCTTGTCTGGGTGGGTGCAGCTCCAACAACACTCTTGAAGTTTGACACTGTCTAGGGCAAAGCAGCCCACTTGATTGGCTCCCTACACCACTGGTTCTCAGTAGCAGCAGTGAGCACCATCTGCAAGATACAAAGCAGAAATTCACCATGTTCCTTAGCTGCACCTTTCAAACCCATGCCCACTTCCATCTGGATGGACAAGGGCAGCACATGCATGGGAACACTGTGAACTCCAATTTCCTCTCCAAGCCACTCACCATCCTGACGTGCAAATATATCACCTATATATAAGTCTTGGAACCCCCTCATTTTATTGATCTATCTGCAGTACATGGACTGTAAGTGGTTCAAGAAGGCATTTCATCACCACCTCTCAATGGCAACCCTGGACAAACAATAAATGCTGGTCAGCCATCCAGCTGGTTTACATAGAACATATAGAATAATACAGTGTCGGAGCAGGCACTTTGGCCCATTATGTCTGCACTGACCATGATGCCATTCAAAACTAATCCCATCTGCCTGCACATGGTCTAAATCCCTCAATTTCCTGCCTGTTCATGCATCTGTCTAAATGCCTCTTAAACTTTGTTAACATATCTGCTTCTACCACCTCCCCTGGCATCACATTCCTAGCACCTAACTCCGCTTGGTGAAAATCATTGCCTTGTATATCTCCTTTAAACTTTCACCCTCTCACCTTAAACTTACATTTGGTCAGTGCAGTTTGGGAAGTCATGTTGTGGCTGTACAGGACATTGGTTAGGCCCCTTTTGGAATACTGTGTGCACTTCTGGTCTCTCTGCTAAAGGGAGGATGCTGTGAAACTTGAAAGCATTCAGAAAAGATTTACAAGGATATTGCTAAGGTTGGAAGGTTTGAGTTATAGGGAGACATTGAATAGGCTGGAGCTATTTCACTGGAGCATTGGAGGCTGAAGGGTGACCTTATAGAGGTTTATAAAATCATGAGGGGCATGGATACGGTGAACAGCCAAGGTCTTTTCCCTGCAGTGAGGGAACCCAAAATTACAGGGCATAGGTTTAAGGTGAGAAGGGAAAGATTTAAAAGGGACCTAAGGGGCAACTTTTTCATGTAGAGATTAGTGCGAGTAAGAACAGGCTGCCAGAGGAAGTGGTAAAGGTGGGTACAATTACAACATTTAAAAGGAATCTGGATGGGCATATGAATAAGAAGGGTTTAGCGAGATATAGGGCAACTACTGGCAGATGGGACTAGATTTATTTAGGGTATCTGGTCAGCATGGACAAGTTGGACCGAAAGCTCTGTTTCCGTTCTGTACATCTCTCTGACTCTATGCCCCTAGTATTTGACATTTCCATCCTGGACATAAGACTCTGACTGTTCACCCTATCTATGCCTCTCATAGTATTATATACATCTCTCAGATCGCCTCTCAGCCTCCGAAGCTGTAGCGAAAACAATCCAAATTTGTTCTACCTCTCCTTGTAGCTAATAAATTTCAATCCAGGCAAAATCTTGGTAAACCTCTTTTGTACCCTCTCCAAAGCTTTCACATCCTGCCTTAGTGTGGCAACCAAAACTGCACATAATACTCCAAATGTGGTCTAACTAAAGTTTTACACAGCTGCAACATGACTTGCAAACTTTTAAACTCAATGCCATGATCAATGAAGGAAAACATGCCGTATACCTTCTTTACCACTTTATCCACTTGTGCTGCCATTTTTGGGGAGCTATGGACTTGCACCCAAGATCCCTCTGAATATCAATGCTCTTAAGGACCTTGCAATACTCTGCATACTTTCCTATTGCATTTGACTTTCCAAAATGCATCACTCACAGTTGTCCAGATTAAACTCCATTTGCCATTTCTCCGCCCAACATTCCAGCTGATCTATTACCTGCTGTATCCTTTGACAACCTTTCTCACTACCCACAATACCACCAATTTTCATGTCCTCTACAAACTTACAAATCAGGCCACCTATATTTTCATCCAAAAATATATATATTACAAACAACAGAAGTCCCAGCACTGATCCTCGCAGAACACCACTGATCACAGAAGTCTAGTCAGAAAACACCACTCCATAACTACGCTCGGTCCTCTATGACCAAGCCAATTTTGTATCCAACTTACCAACTCACTGTGACTTAATCTTCTGGATCAACCTACCATGAGGGACTATGTCAACTGCTTTAGTAAAGTCCAAGTAGACAACAATGCTGCCCTACACTCATCGATCATCTTTGTTACTTTCTAAAATAAAACTCAATCAAAGAGACAAGACCTCCCCTGCATAAAGCCATGCTGACTATCTCTAATAAATCTATTCTTCTCCAAATGGCAGTTAAACCTTCCCCCAAGTGTCTTCTCCAATAATTTCCCAACCGCTGATGCAAGGCTCAATTCCCTATAATTTCTTAAATTATCCCCATTGCCCTTCTTAAACAGAGAAACAAATTGGTTATTCTATTATCTCCTGAGACTTTGCTTGAAGGGAATATCATTAATGAAGCGTTTGAAGCCTTGAACATTCACCTGAGGAAATCCTTCAGGGATATCCTGGAGCTGAGATAACTGGCCTCTAGTAATCAAAAAATAATCTTTCATTATGCTAGGTATGATTCCAACAAAAGCAGAGTTTTCATATTAACATCAATTTTACAAGGATTCCTGATGCCACTCTCAGTGAAATGCTGATTTGTTTTCAAGGACGTCACATTATTTCACCTCTGAAATTGAGCTCTTTTATCCATTTGGACCAAGACTATAAAAAGCACCTGGAGCTGTATGGTCCTCGCAGAATCGAAACTGAGCATGAGGAAGTTATTGGTGAATAAATGCCACTTGACAGTACAGTTGCTGACACCTTCCATTGCTTTTCAGATGACCGAAAGTATACTGATCGAGTGGTAATTGGTCAGATTGGATTTCTTCTGCTTTTTGTTGGTATAAGAGAGTGCATAATTTAGCTTTACAAATATTTGAAATGTTGTGACCCTGGAAGAGCAGGACTTTCTGTTGTATACTGCATTTTGGAAGATTGCCGCTGTGTGAGATGTTGACAATGTGTACTGAGGAACAAAATAGATGTCAGTTTGTATATAGGCTTAGGCTGAGGAAGTGTTTAACATAGAAAATGTTGACATGTAACAATTTCTGTTATGCAATCTTAAGCTGTCTGCAAATATATGTTGAACAGTCTTACGTTGCCAGGTTTCTTGAAGTCTGCTGTCTTCATGTGCTTATGTTGTCAAATCCTGCATGTCGTTACATAATATTCAGCCTCATTACCTAGGGTTTACTGGAATATTGCTACACTCTCCATTGTTCTCTGAAGTATGAAATAGGGCAACTCTTCTTGTAAGAGATGTCATGCACCCGTAAATCCACCTGGGTGCCAACAGGACGTAAAATAAAAAGTAAAAATGAAGTTAAGAAAGATGCTTAATGCTGTATAAAGAAGTTAGCCTGAGAAGGTTAACTCAAAAACTGTCACAGCTCTTACTATTACCTCATAAATAACTGTCTTAGGGAGGAACTGTCAATTTGTTACTTGTTAGTCAGTTCTACAGTCTACAGCCATGGAGCATGAACCTACCTACTTTCTGTTAGAAGATAACAATGCATTTTTACTTCATGTTAATGTATTTAGCCAGCCTTGAGCTTATCTAACCTGTTATTTTACAATGATGTAGTAAATGCGTTCTTGTTACTCAAGTTTGTGCTTCTTCTGTCAAAAGCTCGCAGTTAATTTTCACTACTTAATACTAGTTAACCTGGTGGACAGTAGTACAAGAAGGGTTAATAGCTGCAAATCTAAGATCCTAGCAGAACCAAATGCAAGCTGTGGGCATTTCTTACAATAGTTAAGATCATTATCTTACGTCAAAGAATTGCCTTGTACCTGCTGCATCACAATTCTTGGTCCACATTGCACATGGCTGTGATTTACATTGGCTTCAGTTCCTGCAACAGTTGAGGGGGAAACACGAATGGAAAAAGAAACCATACATAGGAAAATATTATTCACTTCCTCTTTCAGATCTAATTGCCACAGAGGAGAATGTTTTAAATCTAGCATTTATCTCTGATGGTCCCAAGCTTTTGTTTTCAATCAGATGAAAACAAAAATTCGATGTCAGCCATCTGATGCATACTATGTATAAAAGAAAGTAATTATGGTACATACTAGCAGATTGTTACTTGTTTGAGAAAATAAATATAGGTATAACTTCTTGAGCTCCTGTTATTGTTGGAAGCCTTGCTTACTAAGAGCACATATGAGAAGCTCAAGGGACACTACCTAAGTCTTTCGAACCATTTATTTTGACTGACTGAGAAACAGTAACTGTCACATGACTGAATTTATTATAGTCTCTCATGATTGGTGAAACTGCCCCTTGGAAATGAAAGATCACCCGCTCCTTCTACTCTTCCCACCCTTAGCACTTGGCAGTGATTCAATGCTGATTACTTTACTGATTAAAATAGATTCAATGACATCTCCTTACTTAATTCATGAATATCCCATCACTAGCTCATTAGATGTGAAATGGATTATTTTTTCATGTCTCAGTACTGCTTATGGGATTTTCATAAATTGGCTGCTGTGTTTTTCCCAACAACTTGTTAGTTGCTAGGTTGCATTTGATTGCCTGTGATGTGCTTTATGATGTTCTGAAGGCATGAAAGCCAGTATACACTTGCAAGTTTTTTCTGATTTTTTTTTATCCCCCTTGCTGGAGAGAAACACAGAAGACAATAACTGTTTGGCAAGAGTGGCATATGTATTAGCTAGTGCATGTGCCTTGGAGCTGTCTCTACATCAGTCAAATCACGAAAGCCTTGATTTAAACAGATAAGAATGAAATAATTTACATACAGGATTCCTATGTAATGCCAAACTCCTAGCTAGTATGTTTTTTGCCAAGCAATCGGCTGAGGATTATGGAAATCTTCTACCGTATCAGCACTGGTTTTTTTGGTCTTCCTCCTATTTCTGAGTCTGAAATTGTGATTTCTAATCCCATTGCTACCTCTGTACTCCCCTGTCAGAAGAGATGTTTGTTCAACTAAATTTGTATGTGTTGTCTGAGGTAGATCTGAATAATTCTAAAACACAATTTTTAAAAAAACTGAGCTTTTCTGGCACATATTTAGTCCTCAAACTGCACTCGCCAAAAAAAAACTTACTTTATTTGTTCTGGGATTGTGAAAATTATCCCAAAAATACAAATCTTTTATTTATTCCTCTATGATTCCTAGGAATGATATTTGAAGTGTAAGATCCACCACTGTGCCCTTTCAGAACAGGGAATGAATACTATAACAACTTTGAGCAGTGTTTCTGGAACATTAATATTTAATTTTGGTTTTAAAAAGCACTACTGTCAGCTAAAATAATGCAACTTATCTTTTTTTTACTTACCTCAGGCTTGACAGGTAGAAACACACCATTGCTATTTGAGGAACTATTGTGATGTCATTAATATAGCTGGTTTGGAAGACGAACTTATCCCAAAGACTGGTAGGCCATGTCAAAACATGTCATACTTCTCTGACTAACCCCAGCAGGTAGCTTGCTGACCATGCTCAACCGAGCTACGATTACAAAACCAAAAACACAGTTTTTAACGTGACATGATTCTGCTCTTAGATAACATTTACTAAATAAGACTATGCTAGAAGTTAGTCTGGAAACAACTTTAAGATTAGGATAAGGATTATCACCAGTGTGATTTGTTTGCATATGATAGAAGCTGCATTTACTCACAGTGTTAAATGAGAACTTCACAATTGTCTTCATTGGGAAGAAGGAGGATGTAGTGTAGAATTTGGGAAGACGGACTGTGAGGTTCTTGAACAGACTGATACAGGGGATGAGGAGGTATTGCAGCTTTTGACAGGTTTAAAAGTGGACAAATCCCTAGTCCCAGGTGAGTTGTATCTCAGGCTGCTGCGGTACATGAGCGAGGAAATCACAGGGCCCTGACCCAAATTTTTAAATCCTCTCTGGACACAGGGGAGGTGCTTGAGGACTACAGGACAGTTACTGTGGTTCCATTTTTCAAGAAGACTGGTGAAGATAAACTAGGGAATTACAGACCACTGAATCTCACGTCAGTGGTAGTGAAACTATTAAAGAAAATTCTGAAGGAAAGAATTAATCTTCAATTAGAAAAACAAGGTTTGATTAGGGATAGTCAGCATGGTTTTGTCGGAGGGAGGTCATTTCTAACACATCTAGTTGACATTTTTGAAGAGGTAACCAAGTGTATAGGTGAGGGTAGTGCAGTTGATGCAGTTTATATGGATTTCAGCAAAGCCTTTGACAGAATCCCACAGAGGAGACTGATTAAGATAGTAGGAGCACATTGGATCCAGGGTAACTTGGCAAGTCGGATCCAAAATTGACTTAGTGATAGGAGACAGAGAGTGGTGATACAAGGCAGTTTGTGCGACTGGAGGTCAGTGTTCCTTGGAATACCACAGGGATTGGTGCTGGGACCTTTATTGTTCATGATATATCTAAGCAATTAGATGAGATCATGGGACAGAGGGGGTGCTAAATAATTTTGCGAATGCCAGAAAGATTGGCCGGGCCATTGACAGTGAGGAAGAAGGTCTTAAGTTACAGAAGGATATAAATGGATTAAGCAGATGGGCACATCACTGGCAGATGGAATTTAACCGTGAAAAGTGTGCGGGATGCACTTTGGAAGAAGTAACAAGACAAGGGAGTACTCAATGACTAGCAGGGCATTAGGAAGCTCAGACGAACAGAGGGGGCTTGTCCATCAATCCCTGAAAGTGTCAGGGCAGGTTAACAGTGTAATTAAGAAGACAAGTGGGACATTTGCCTTTATCAGTCATAGTGTAGATTATAAGAGTAGGAAGGTTATGTTAGAGATGGCACAGAAATTTAGTTAGGCCACATCTGGAGTACTATGTAGTTCTGGTCATCGTACTACAGGAAGGGTGTGACTGAACTGGAGGAGGTGGAGAGGGAGATTCACCAGGGCATTACCTAGGACGGCGCATTTTCTTTGGAGCTTTTAGGAGGGACATGATAGAGGTGCATACGCCTATGAGGGTCATGGACAGGGTCAACAGAAAGACCCTTTAGTCGAAGGGTCAAAATCAAGGGAGCATAATTTTAACGTGAAAGGCAGGAGGTTTAGCAAGGATTTGAGGAAAAACATTTTCACCCAGAGGGTGGTGGCAATTTGGAATGTACTGCCTGGAAGGGTAGTTGAGGCAGGAAACCGCACAACCTGTTAAATGTACTTGGATGAGCACTTGAAACGTCATCACATTCAAGGCAGTGGGCCTAGTGCTGGAAACTGGGGCAAGTGTAGATTTAGTGTAGCTGATGAGCTGAAGGGCCTCTTCTCTGCTATGTGATCCAAGACTCAATGATTCTACAGGATTCTTGTGGGCAAAAGGGATATTTCCAGACTTTGCACTTTTACACTGAGTTAAAGAGCAATGGACACAGCCAAATCCTATTGAATCCCTGAAGCAATGACCTGACATATCAGAGTCAAATTGTCTGGTTTGAATTTGCTGAATTAACTAAGGCAATTAATTATACCTGCTACATATTATGTTCTGACATGAAGACAGACAGCCAAATCAAATCAGACCCCTATCTCTGTATTTAGAACACAGTAAAATTAAAACTTTGAATGATCCTCAAAAATGACCTTAATGATTCCGAATTAGACCTTTTTAACAACCAGTACTAGACTTTGTGAATAACCAACACCAGGGACCAAGTTTATAGCTTAAACAAAAGAATTAACAATTTCTTAACTTTAGCATCACTAAGTTAAACAAGGTAAACTAATTAATGTCTATGATTTGAATCCAATCTTCTTTGATTCTCGCCCCCACTCACACAAAAACAAAAAAGACACAGTTAAGGGATAAATCAAAAGAAAAATAAATCCGATGCGATTGGCCAGTTCACTTAAGCAGATTTCATTATCCATAACATCACAGACACAGGGATTGTACATTGCATGCAAATAGCTTTGAGTAGGCTTCAAGAATATTCATTTAATACTTATAACTGAGATTCTATCCCCCAAATTTTCAATAAGTTTTCAATGACAGGATAACCAGGGAGCAATCAAACCTCCATCATGTAGCTTTGCTTACTGCAGTCCTTCTGACAAAAACATACAGTTCAAAGCCAGTTCTTTTTATTTTTTCTCAACGTCCCAGTGAGGCCCATGTTAACTTAAAAACATCTGCCATCTGTTTAACCATAATGCATCTCTGGAACTGGAATGTCTGCAGTGTTCTTTGAACAATAATCAATCTGCAATTAACTTTCAGGCCTGGCCTCATGAACAACTATCACCTTGTTTGCCCTTTTTTTTAAAAAACAAACTCAAACTCATAGTCCAATGTCATCTTCAGCTCTCAGCTCTCAGTTCACAGCTTCGACCTAAAAATGATAAAAATAAAGAAAATTCAGCAAGGATTTTAACATTCTAGGCCAGATATGCTCTAACAAGTCAGCACCCTCTTCTCATGCTGTATAAATCAGCATTTAAATTACAGATTTGATTTTCTCCTGTTTTGGTTCTGATTAGAGGAAGATAAACAGCTTAAAGTTATTGTCTCTTATTAGTGTTGTTTAATACCGCTTTTTACGGTTCAGCATCAACTTTTTTTATACATGGCTCCTATGAAGTACCTTAGAATGTCTTATTATTTTAAATATAAACACAAGTCATTGTTTCACAAAATATTCCTTTTAAAGCTTTCTGGTGACTGTGAGACAGATATTTAATGAGTCTTAATTTACTGCCTTAGGACGAGAATCTCTATAGACAACTGTTTGTTCTTGCATGAAAGAGTATATGAAAAGTGTTTGAAAATCTCAGAAACATTTTGCTGCCAGAATCAACTTTAAACAGGTAGCCAACCTCCACACCAAAGGGGTGTGATGCTGTTTCAAATACTCTTGTCTATATCCCAATTGTAATTTTCGAAGAGAAATTAGGAGTTTGTGCAAAATATCAAGAGACCAAGTCCAGTGATCCTTTAGGGAACTATTGCAGCATTTACAAGTAAGGATGTGTTTTGGAAATTAACATGTTGTGGGGTCAGGAGGACCAGAAATGTTCAATGTCCCCACAAAATTATTCAACCCACTATCTTCTTATTCTCGCATCACTTTCACATTCTCTTCAACGTTTTCATCTTCCCCCTTCCAGCCTCCACTCCCCCACATCCACATTATGCAATTAAGTGGACAATTAATCAAATGAATCTGGTGAGTTTCAGCCTGGCACTCTATGGTGCCCAAAGCTTGCCAGTAAAATGCGTGTGAGCCTAGACCTGATATTGAGTATTCTGATTGGCACACAGCACAAACCAAGTGGGAACATCCCTGTTACCCCATCTGTTCAATGGCCCAACCAAAATTCATCTTCAGTGGTTCTCACTTTCCAGTTCTTTTTCCAATCTCACACCCTAACATTGGTAGTCTCCACAAGAATATTACAAATACCTATTTAATGCCATTCTCTGGGAGTTTTAGTGATCTCTCACTGAAGTTGTGGCAGGAAATCAGACAGAACTTTTTCTCCCCCTTTATTCATTCAGGGAATGAGGGTGTTGCTGGCTATGACAGCATTTATTGCCCATCTCTAATTGCCTAGAAGGCAGTTATAAGTCAACCACATTGCTATGGGTCTTGAGTCACACTTAGGCCAGACCAGGTAAGGATAGCAGTTTCCTTCCCTGAGGGACATTAGTGAACCAGATGGGTTTATCTGACAATCGGCAATGGATTCATGGTCATCATTAGACTGTTAATTCCAGATATTTATTGAATTCGAATTCCACCATCTTCCATGGCAGGACTCGAACCCAGGTTCCCAAAAAATTTTCTGGGTCTCTGTATTAACTGTCCAGCAATAATACCACTAGGCCATTGCCTCCACTATTGTGGGTACTCAAGACCCCTGTTACACACTAGAAGTTATTAATTAAATTTTTCCAATATAAATGTATTTTTCGTCAGAAAACAAAGCTATTTAATTTCATTAAACCAGGAGAATAGCAAATTGGCAGTTTGCTTTGTACCCTCTACAGCTTTCTCCTTCGATAGCAGAAAATAGATAAGGCATAAAATAGGCTGCCACTTCTTTGTCTGCGCTACAGTCCAACACCAATTTCACACCCGATGTTTTAATGAATGTAGGTGTTTACACACAAATAAACTGATTTTAAACAAAAGTTATAACATTTGTGTTGTTTTATAGACACTAAGAATTAAAATTCTTCACTAGTTGAATTTATCAGCTTTTAAAAGCATTTACTTGCAGGATGTGTATGTAATTCTTATTCACTTCACAATTTCCACCTTCTGTGTGACTAAACTGATGTTCGCTTGGCAATATATGAATGTTCTTTATTCATCGTACAGATGTAAAGCTCAGCATCAAAATCATTATTTAGAAAGGGATACATGAATAGGTGATGAGGGAAATGAAGGAACACCTTGACACTCAGCAAATGCTTTCCATTATGACAAATAATTCAAGATGAAGGTGAAACTAAGCAAAAACAAACCCCATTATGATAAAATGAAGCTGCTTATCAGAGGTAAAAAAAAAACAGAAACATAAAGACTTTAAATTTATTCAGAATCTTTAAAATTGCTTTCATTTTCAGTGGTCTGATGGACTAGCTAATGGTTTTGAGAGTAAGTAAATGAATGTTCTAAAAAATTTTTGTGCAATCAACAAAATGGTCTGTATTATGGAATTAGTTCTAAGATAATTAGCTGCTATTCTGAGTTTCAAAATTTGAATATAAACTGATTGCTGAAATGCAGTTTAAATTTTGTTATGTTTCTAAACATATTTAAGAACATGACAAAAAACAGCCATCGCCCATCAATTCATTCTTGGATGATATTTTCATTCATTGTTTTCAAATAGCATGACTTTGAAAATATCTCCAGTAAATATGGTTTGAGTTCATATGTTGTGCATTCAAGTAACATTCCAGAGTTTTGAGTGCATATATGTAGAGAGTATGGGGCTCTTGTAGTACAGTGGGGGTGTCCCTACTTCTGATCTAAAAGGTCATGGTTCAAATCCATCTTGCTCCAGAGATTTGTTGCAAAACATTTAAACAGATTCATTAAAAATATCTCTGCGCAAGTATTTGAATGCAATGTTACACCCAGGCCTGTCTCCCTGTCAATGGGCATAAAAGTCTCCATGACACCACACTAAAGAAGTTCTTCCAAATACTAGCCAATATTTATTCCTCAATGAAGATCATTACTGTGTTGCTGTTGGGTGGGACTTTTACACAAATTGATACATGTGTTACCTACATTTCAAGTGTAGCATTGTCAGGGTCATGTGCAGTAGTAGTAGTAGTGTCTCTAACTTGGAGCCAGGAGGCCCAGGTTCAAGTCCCACCTGCACCTGAGGTGTGTACTCAAAGTGCATCATTGTGGTTTTGACCTAGACTCCAGAGTAGCAAAGAAAATGTCCTCTGCTTTCGAAACCTTCAATCAAATCACACTTCAACCTACTATATTCCAGGGAATTGCATGGCCCTTCTGATTTTTTAATGACGTTCAGAAACTCTGGCCTGACCCTTTATTATAATTTACTTAACGGCACCATCCCAAAAGTAATAGTCGGGACCTGGTGTTATGAGGTAATCACCCATTGTTTTGGCTCTCAATACAGGGAATAACTTTTACTTACTCAACAACATAGGAATCCCTACAATGTGGAAGCAGACCATTTGGCCCATCAAATCCACACCAAACCTCTAAAAAGCATCCCCTCAGACCCATCCCATCCCTGTAATCCTGCATTTCCCATAGCTAATGTACCTAGAATGCACATCTTTGGACTGTGGGAAAAAACCAGAGCACCTGCAGGAAATCTACGCAGACAATTGCCCAAGGGTGGAATCAAACCTGGGTCCCTGGTGCTGTGAGGCAGCAGTGCTAATCACTGAGGCACCATGCCACTCTTACATCTTTAACCATCTTAAACAGCCCAATAAGATCACATCCCTATCTGCTACACACAAGCTTAAAAACTGGGATCTCTTTTGGTGTAGTGATAATGTCTTTACTCTGAGCCAGGAAACCTGAGTTCAATTCCCATCTGCTCCAGGTTGGTTGGAAAATGTCTATGAAGCTTAACCGTAAAGGGCTACCTCTGAGCCAGAATGTCTAGGTTCAAGTACGGCCTCTTCCAGATGTGTGTCAGAGCAGGTTGATTGAAAATTTTGGCAACACTGAATGTTGTAACCTGTTCTCATAATTTACCGCCAGTACTATTCTGGAGAGTGGAAAGTACTGGAGAGACATAGCAGATGTTAGACTTGTATGTCGCTCCACAAGTGCTGCCAGACCTGCCTGATTTCTCCGGCACCTTTTGTTTTTATTTCAAATCTCCGGCATTCACGGTATTTTTCTTTTCTCAGTTTAGTCAATCGCTGTTCTAACTCATCTAAAGTTAATGTATTCTTCCTGAGATGTTGTTCCCTGAATTGACCTTTATTTAACTGAATCATATCTTCTTCTATCTTGTTCTATTCCAGACATGTTGAGATAAAAATCCAGATTCAAATTATGTTTTACATTATTTTTAACATTTTTAAGGTAATTTCTTTATTTGACCCCTAAATCTCTTTGCTCCTTCACATTTCTGACATCTCCCTTTTTACAAAGTGCTCTTATTTAGCATTATTAGAAACAAAGTAGATAACTTTTCTTTCCCACCATGAACTTTATTTCATATCTATTTGCAACTTTCTGCTCCATATACAGCATTTACTGAGCCACCTCATTTAGTGACAGCAATAAGCCTGGATATAATTCCTTCATCTAAGCTCATAATAACTATAGTGAAAGGCTGAGAACTGAGTTCAGATCCACTAGTCATACCCTGCCAATTTGGGTACATATCCATTCTTTCTACTCTTTGTCTCCTATCTCCGAACTAATTCTCCTCCCATGTCAATGGACTGATTCCAATTTTGAATACTAATCTTTGCCAACAATTCCTTGTGAGATACTCTAAGCAAATGCATCCTGAAAACCCTTATAAGTAGTGTCAACCATGTTGGCTCAGTTGGCAGCATGCTTGCCTTTGACTCACAAGGTTCTGCTTTAACGTCAAATATTTGGATCTGAACAGTAAGATCAATGGATGGGGGGGGGGTGCTCTTGTGGTGCAGAGATTGTGTTCCTACCTGTGGATCAAGAGGCCAAGGTTCAATTCCCACTTACTCCAGAGATATGTAATAACATCTCTGAACAGCTTGATTTAAAATAAAAATCCATGTGGGCCCTTTTGTGGTGCAGTGGTAATGTCCCTACCTTAGACCAGTGTTGTGACTTTAAACCAGGGCCCCATCTTCTCCTTGGCTCAATGTAAAAGATCCCATAGCATTACTTTGATGACAAAGAGAAAGAGGAGAAATCCATGGTGTCTTGAATACTGTTCCTAAATATCACAACATAAATTATCAAATCATTATAATATTGCTGTTTATGGATCTTTGTTGTGTGCAAATTAACTAGCAAATTTTCTAGACTACAACAATAACTTTAAAAGTATGTCATTGTTCCTAAAATGCATTGACAATTATGACTGTGAAAAGTGCTATGTAAATGCAAATCTTTCTGCGTTTCTAAATAAAATAGACATTGCCTTACCTACTCCTTATTGAATACATTCAGCCAGGTTTGATAAATATGACTTGCCATTTTCAAATCCATGGTGACTTGCCCTAATTAGCTCATACTCATCCAAGTGCTCAGTCACTAATAACAGATTCTGGTAACATGCCCACAACAGATCCTAGACTAATAAGCAGATAATTTCCTATTTTGTTTCTGCTACACTTTTCACATAATGGAGTGACATTAGTGGAGGAGAGTTTTGGAAAGTCATCTTCAATCTCTGCAGGTACTTCCTGACAAGTACATGAGGGAGAAAGGAACAGGTGTTTACAATGGTATGTTCATTTCAGGAACATCTCAGCACTAGCCATTGAAGTCAGCTGGTCTACTTCCCAGTGGACAATCTCTAATCTCACGAGTGGTCAATAAAGCTGGCTGATCTACTTCCCTGTCAGCCAGCTTCTCATAGCCCTCAACTCCCCAATATTTCAAAAACATGTCTATCTTTTCCCTAAATCATTCAGTGGTCTAGTCTCTGCAACTCTCTGGGCTAGAAAATTCCATTTGTTCACTACGCTCTGAGAGAAGAAATTTCTTCACAGCTCCGTTTTAATTGTGTGTCCCCTCATTCTGAAAATATGTCCTCTAGTTCAATATTCCCCACTCTTGGAAACATCTTCTCAACAATTACCCCATCAAGCTTCCTCAGAATCTTGTATGTTTTAACAAATCATTCCTCATAACACTAAATGATGGAATACTGGGCCTCTTTTCTAGGGAAAGACATATTGGCATTGGATGCAGTCCGGAGAAAGTTCACTAGGCTGATCCTAAGCATAGAGGGATTGTCTTACGAGGAGAGATTGAGTAGGCAATGCCTGTTCTCACTGGAGTTCAGTCGAACGAGAGGGAGACTTATTGAAACACATGAGATTCTTAGGGGACTTGTAAAGGTCGGTGTAGAAAGGTTGATTCTCCTTGTGGGAGAGTCTGGAAGACTCAAAGGGCTGAATGGCCTACTTCTGTTCTTACATCTTATGGTCTTAAGGAATAAAAGCCTAATTTGCTACTCTCGATAGGTCAACCCCTTTAACCTCAAATAAAAACAGCTTAGTGAATCTTTCCTCAACTGCCTGTAATACCAGTACATCCTTTCTTCAAATAGGGATCAAAACTGTTCACAGTACTCAAAGTGTGGCCTCAATAACACCCTGTACAGGTACCACAAGATATCCCTAATTATAAACACCAACCTCCCCTAGCAATAAACACCAAAATTCCACTTGCTTTCTTAATTACTTATTGCACCCGCCTGTTATTATTTTGTATTTCATACACAATAATATCCAGACCCTACTGTGCTGCCCTCTTTGGAGTCTGTCTCCATTTAAATAATAGTCTTTTGATTCGTCTACCAAAGTGCATGATCTCACACTTTCCTAAATTAAACTCTGACAGGTTTTTTTCTCACTCACTCATCCTATCCATATCCACTTGGAGATTCCCTATGTCCTCATCACAATATGTCCTCCCACCTATATTTGTATCACCAGCAAATTCAGATATGCTACACTCTGCCCCTTCCCAATCATTAATATAGTAAATAACTGAGGCCTTAGGACTGATCTTTGTGGCATTTCACTAATTATGTCTTTACAACCTGAAAGAGACAAACAAATCCCAACTGTCTGTCTTCAGTGTTTTAACCATTCCTTAATCCATGTTAATATGTTACTTTAATACTGTAAGCTGGAATGATGAGCCTTGTTCAGGATAGAAAGACAGCATTGTACCCCTCTAGGATCTGTTTTGTGTCATTATTTGGTATACCGACAGCTACAAGTCCTCGCTTTCGACTTGCTCCTGTCGAGATGGTTTATGTTATGACCTAAAACACCAGAGCTTCAGTTCTGTCAGTGCGTTGGGCTTACAGAGTAATCATGAAACCTCAACTTTACTTTTGAGGGCTTCATTTTTTAATCACTGGTGAGCCACACACCACAGGTCTGTGAAGGTCATGATGTTCATGATGCTCCAGTGTTCATCTGACATTTTATGTTTGCCCGATGTTCCTCTTCGGCAATTATCATTCTAACAGTAACAAGGTGTTTATCACCTATCAACTCGACTAAAACAATGATGGATGGTATAAAATGATTACTCAGAATCTTCAGCTAATATCTGTCCAATGGCCATCAGTACTTGCTTGATGTGCTTCTTTCTAACTATTCACTTGTGATTGAAGTAAAGTGATTCAGCTTCTCACAGTAAGCACACCGTTTTCCCCTTTCTGGACATGCCACTTTCTCCTTTGCATGATGTCCTTCACATTATTTGCATCCTGCGCTTTGTCTATGATTTTCTTGCCCTTTGGGCATGGCGTACCTATCAGCAGGATGAAAAACCTGGTCTGGGCTTTGCACTGAATATGCTCTAGCTACTAATTAACAGCCTCAATGCTTCTGCACATCAGTCACTTTTATGAATGTAATTTCTCCTCTATTAGTACATATGCTCTCACGAGGGGGATCTATTTTGTTTAATACAATCCTGTGTTGAATTTGGTCATTTGTCAGTTGTACAAATTCATAGGATTCTGTGAACTCAGTTTATTGGTCAATGGACACTTTTGCATACTGGACTCTAATATTGAATCAGTATTTTCATAAGTTATGTGTATTTGGATTTCATACTGGTCTGCAAGGCTTTCAATGTTTCTAAAGACTGTTGATTTTTTTTTTGTTTTCTGTTCTTCAGAGATTTAGAGTGAAATACATTTTAAAATAATCTCTTTCCAACAGTTGCATAGCTACTATATATGTGTATAGTACCAGCTGCTCTGGTTTCTAAAGCAGATCTGTCACAATTTCATAATTTTGTGATTCTGTGTTTAAAAAAAAACTGCCAATTCTGCTTTGTATCACTTTACATTTTGACCTGGAGCTGCGAGTCGAAATGTTGCAAAAATTGTGTTTTACCACATGTACTAGCTATAGTCTGTTTCCTTGTACATTTTCAGATTCTTTCAGTTGCTTGTAGCAGCTTTACTCTGAAAGTGCCTGTATCTCTCAGTCAGTGCTGCTTTTTCTACAGCTCTTCAACACACAGTCTCATCACCACTATCGTGCCACGTTTCATGCTCTCAAGACAACATTCTGACTTATATCCTGACTAGTTTTAAAAAATGCTCTCATGGGGTGCAGGCATTGTTGGTTGGGCCAGCATTTATTGCCGAACCTGAGTTGCTTTTGAGAAATAGAGGTGAGCTGCCTTCTTGAACCGCTGCAGTCTATTGCTGTAGGTTGATCCACAATGCCGGTAGGAAGGGAGTTCTTGGATTTTGACTTAACAGTTCTGAAGGAATGCCAATATATTTCTGAGTCAGGATGGTGTGTGGCTTGCAGGTGGTGGTGCTTACATGTACCTCTTGCCTTTGTCCTTCGAGATGAAGTGGTCATGGGTTTGGAAGGTACTGTCTGAGGATCTTTCGTGAATTTCTGCAGTGCATCCTGTAGATAGTACACACTGCAGCTACTAAGCATCGTTGGTGAAGGGAGTGGATGCTAGTGGATGTAGTACCAATCAAGTGGGCTGCTTTGTTCTGGATGATGTCAAGTTTCTTGAGTGTTGTTGGAGCTGCTCTCATCCAGGCAAGCATCCAGCATGACACTCCTGACTTGTGCCTTATAGATGGTGAACAGGTCTTGGGGACTCAGGAGGTGAGATACATGCTGCAAAAATCCAATCTTTAAAGTGTCCTTGTAGCCCCTGTATGTATGTGGCTAGTCCAGTTGAGTTTCTCGTCAATAGTAATTCCTAGAATGTTGATAGCGGAGAATTAAATAACGGTAATGCCATTAAATGTCAAGGGCGTTGGTTATATTATCTCTTACTGGAGATGGTCATTGCCTGGCATTTGTGTGGTGTGAATATTACTTATCACTTTTCAGCCCAAGCCTGGATATTGTTCAGATCATTATGCATATGGCCATGGACTGATTCAGTGCCTGAGGAGTTGTGAATGTTGCTGAACATTGTGCAATCATTGGTGAATCTCCTTACTTATGACCTTATGATGGTGAGAAGATCATTGATGAAGCAGCTGAAGATGGTTAGGCCTAGGATACTACCCTGAGTGACTCCTACAGAGATGTCCTGGAGCTGAGATGTCTGATCTCCAACAACATGACCATCTTCCTATGTGCCTGGTTGTCTCCAACGAGTGAAGAGTTTGCCACCTGATTCTCATTGATTCCAGTTTTGCTTGGGCTCCTTGATGCCGCACTCGGTCAAATGTGTCTGTGATGTCAAGGAATGTCACTCTCACCTCATCTCTGGAATTCAGGTCTTTTATCCACGTTTGAAGCAAGGGTGTAATGAGGTCAAGAGCTGAGTGGCACAGGCGAAATCCAAAATGGGCGTCACTGAGCAGATTATTGCCGAGCATGTGCTGCTTGATAGCACTATTGATGACACCTTCTATCACTTTACTGGTGATTGAGAGTATACTTTTGGGATAGTAGTTGGCTGAGTTGGGTTTGTCCAGCTTTTTATATACAGTACATACCTGGGCAATTTTCCACATTGTCGGATAGATGCAACTGCTGTAACTGTACTGGAAGAGCTTGGCTAGGGGTGCAGCAAGTTTTGGAGCACAAGTCTTCAGTAGTACTGCAGCAATGTTGTCAGGGCCAATAGCCTTTGCAGTATCCAGTGCCTCCAACCATTTCTGATGTCACGTGGAGTAAATCAAATTGCCTGAAGACTGGCATCTGTGATATTGGAGATCTCTGAAGAAGGTGGAGTTGGATTAGCCACTCAATACTTCTGGCTGAAAGTTGTTGCAAATAATTCAGTATTGTCTTTTACACTGACATGTTGGGCTCTCCCATCATTCAGGATGGGGATATTTATGGAGCCTCCTCCATCGAGTTGTTTTAATTGTCCAACACCATTCATGACTGGATGTGACAGGACTTCAGAGCTCTGATCCATTAGTTGTGGGATTGCTTAGCTCAATCTATCACTTGCTGCTTATGGTGTTTGTCACACTTGTAGCTCTGTTTTGTAACTTAACAAGGTTGTCACCTCATTTTTAGAGGTGCCTGGTGCTGCTCCTAGCATGCCCTTCTGCACTCTTCATTGAACCAGGGTGGATACTCTGACTGGATGGTAATGGTAGAGTGGGGAATATGCCAGGCCATGAAGCTGTAGCTTGCGGCAACATGTGTGGGGAATAAGCAGAGTTAACACTTTGAGTTGAGTGACCCGTCTTCAGAACTGGCTGTAAGGTGGCACCCGCAAGCAGTGCCTCACTTTGGAGGTTCTTGAATAAAACAAAGAAGATTTGCATTCCTACTCTAGACATTTATATCTTCATCAGTTTGTGACTTCTCTCCCATTCTTTACATTAATATAAGCCTTCTCTTTGAAATCTATTATCACATCTCTTGACGACCAAGATTGTTTAACTATCAAGTAAACATTTTTGCTTAAGGATCTCTACATGCCTTGTATTATATACTAAATACTTCTTTGAACATCAACCACTGTTTATCTGTAAATGTATTTGTTAATGCTTCTATCCATCCATCCAAAGTCTAAATCATTTAAATGTTAAAAATTGTTTTCTGATTCGCCCTCTCAAATCTAATAGTGAATTCAAACTCTGAACAAAACGAGGTGACCATGTTAGTATGAGAAGAACAAACCACTTTAGACAGAAATTTCATTCATGAGAATGTCACAATGTTAGTCCGGAGAAGAAAGACTGAGGAGAAGATTGTAGAAGTCAATATCGTTGACAATGTTGGAGAGGTCGAAGATTGAGATGGCAATGTGAACCAGAGACAAGTTTTACTTGACAATCTTTACCTCATTTTGTAATCATTCCCAGATGACATAGTACACAAATTCAACTAATGGAATCAAAATGTATCTTCCGGCGATGAATTGGCCAACACAGTGGTACTCATGCCCTATGTAAATATTTAATCACAGCAGGACTCGTACTCACTATTTATAGTAGGGTAGCCAATTTAGTTCTAATTATTTTTTGTCAAGGCGTTCAGTTGAGAACATCCTTGAATGACCACCTGAGATTTTGAATCAAATCCACGCTCTGAAAACAAACAACTTTGCAGCTGTTCAGAGGGCAGTTCCCTTAGCACCAGATGGTGATTACTCCATGTTGCCATAGCACCATGGGTCACATCTGAGTCTCAAGCATGTTATGAGGGTTCTTTGTTTCAAGATGGATATAAGGTAACAGACAGTGTGCATATAAATATAGTTCAGTAGAAAGCACAGGAAAATATGGCAGACCTCCATCATGCACAATACTCCATTAGATAATATTATAATGTTTAATGATGAGGAATTACAGCAACTTCCGCAATGAAAATAATTGTAAAAACAAAGTATATGTGGAATAGAATCACAATATGTTAGACTATTGTTTAGAAAAGTACATATTATTCGTAATATATCCATGTTCATAAAGACCATAACTCAAATATGGACAGCTGAAACGATGTCAAGTAAAATACTGCTGTGCTCTTAAATTTGGCCACTGTTTTGAAAATCATCTAACACTTTTAAACTTTGATAAATTTGATATTGCATTCGGAAAGAAATAAAGTTGGTTCTGTTCTCAAAGAGAGCTTGATTTTGGGAGACAGCCTGGAGTTCCGCAAGTTCATTTTAATGATATGATTACACTCTTGTGAATCATCCTTTGCAAAAGATACAAAATAAATACAAGGTAGTGTGCTTTCATATGGATGTCTTTGCAGATTGTTAAAGGCTTTAATGATTAGGGCAAGGTTGACTGATACATGCTTTTCCCTTTCAGTCTATTCTGTTAGTGCTTAAATTTTATGACATCAATGAATGATAATGAATGGAGATTTATTTTTTTAAACACTCAAATAAAACATAACATATATTTCTCATCAATTGGGAGCAAAGTGATTGGTCTAAGTCTCTACTCGAAGCAGTTTGGAGTTTCAATTTAGTATCCTGAGTTCTCATTTGCAATGACTATCATTTGTATTATAACCAGTTATTTGGGACCAGGCATAAAATTGATTAGATAATTAGAGGCAAGTAACTTTTTTTTTTCTTTTTCAAGGATTGTTGTGAAACTTTGGCATTTTATATAATTATTTGTTTTTCTCACAACAACTAAAAGTTTCCAATGAAGTCCAAATATATGATGTTGGAAATAAAACCTCTAAACTAATGGCAGCGAAGGCACAATGCCTTTGCGGTGATCCATAAGACCATAAAATGTTGGAGCAGACACAGGTCATTCAGTCCAGTGAGTCTGCACCACCATTCAATGAGATTAAGGCTGATCTAATGACCCTCAACTCCAATTAATGAACCCCATGGCCCTTGATTCCCATACTGAGTAAAAATCCGCCTATCTTAGCCTTGAGTGCACTTAATGATCCAGCCTCAACAGCCCTCTGTGGTAAAGAATGATAGATTCTCTAATATCTCAAAGAAAAAATCGTCCTCATTTCTGTCTTAAATGGGTGACCATTCACTCTAATATTATGCCGTCTGGTCCTAGACTCTGCCACAAGGAGAAATAACTTTTCTGCATCTATCCTGTCAAGTCCCTAAGAACCTTGTATATTTCAATAAGGTCTCCATTCATTCTCCTAAATTCCAATGAGTACAAGTCCAACCTACTCAATCTCTTCTTGTAAGAAAAACCCTCCATACCTAGAAACAACCTTGTGAATCTCCTCTGAACTGCTTCCAATTCCAGTACGTTTTTCATTAGATAATGTATCAAAAACTGTTCATAATATCCCAGGTGTTGTCTGATTGGTGCCTTGTTTAGCAGGACCTCCCTATTTTTATATCTTACTACCTTTGAAACAGAGACCAAAATTCCATTTGTTGTTTTTTTTTCTGTCTTCCTCCCTTTTCAAATAAGGCATGTTATATTGTCATTTTTGTTATCCATTGGGACTTTTCCAGAATCTCATGAGTTCATGGATTACTACCAGTGTATCCAATTTCTCCACAGATACTTCTATTAAAATCCTAGAATGTAACCCATCAGGTCCAGAAGACCATAAGACAAGATATAGGAGCAGAATTAGGCCATTTAGCCCATCAAGTCTGCTCCGCCATTCAATCATAGCTGCTAAGTTTCTGAACATCATTGTCCTGCTTTGTCCCCATAGCTCTTTGAATCCCTTACTAATCAAGAATCTATCTATCTCTTCCTTAAAGATGCTCAATAACTTGGCCTCCATACCCCTCTGTGGCAATGAGTTCCACAGATTCACCATCCTTTGGCTAAAGAAATTCTTCCTCATCTCAGTTCTAAAGGATCGTCCCTTCACTCTGAAGCTGTGCCTTCTGGTCCTAGTCTCTCCTACCAGTGGATACATCTTCTCCACATCCAGTCTAACCAGGCCTCTGAGTATTCTGTATATTTCAATGAGACCCTCGCATCCTTCTAAACTCTATCGAGTACAGACCCAGAGTCCTCAACATCCAGGGGATCCCTGCCTACCTGCTGGTAACTGCATACTCAGAAGAATCCAGAAATCACTCTAGTACAGGCTGAGGCCTGAAGTACCAAAGTGGGTTGTAGCAGTAGGCACATTGCACTGACTAAATATTATATTAAATAGTTCTTCATAAACCCTCCAGTAACTGGATATGATAACTTATATTGTTCCATAGGATGAGGATATGCCTGAATGATTGTCAAGCAGTAATTGGTCATACCTAAATAATGTCCCCTGACCAAATTTGCAAACATTGCCATTGTATTTGGCATTGACTGTGAATGGGTGTCTTTATAGCTGTGAGGACTGTTATAAGGTTACCTGCTGTCAATACATATTGTAGGGACAGTTAACAAAACTGAACTTCTGTGGAAATGCAGGGATCTTCTCACAGTTGCTGAAGCATTTTGATGCCTACAAAAACGAACAAACATCAGAATGTTACGACACTCAGACTAATGATTACAGACATCTCATACAAGATCATCTCCGTATAGAATCTCCACATCTGAAACCTCCCGCTTTACATATCAATTAAAGAACACTGTCAAAAACATCCTTTCTCAAAATTTACTTCGGCCATTGGCTGTTTTGCATTGATTTGTTCTATTCCTGCTTCACCGCTGGCCCCTTCATCTGTGGCTAAGATTTCCAATGAGTTTAACTGCCCGCAGAGTCTCTCTGAAGGCTGCCAAGGTTCTTGTTCCCCTTTGTGGCATTTCTTTTTCATTATCCTCACCATTTTCAGTCTTGCTTAAGCCATAATGGTCCACTCCCACCTTTTACTTTTGATTCTCCTTATACCTAGCTGTAGGATGAATTATACAAATGACTTGACCTGTTATATACAGTGTTTACTTGTAGCTTTTTCCCATTTATATAGACTCAGCACCATAACTCAACATTTTAAAACAAACAAACAAAATAAAACTATACATGTTGAAAACCTGACATTAAAAAAGAACAATGTGTGCTCAGTTATGAAGAGAGAAAGATATGGGTCAGCATTTCAGGTCATTGACCTTAGCAGCCATAGATATCTTTATAACAGCTAGACATACAAAACCATGGTGCATTGCACAATTCATTGAGAAAAAGGGTGCTAACTGGCATTGGCCCAATTTACAGTGTTAGGGACCAGACCAGATTCCTTCAAAATATATTTATAAGGCAGCCTAGACCCTAATTTTTCTTATTTTAAAGGTAAATGTGAGGAGCTGTGTTCCAGATGCAATTCGATTGTCAAACATCTTGAAATTAAGCAAAACATGATTTATTCAAACATTACAATTAAAATAGTACAAAAGAAAGAAGAATTTGGAGAAACTTAATTCTATTGGAAAATTCAACCGAACAATAGATACAGTAACTGTTACTACTTAACAGTTGCAATACGCTAATACCCTTGTCAAAAAGGCAAATTCAGAAACTGATTGTCTCACATGCAGTTCTCCAAACCCGGAGGAAGGGACATCAAAAGACAATTCGGAGAGAAAACTCAGAGACAGAGAGAGAGAGAGAGACAGACAGAGAGAGAGAGAGCAGCAGGAGAGACTCACTGCCTTCCAACCCTGCTAAGACACCAGCAACAACTGCTGAAAAGCTAACTACAAATGCTTGATCTGTGATATCTTGACTACACCCACTCAGGCTGCTTCTATTGTTCCAAATTTAAAAAGAAAACCCAAGGGCTCACAAGTTGTTTATCTTCTCATAGACTGCTTGGAACATGTCCCCCAATCTCTTCCTCTCTCTAAAAGAAACCAGGACAAAACACACCTCTTAAAACTACAGCATCATCATAACAGTAACCACATGCTAATAGATATGGTAAGAGTTGAAGGGTTTGGTTTTGTAAGAACTAACCCCAAGCATAGTCCTTTATGATCATTGACATTCTTCCATCTTACTTGTAGGGCAAGGTGGCACACAAAGAAGGAAGCAGAGCATAACAGACAAAGGACAAGGAGGTCTGCATCTCCTGGGTCCAACAGAAGGTGTCTCAGCACCATGAAGTGAGCTGCCAGCTGAGATGGGGACTGCAGGACCAGGCATAACTGACAACATTGAGGATAATGCTATCTTCCTGTTTTTGAGACATCTCAATTGCCAGCAGGTACTTAACCCTGGGTTTAGACACCCAAAACTGCCAACTATATTGGCACAATAGCCTAAGATTGAAGAGAGGAATACAGCACAACATTAAGGAAGAGTTCCTGTTACTTCATCTGACACTAATAGCAAGCATCTCAAATACTGACCCTGTACATATATTGGAGACAAGTGTAGACTTGGGATCAGCCCTTGAAGAGACATCATGGTATAAGTGAGTTGGAACAAGATTTGGGAAAAGGATGTACATTTACCAGCTCACCGAAGGCCCAAGATCAGACAGGAGTTCAGCTGCAAGGGACTATGATGCACCTTCGTACCATCTGTTCCATCACTGTCATCCTGCAGATCAATAGACCCATGCAAGTTGCAGCCTTTGCAATGCCTACTTATCTGCATCCCTTACCCAACCCCACCATAAGCTGAGAAGAAGAAGTAAAACTCCCTGTCAGATCCAGAAATTCATCACAACACCTCCAGAAATACTCCAGAGTACCCCGAGACAATTTTCAATGGAACAAACTTCTTTAATGATTAACCTTACTTGCAGTTTTGATGCTTGCCCTTTACACAGAGTGCTTATTGTTTGCAGCGCGATCTAGGAATTAGTTGCAAAGATTAACATTGCCCAAATTAGGGATCTGGGCATCACATTGACTAGTTAAGCTGCGCAATGTCAGGACGGTGTTGAATCAAGACGTTCTGGCAAGTGCTGAGGTGACCCTGAATGGATGGCCTTCTCCTCAGAGAACAGTGTGCAGGAGGCAGCTGCTGACATAAGAGACCCACACCAACAGCACTAGGACTCAGTAGCCCAACCTGCAGCAGTGGTAAGCAAGGAACTTTTAACTTGAAGTTAATATCTGTTCTAGAGAAGGGGAGATTATTATCAAACAGATTTGAACGAAGCATGACAGCAACTTGTTCTGAAGCTAATTAACAATGACTTTGCAAGGGACAGAATAATTATTTTCCGTGTCTCATCGTTCAGCACTTGGCAAGTTCAAATGCTTTTCAACACCTACTTCCCAATGACATTACTCACCAGTCTGGTTTCTGTGCTTTTATAAAAAATAAATGATATCAAGGCACGCTCTGCTTATGCTGGGAGGTCGAGAATGGGTTACAAATACTGATGTGATGTTTCTCAAGCAGTTGAAAGCACATTACATTGCTGACAATGAAGCTTCTTCCTCCACTTATCATTAATCAGCTCTGCTATTTATTTCAAACATTTGCCATATTCTTGAAGTTTGACATCTTAAAAGATGGATATAAAAATGTATCATTCCTCTCTGTTATAATAAAATAATTATGATTCTGTCATAGTCTCAGTTGGGTGCCTAAAATCAGAAATATGGGAGAAGAGATATCATTGAGTAGCAAAGCACAGACTAAGGCATTGCTTCATTTCAGAGGAGCAGGTTGCCTAGGTGAGCCTGGTAAATAATATTTTATTCACCTGCCAAATGTCAGGTTGACCCTGACAGTGTGAAAGTTTGTCGCGTCTGTTAATCCTTTCTGTGAAATTTGACCTCATGGCAGTCACTTCGATTAAGCAAAGACAAGAATAATAAAGGGGCGAGGGGGCTAACTGAACATGTAGAAGTGAGAGGAACTGCGGACAAGGGAGGCGCAGTTGTAGTATGGCGCACTGACCTCTACATCGCCAAGGCCAGACACCAACTCTCCGACACCTCCTCCTACTGCCCCCTTGATCATGACCCCACCCCCGAGCACCAAACCATCATCTCCCAAACCAACCACAACCTCATCACCTCAGGTGACTTCCCACGCACGGCCTCCAACCTCATCGTTCCACAACCCTGCACCGCCCGCTTCTATCTCCTTCCCAAAATCCACAAGCCTGACTGCCTGGTTGACCCATTGTCTCCGCCTGCTCCTGCCCCACCGAACTTATCTCCACCTATCTCGCCTCCATTTTCTCCCCCTTGGTCCAGGAACTCCCTACCTACGTCCGTGACACCACCCACACCCTCCACCTCCTCCAGAACTTCCAATTCCCCAGTCCCCAACACCTCATCTTTACCATGGACGTCCAGTCCCTATACACCTGCATTCCCCATACAGATGGCCTAAAGGCCCTCTGCTTCTTCCTGTCCCGCAGGCCTGACCAGTCCCCCTCCACTGACACCCTCATCCGCTCAGCCGAACTCGTCCTCACTCTCAACAACTTCTCTTTCAATTCCTCCCATTTCCTACAGATAAAGGGGGTGGCCAATGGGTACTCACGTGGGCCCAAGCTATGCCTGCCTCTTTGCAGGTTACGTGGAACAATCCCTCTTCCGTACCTACACTGGCCCTAAACCCACCTCTTCCTCCGTTACATTGATGACTGTATCGGCGCCGCCTCATGCTCCCACGAGGAGCTCGAACAGTTCATCCACTTCACCAACACCTTCCACCCCAACCTTAAGTTCACCTGAACCATCTCTAACACCTCTCTCAGCTTCCTGGACCTCTCTGTCTCCATCTCGGGCAACCACCTAGAAACCGATATCCATTTCAAGCCCACCGACTCCCACAGCTACCTAGAATACACCTCCTCCCATGTACCTTCCTGCAAAAATGCCATCCCCTTTTCCCAAATCCTTCGCCTCCGCCGCATCTGCTCCCAGAATGAGACATTCCACTCCCGTACATCTCAGATGTCCTCGTTTTTCAAGGACCGCAACGTCCCCCCCTCATTGATCGAGAATGCCCTCGACTGTGTCTCCCACATTTCCTGCAACTCATCCCTCACACCCCATTCCTGCAATAACAACCGAAAAAGAATCATCCTCACGTACCACTCCACCAACCTCCGGATCCAACGCATCATCCTCCGACACTTCCGCCATCTGCAATCCGACCCCACCACCAAAGACATTTTTCCCTCCCCACCCTTATCTGCTTTCCGGAGGGACCACTCTCTCCGTGACTCCCTTGTCCGCTCCACACTCCCCTCCAGCCCCACCACACCCAAAACTTTTCCCTGCAACCGCAGGAAGTGCTACACCTGCCCCCACACCTCCTCCCTCACCCCCATCCCAGGCCCCAAGAAGACTTTCCACATCAAGCAGATGTTCACCTGCACATCTGCTAATGTGGTATACTGCATCCGCTATACCCGTTGTGGCCTCCTCTAAATCGGGGAAACCAAGTGGAGGCTTGGGGACCGCTTTGCAGAACACCTACGCTCGGTTCGCAATAAACAACTGCACCTCCCAGTCACGAACCATTTCAACTCCCCCTCCCATTCCTCAGACGACATGTCCATCCTGGGCTTCCTGCAGTGCCACAACAATGCCACCCGAAGGTTGCAGGAACAGCAACTCATATTCCGCTTGGGAACCCTGCAGCCCAATGGTATCAATGTGGATTTCACAAGCTTCAAAATCTCCTCTACCCCTACCGCATCCCAAAACCAGCCCAGCTCATCCCCGCCTCCCTAACTTGTTCTTCCTCCCACCTATCCCCTCCTCCCACCTCAAGCCGCACCCCCATTTCCTACCTACTAACCTCATCCCGCCCCCTTGACCTGTCCGTCCTCCCTGGACTGACCTATCTCCTCCCTACCTCCCCACCTACACTCACCTTTACTGGCTCCATCCCCGCATCTTCGACCTGTCTGTTTCCTCTCCACCTATCTTCTCCTCTATCCATCTTTTATCCGCCTCCCCCTCTCTCCCTATTTATTTCGGAACCCCTCTCCCCTCCCCCATTTCTGATGAAGGGTCTAGGCCCGAAACGTCAGCCTTCCTGCTCCTCTGATGCTGCTTGGCCTGCTGTGTTCATCCAGCTCTACACCTTGTTATCTCAGATTTTCCAGCATCTGCAGTTCCTACTATCTCTGAAGTGAGAGGAATGTTAGTTTAACCATTAGGAAATGTTCAAGTTAAGTTATTCACCACTGTACTTGGTGACTTCCAATGACTGCCAGACCCTCAATGACTACATTATAATATTCTCATGATCCATTCCCCCTATGGGCCCACCACTCACTATCTCTGGAACCTCCTCCATCCTCACAACCAGTCTCTGTGTTTCCCTCACTATGCCCATTGTTTTTTATTTCCAGGCTTTCTCCTCTCCAATGTTGGTGCTATGCCATCAGCTATCTAGGCACTCAGCTCTGGCGTTCCCTCCTTAAACATTTCTGTTTCTAAACCTGTCCCTCAAAGAACAATAATTTGCATTTGTATTGCACTTAATTTTATACAACAAAAATGTCCCACAATGTCTTACAGGAGTGTATTTTTTTTTTCAAAATTTGACATTGAACTAGTCAGAAGTTACACAACACCAGGTTACAGTCCAGCGGGTTTATTTGAAATTATAAGCTTTCAGAGTGCTGATCTTTCATCAGGTGAAGTGACTTCAATGCTCCAAAATTTCAGATTTCAGATAAACCTGTTGGACTACAACCTGGTGTCATCTGATTTCTGAATTTGTCCACCCCAGTCCAACACTGGTACCTTCACATCATGACATGGAACTAGGAAGACGAAGGAACAAGTAAAAACTGAAAGAAATGCAGATGCTGTAAATCAGGAACAAAAACAGAAGTTCCTCAGAGGAACAAACACTTTGACCTATTTTGGGAGTGCCTTCAAGATGGAGAGAAAAAGACAGAGAGTTGGAGATATTTAGAAAAGAAATTCTAAGAATTCAGGGCTGAGGCAACTGAAAGCACAACCACCAATTATGGAGTGATTAACGAATGCACAAGGTGCCAAAATTGGAGGAGCCCAGATACTTAAAGTGATCTTTTACCATGTTATACACAGTGATACGTAAATGTGACTTCTTGTTGAGACTGGGTACGTAAATTCACAAGATCCCTTCAAACGTCAGATTAGGAAGTTTTTTTTTTGCATACTAAAAGGATCAACATAATTGTTGCTAGATCAGAATTGGGGCAAAAATCTTAGGACTTGAATATGATGAAGCTGTTGTTTCATGTCAGACACATAATGATTGAAATGAAAGCTGATTTTGATGATACTGCATCTGAAGTGGGAGTTCTGACCTTACAATGAGTTGCACGCATTTTGAAGCCCAAGCTAGTGATATCATAGGCAGCTGCCTGCAGGGAAAATGGCACAAATCTAAGAGAAGCTATCACTGAACTCAGCCAAAACAAAGAGAGATGGGAAAGTAGGTGGCAGATACAGTTCCTGGGTTCTCCTCAGTTAGAGAAAGCAGTGTAAGTAGCAACAACAATTGCTCTCAAGGAATAAACACAAAAAGCTTTAAGAGTCTAATGAGGACCATGAAAACATTTTTGATTGTAAGGAAAAGCATGTCTAGTTCACGTATGTCCTTTAGGGAAGGTTACTGCTCTCCTCACCTGATCTGGTAACATGTGACTCCAGACCTACAGCAATATGGGTGACTTTCAAATGCCCTCTTGTCAAGTAGGGATGGGCAATGAATGCTGGCCCAGCTAGCAACACCCACATCCTGTGAACGAATGAAAAAAAAACTGCAGATGCTGGAAAATGTAAAACATAGGAAATGCTGAAGAAACACAGCAGGTTTGGCAGCATCTGCAGAGAAAACAGAGTTAATGTTTCAAGCACAGTGAGCCTTTGTCAGAATTGAAGACAGCTGGGGAATGATGGAATTTATGCTGATGATGGGGTAGTGGGGTGGGATGAGAATGGAGTACATGGAAATGGTGCCCATAGATAGAGAAAGAGAAAGAGATAGTCAAACAAAGAGATTGCTGACAATAAGCCAATGAAGAGATATAATAGCTGGTTAGGGTGCTAACAAGAAGTGTAAATGTTTGAAAATGGTTTGGCTGTGCTGGGAGCAGCCCATACAGGATAAGACTTAAGGGTGTGGGGAAGGGAATAATCAGGGGAGAGGGCGTTCTCTTTCTGAAATTGTTAAACTCAAAATGTTGAACCTTCAAGGGTGTAAGATACTTGAGAGAAGATGAGGTGTGGTTCCTGCAGTTTGCATTGCGTCTCACTGGAGCACTGCAGTAGGCCTACGGCAGAAGTGTTGGCATGCCAACATGGCGTTGTGTTGAAGTGATAGGCAACTGGAAGCTTGGAATCATTTTAATAGACAAAGTATATTGTAACTCTCAGGGAATGTTTGTGAAAGGAGGATAAATAGGTATTGATCATGGAGCATCTGTAAATGAAGAGAAAATGGAAACAGGTGCTCAGGAGAGCTTGGGAGAAGTGATAGAGAAAACATTGCATTGACAGAAAGAATGGCTGCCTGAAATGCAGGCAGTTAGCATGATGGTGACACCAGGCCAATACATAAACCATTAGGCACACACAGATAGAACATAGAACATAGAACAGTACAGCACAGTACAGGCCCTTCAGCTCACGGTGTTGTGCCTACCTATTATCCTACTCTAAGATCAAACTACCCTGCATACCCTACATTTTACTATCATCCATGTGCCTATCCAAGAGTCACTTAAATGTCCCTAATGTATCTGACTCCACTACAACCGCTGGCAGCACATTCCACGCACCCTCCACTTTCGGTGTAAAGAACATACCTCTGACATCTCCCCTATACCTTCCTCCAATCATCTTAAAATTATGCCCCCACATAATATTCATTTCCACCCGGGGAAAACGTCTCTGGGTATCCACTCTATCTATGCCTCTCATCATCTTGTACACCTCTATCAAGTCATCTCTTATCCTTCTTCGCTCCAAAGAGAAAAGCCCTAGTTTCTTCAACCTTTCTTCATAAGACCTGCCCTCCAGTCCAGGCAGCATCCTGGTAAATCTCCTCTGCACCCTCTCTAAAGCTTCCACATCCTTCCTGTAATGAGGCAACCAGAACTGAACACAATATTGCAAGTGTGGTCTAACCAGGGTTTTATAGAGCTGCAGCATAACTCGCGGCTCTTATACTGATTTCCCCCTTCCAATATGCCATACGCCTTCTTAACAACCCTATCAACTTGGGTAGCAACTTTGAGGGATCTATGGATGTGGACCCCAAGATCCCTCTCTCCCTCCACACTGCCAAGAATCCTGCCATTAACCCTGTATTCTGCATTCAAATTCAACCTTCCAAAATGAATCACTTCACACTTTTCTGGGTTGAATTCCATCTGCCACTTCTTTGCCCAATTCTGCATCCTGCCAAAGTCCTGTTGCAACCTACAACAGCCCTCCACGCTGTCCACAACTCCACCAACCTTCATGTCATCGGCAAACTTACTAACCCACCCTTCCACTTCCTCATCCAAGTCATTTATAAAGATCACAAACAGCAGAGGTCCCAGAACAGATCCCTGCAGAACACCACTGGTCACCAAGCTCCAGGCTAAATACTTGCCATCTACTACCACCCTCTGTCTTCTATTGGACAGCCAGTTTTGTATTCAGACAGCCAAATTTCCCTGAATCCCATGCCTCCTTACTTTCTGAATGAGCCTACCATGGGGAACCTTATCAAATGCCTTGCTAAAATCTATGTACACCACATCCACTGCTCTACCTTCATCAATGTGTTTTGTCACATTCTCAAAGAATTTAATAAGGCTTGTGAGGCATGACCTGCCCCTCACAAAGCCATGCTGACTATGTCTAATCAAACTGTGCTTTTCCAAATAATTGTAAATACTATCTCTCAGAATCCTCTCCAATAATTTGCCCACCACGGAAGTCAGACTGACTGGTCTGTAATTCCCAGGATTATCCCCATTTCCTTTCTTGAACAAGGGAATGACATTTGCCACCCTCCAATCATCCTTCTCCTTCTTGACTAGATGTTCCACATGTCTTGTCATCCAAGGTTCCTTCACCTTACCATCCCTTCCTTGCCTCAGTGGGACAAACCTATCCAGAACTCATAGCAAGTGCTCCCTAAACAACCTCCACATTTCTGTCTTGCATTTCCCTGAGAAAATCTGTTCCCAATTTATGCTCCGCAGTTCTTGCCTAATAGCAATGTAATTCCCCCTCCCCCAATTAAATACTTTCCCATACTGTCTGGTCCTATCCCTCTCCATGACTATAGTAAAAGTCAGAGAGTTGTGATCACTATCACCAAAATGCTCTCCTACCGAGAGATCTGACACCTGGCTGGTTCATTGCCAAGCACCAAATCCAATATGGCCTCCCCTCCAGTCGGTCTCCTAACTTTCTGAATGAGCCTACCATGGGGGAGCCATGGTAAGCTAGTCTTCACTACACTAGGAGATAAATTATTAATGAACCATATGCTTTTCTCAATCAGCATTTTCCTTTATAAAACCAACACTTATGTAGCCTTGAATCTCCTTTATTCACCAGTTGCAGAGAAATTGAAGTTGACTCATTGCCTCTGAGCTAGTCTTCATTGAAGTAACTTCAACAGTAGGATCACAGTGTTATTGCAGATCTTTCTCTTCTCTTTGAGGAATGGCTAGATTAAACTACTGTTTCAACAGATCTATGATAAATGTTATACCACAGAAAGACAAATAGAGATGACAGGCAGGCTTTAGTCAAAATCTAGTTGCTGGCCCAGGGAAAATATTGCTTATTTTCTGCATACTTACAGGCAAACAGATTCTTCCCTCAGATATAAGACCAAGATGTAATTCATGGGCAGATAATCATTTGAGAATTAGCAAGAAGGAATTATATTAAAATTTTTTTCATCTTATTTTCTCCTACAGTGTATGTATTACCAATATAACTGGTACATAGTTGCAGTCATGCAAAAAAAAACCTTATTTAAGACAAGAGCCTTTTACCATTAAACCACCAAGAAGTTTTCCTCTATTATATTAGACCATGCAAGGCTGTACAGGTATTTCTGTTATAACATGTGTTGCGTTAATACGAATTGGCTGTAACGCGATTGATCAATAGTGGACACTGTTTGGAGAACACAAACAGGTATATCAATTTTCTGTCACGATTTCCCTATAATGCTATTTTCTATAGCACAATTTTTTATAGCACAAGAACTACCTGTATATCTCTACCAGGGAACCAGATAGTTGCAGCAAATCTACCAGGTGTATCTTTCACCAGGATGCGCTGTGAAGAGAATCCATCACACAACATCCATGTTTCGATATTTCTAATCAATCTGTTCAGGCATGGTAGCGACAACTCTGGGCTTGAAATCTCGCCTGCTGGCTCAGAGGTAGGGGCACTAACACAGCACCTCAAGACATCACACTTTGTAATAACTATTTTCTGATCAACCTGTCCAGAGGTATTATGACACATCTGTAGAGTAGGTAGGACTTGAACCTGGGCCTCCTGGCTCAGTGGCAGGGACAGTACCAATGTACCACAAGAACTTTGGAACAGTTAAAGACCGAGAATCAACAATAGATCTTCTACAACAATGTATCTTCCTGGAAGAAAGTTGATTGGCAACGTTGTCCTGTATTTAGTTGTGAACCTGATTTGTTCGTTGGTTAGTTCATTGTTAAAGTGTACCATGGAGCTAGCAATGAGTGAGATGAAGTATTTTGATTAAGGCTGTCATTATTTTGCTAGTAACTGCATTGAGCAAAACAAGATAGCATTGAATAAAAAGGAAAAGCTAAAAAGACCGGAAATCAGAAATAAAACAAGTAATTTGATTTCACTTGGTGTTTAAGCTTTCTTCTGCATCTGTTCAACCTGAATATCTCAACATTAAACAATATAGTTTAAAAATAGCCCAGCAGTGCTGTACAATGTTCAAAATCTATAAACAACGATTTAGATTTTTCCATACAAACTGCCCTCCTGTCTCAGCGACAACTTCAATTCTTATCTTATAAATATTGCAGGTTGAGAGGTGCACTTTGAAACAAACTATTAATTTTTTGCACAACGGACTGATAGCTAACAGCAATTTTAAGTATTAAATCAAAATGCAAGCAACCGAAAGGTGAAAGTGTTTTATATTACTGAGCTATATTGCAATACAGCATTAATATGATTTACAGAATAGAAATTAAATGCAACAATGAAGCCTTGAACATATTGCCTATCATCGCTGAAAAACATAAGGTTCAATTATCCTCCAAACTGAATCTTCTTGCTACATTGATACAGCTCAAATAATTAATGGATGCTCGTAGGTTAACATTTATATTTCAACTGGGGCCAGTTTCTCAAAGATGATCAGAGGTCTTTGTGAGCTGTACAAAAATTGTGTTATGCTTATTCATCTATTGATTGCTGTATTGTTGATCTCCCAGAACAGCCAACAATTATATGCACACCCCTGTCAGCTTACAAGATGCATGAGAACAAATAAAATGCAATGCCTCCCCAATCCCTGCTCCACTTCTGCCAATTCTCCTGTTTTCTCTGCTTGTGATGGTTGATGAGTCTCCTGCCAGTGAAGTACTTATTCATAAATGCAAAGCAGAATTCAATAACATCACTGCGACCCCTTTGGCATTTCAACCCATTACCTAAGTATCATTATCCAAGTACAGAAATCACTGAAACATGGTGAGCAGTCACAAGAATAGTTAGAAAGGTTGATAGAATGTTCATCCCAAGGCCATTGGAATACAGTGACGGGCAAGTCATGTTACTGTTATATAACTCATCGAATTATGGAATGACACAGAAGAAGACTATGCAAACCATTGTGACTGTACTGATTTGATGAAGGATCAATCCAATTAGTTTCACTGTACTACCCTTTCCCTATAGTCCTACAAATTATTAATTTCCACGTACTTACTCAAGTCCTCTTTAAATTTTATTATTGAATCCAATTCTAGCACTGTTTCAGAGACTGCATTGTAGATCACAACATTTTCTGATGTAAACATATTTGTCCTTATTTCATCATAGTTCTTTACCTTCAATTATTGTCAAATTGTCTTCAGTTTTATCATCTGTCTACTGGCATTTTTGCCATTGTAAACAGTTTCTCTTTACCTAAGCCTTTCATGGCTTCGAACGCAAATATTAAGACTCCCTTAATCATTCCTGTTTTGAGGAAAATTACCACAACTTCTCTAAGTTTTGAAAAAAATTCACATTCCACATTCTTGGGAGCGTTCTAGTACATTTCCTCCGCACTCTTTCTAAGATCTTGACATCTATCCTTAAGGTGGTGACTAGAATTGAATGCAGTACTCTAGCTGGGAGTAACACCAATTGCTTATAAAGGTTTTGAACAACACCTTGTTTCATGGATGTGTCAGAGGATGGCTGCCATGGGGTTGTGCTCTGTACATGTGACTCATGAGTCCTTTCCACCATTCCATCAACGAGGTCAGAGGGTTCTTAATGAGAGCGCAAGAGTGACCACAAGAACGGGGACCAAGCAATCAGCTCCCTCATGCTTTGATTTTGTTGCTTTATTATTTAGGGTGACCTCTGCAGTACACACCAAAGATCTTCTATATTTTTATTTTGGTGTGCTGCAGTTTCTAAAACCAAGCAATTCTAAGGACCGCCTCATGGAATCACTTGCTTGGTCTAATACTCCTAAGCAGTGGTCACCAATAACTACTACATTGCTGGTGGACTCATTCTGAGTCTTGCAGGATTGCCCTGAGGGTCTGGCCTTGGAATGCTCCACTTTAGCTTAGGTGGTTTGTTGAAGGGCAAAATCAGGGCAAAGAGTGCAAAGAACACACAACAAAATCTGCCCTTCACATAGCAACAACTACGACCGACTCCCAGGGGATTAAAAAAGAGCTCATCAATCCGAGTAATGTTCTATGGCAGGGAATGCTGGGATATCCTGCTTGACATTTTTTAAATTCACTCACAGGATGAAGGCATCACTGGCTAGGCCGGCATTTATCGCTCATCCCTAATTGCCCACAGGACAACTGCAGCAGGCCCAGAGTCACATGTAGGCCAGACCAGGTAAGGATGGCAGTTTCCTTCCTTAAAGAATATTAGCGAACCAGATGGGTTTTCCAATAATGGATTCATGGTCATCATGAGACTTTTCCAGATATTTACTAAATTCAAATTCCACCATCTGCCCTGGTGGGATTCAAACCCAGGTCCCCAGAACGTTACCTGGGTCTCTGGATTAACAGTCCAGCGATGATACCACTAGACCATTCCCTCTTTCAGTACTGAGATTTGTGACTGCTTAGTAGCAAGCATGGATTTTGCGACCTCAGTCTGGCTATACTGTGATGCTGTGAGACCATTGGTTGTGCAGCAGTGAGAGGTGATACTGTGAGGAGCTGAGACAGACCCTCTACCGTGGGCTGGGTCTGGCAATGGCAATGTTGCCATGGAGCAGCACTGAAAACCATCTGAGAGTGCCAAAGTCCTGGATGTCCCTACATTGTGTGTCTCTTCCTAAGATTTCAGGTGGCCAGCCCCTTACTGAACTCCTGAAATCACTGTTCCCGGGTAGTGACCACCTCTTGGACCCTAAATAAAATCTCACCCTTCTGTATGTTCTGCTGTGGCTCCAGTTGTTCTTCAGTACTTCCTGCACATGTGGCTATCTAAGATGTAGGAAGCAGTCTGCAATTCCCACTTGGCACAGGAAGGTGATGGAAGGTGATGGCCTAGTGGTATTACCACTAGACTATTAATACAGAGACCAAGTAATGTTCTTGGGACCTGGGTTTGAATCCTGCCATGGTAGATGGTGGAATTTCAATTCAATAAACATTGGGAATTGAGAGGCTAATGATGACCATGAAACCATTATCAATTATCAGAAAAACTCATCTGGCTCACTAATGTGCTTTAGAGAAGGAATTTGCTGTTTTTACCTTGTCTGGCCTGCATGTGACTGCATACTCACAACAACATGATTGACACTTAACAGCCCACTGGGTAATTAGGGGTGGGTAATAAATGTTGGCCTGTTCAGTGACACCCATATCTCATCAACGAATAAAAAAGAAAGGTCTCACTTCTCCCATCATTCTACATGAAAATCTGTGAGGTAATTTACTACCTTAGGGACTACAGTGTATCTAAGTTAGCCAAGGTGGGATCTTGAACTGAAACTCCAGTACAGCTTGTGCTTAGTGCATCTTTGTAAAGGAACTGATGCAAGCCTTAAAATGGCTGCATGTTAGGTTTGGTAAAAAGCTGATTGCTACTTAAATTGCCTGATAGCATTTATTAAAAAGTCTGAATGGCATTTTGGAGGGTTGTGCTTGACCTAGTATCCCCGTCTAACAGCAACCATCTCAATGGCAGTAAATTAACTGTTTTTGGAGGACTTCAAATGCTACTTAAAAGTATATCAGCTTTTATTATTCACTTGTTGATGAAGCTTTGAAGAAAACTATTGAACACCATCATTATACTTTAGGTCATCAAATTGATCAATATTTGCTCTAGAAATTTGCTGAGGACCTCATCTAAGATTAAGTTCTCAACCTATGTAGTTTATAGGAGTTTGCAGGATCAAGGCAGTGCTTGGTCTTGCTAAGGGTTTCTGTTGGTTTAAGAAAAGGACACAAGGCTACACCGTGCAGACTACTGTAGTTACAGTGAGACCGGATAGTGAGGCAGCCAGCTTTTCCCTCTGGGTAGAGGCCATCTCAGTAGAATCAATGGTGCTGTACCTGAGAACACGTGCACCTTCTCACTCAGCCCCTGACCCTTCCAGCAACTTGTTACGCAACATCAGCCAGAACACTGCACTCTTTAGTGAAATTTAATGGTTTTCCTAATCAGTGCTTGTGTTAATTTTGCAATGTTTAGGTTTTGCACCTCCAGGCAAATGTACATTATGATAATTAGCAATTATGATCAAAATTGCAAGCTCAAGCCAGACTTTCAAACAAAACATGCCTCATTAATACCACTCACATTTAGTGCCCCTATTCAAACCTCCACCAAAATAATTCCTCATGGACTTGTACACATGATTTAGTGTAGGACCCTCTTAGATTTTATTTATTATTTCAGCACATAGGACCCTCTTAGATTTTATTTATTATTTCAGCATATCAGATTTTTTTGGCCTTACATCTAATTGTATTATATATACATTTCTATAATTAACAATGAAGAATCATAGAATCTCCATAGTGTGGAAACAGGCCATTCAGACCAACAAGTCCACACCGACCCTCTGAAGGGCATCCCACCCAGACATGTCCCCCTACCCTACTCTACATTTCCTATGGCTAATGCACCTAACCTACACATCCCTGAATACTATGGGCAATTTAGCATGGCCAATCTACCTAACTTGCATATCTTTGGAAACCGGAGCACCTAGCAGAAAGCCACACAGACATGGGGAGAACATGCAAACTTCACACAGACAATTACCCAAGGTTGGGATTGAACCTTGGTCCCTGGCACTGTGAAGCAGGACTACGACCGCTGAGCCACCGTGCCACCCACAAATGAATGTGGCTTTCCCTTCACTCTTGGATAATAAGAAATACTGGTCCACGTGAATCAGTGACCTTTGACTTGGAAATAGTACTAACAGGAAGGATGTTAAGAATGAAGCTATATGCTGGAAGACAGAGGAGAACTGCAGATGCAAAGGAGAACTGCAAATAGAGGAGCTAGAGGGTGAAAGTGATCAGCACATAGATGAAGATACAAAGAGCAATCAGACAGAGATAGAAGGAGAAACACAACGTTCATGCGTGGAGAAGTCAGCAAGGTTCTATGAAAAGGTTGGATTCTTTTGGCAGAAAAAAAACATAGAATTACAGACATTCTTGGTAAATCAATTACAAGTGAGTAATGGTTGAAGAGACATATCGGACTTGAAACATTAACTCTGTTTCAATCTTCACAGATATTGCCAGACCTGTTGAGCTTTTCAAGAACTTTCTGTTTTCATTTCAGATTTCTAGCATTTTCAGCGTTTAATCTCATTTTAGTTGAATGGCAGAGCAGGCTTGATGGATTGAATGACCCTGTTCCTCCTCCTATTTCTTACGTTCTTTTATGTGAAAGATTTTGTAAGTCATATCAGAGATTGTGAACTTGGTGTTATTTAACAGACAGATTAAAAATAAAACTCATAAAGCTGCATCATCAGGGCTGTCATGACTGATGGAGAGAGGCTTCACAGAAGTGAGCCTTGCTGATGAAAATCAAACCTGTAAAACTCAGAGATGAAAGCTGTTATTGGACAGGGCTCTGCAAGAATAATGACCAACAACTCATAGGATTATTATAACCTTTTGCCACAATTTGTGTGGTGTTGTTTCTTGTGGTTGTGTAAGACATAACTTTTTTATATAAAAGGTTTAGTCAATTGTAGCTTTTCATTGGAAGTAGTATTTACCTGTTAATTCATATTTAATTTATTTTGATTCATATACATATTAAAATAATGATGGCAAAAAGTGGAACCATATTGGTGATTTCTTTATTTGAGGATCCTTCATTAAATTTGTATTTTTTTGGTATATGGTTTCCCCACAAGGTTTGTAAGAATAAGTGGAAAGGACATATTTTCCTTAGTGGCTGATTCCAGAGTACTGAAGTATTATGTTGAAGGTAGAGATAGTGTGCCCAGGGCACATTCCAGGAAGCACCTTTGCACACAAAAGGGAGTGGAAGTTTTGATATAATCTTCCCTCACAAAAGCTGATGCGGTCCGGTTAATGAATATCTTAGAATCTAGACTGATGGGCTTTTGTTAGTTAAAGGCATTCAGGGACGTGGAACCATGGCAGGTAATGGAGTCAGAATCAAGATGTGTCATTATCTAATTAAACAGAGGAACTCTTGAGACTGGCCAAATAGTCTATTCCTGTTCCCAAGATCCCTAATGGGGTCTGGTAGTTAAAGTCTGCCAGATCTTAGATAAAGCTTGCTCTAAAGGTTTGCTGTTAAGAGAAAAAAAAATCAGCCCTCTTCCAATTCCCACTTAATTAATTCCACAATGCAGTAAAGGATGCTTTAGTTGTGTATATTATCCCCGGAGCACTTATTATCCAAAACACTTCCATTGGACATTTTTCTTCACTGTGAATGGGTTCATGTTAACACTGTTCAGAAATCTTGTTTGTTATTTAAGTATCATCACCAAGCACAAAGAGGGGTATATCATCCTCCCCACCTAAACTGTAATAAAACATAATATTGAAAGGACATTTTCTGAAGAAGGGTTCTGATACACTTTTTCATTGTTATCTCTTAAAGAAATTCACATCAAAAGAACTGGAAATTCAGCTTGTATTTTTGTAATAATTGTGCAGAGTAGGTGAGAGCTGATGATATAACACGCTTTCTGATCACAGGAAACATCAGTATAAAATAGTAATGTAGTAATAATCAAATTATTTGTTTTCATAATATTAATTTGAGAAAAAAATATTAGCAAGGATTCCAGGGCTATCTCTCCTGCTCTTCTTCGATGTAATCTATTGGGTCTTTTATGTCCACCTCAGATTGGATGATACTGCAGTTTAAAATCTTATCTGAAATTGGACATCGTAAATGCTACAGTAATCACTCAATACAGCACTGTAGTCAGGCTAGGTTCCCCAGCACTTACACCCTGGAGAGAGAACTTTGCAATTCAGAGGTAATTGGGCTACCAACCGAGCCACAGCTGACACCTAGGAACTTAGTGATAACCCCTACCCCTGTTTAGGACATACAGCAAATTATAATTGGTTTTATCAACTCTAAATCTTTGATTTTGATCTCATCTGACAGTGACATTAATTTCTTTGGGATATTTAAGATATCATTCTGCTTTGCTCCAGTTTGTTTTTGCCTCAGATTTGTTCTGCAGTGAAGCCTATGAAATAACAGTTAATAAGATATGATGCTGTGCAGCATCACATGTATGAAACTCTGCACAGCCTCGTTCTTTTCCCGGATACCATCATATATTGAGCAAGCTGATTTTGCTAGTCTTATGGCATCCTGTTTGGTGGCAGTCATTCAATTAGGACAGCTTAAGGTATATGGACGGTTTTGTTGTGTAGAATTTAGGCCTGTTTAGTCTCTCAATAGAATGGTATTTCAGTCCATGGTCTTTTATGCAATAACTCTATTACAGCTATAGATATACAAACATTGGACCTTCGCACAAGGTTTGAATTTCTGTCTCCTTCTCGATCTCTCAGTATAGAGGTATAGCACTGTTTTTGGTCCACTGGTGACCTAGAGGTATAGTTGACTGGTTTACACTCTCTGTCTTTCAGCACTTGAAATAATATTGTCCAAATTTGTAGACGTTTTATCTGTTGCCAGTATCATTGGAAAGTGTGGATCATAATGTGCTAAGATTTCTAAAGAGACCAGGAGTTGTTTGAAACTTTTAAAAGAGTTTTGCTGCTTCAGCATTATTGCTGAGCCTTTCTGCTTCAACAGCTCCTTGAACCTCACCAGATGTAATAAAAATATGCCCATTTAGTTCATCATACCAAGAAATCTTTGAAGTTCTGCAGCATTCCTAGACAATGGGAAATCTACCATAGCTTCCAATTTTGTGAATCAACTTTGATTCCAGTGCCTTTACTGATGCACCCACCAAATGTAAGCTTACATTTGGCAAAGTCACATTTTCCATTAAATGTTAGGCTTGCATCCTGTAAGATTCTCAGGACTAATCTGACCCGACCTTATGTGTTATTATGTCATGTATATGGTATATTATACTTCAGCACATTCTAGTCTGTTGCATATTGCTCTCTCAAACAATTCTGGAGTCAGTGGTTCCAAAAGGTAATCTGTCAAAACTGTACAAGTTATGAATATCATCAGAAACCTGAATTCTTTGTCCAGGGCTAGTTATCAAAACCCACTATTAGCATCCAATTTGGTAAGTAAAGTAATCTGCTTCATTTAACTGAAATAAATTCATGCAGATTCATTCAGAGCCTTTTGGCTTTGGATCTATAGACGTACTTGAGCATCATTTTGTTGGCATTGTAACTAATGAGATAACTGCTCGATGTTGCACCCTTTCTATTTTGACATTGATTTTGTCCAAGAATGGGTGAAAGAGCCATTGAGCTTGATCTGATAATGCTGACATCCTGCTGCCTGTGGGATATTCTCTGGGATATCCATCAGCTTCCAGTTTTATACTCCAGTACTTGTATTCACTGTCATTTATGTACCCAAGGAAGGTTACACTCTGTTCTTGTCATTCTTCAACCTTTTATATGTGATTTCCTTTACGATATCCTTCCTTTGTTTGTTGATTGTCTGCCTTTTCAATGATAGACTGTGTTATATTTTTCCACAGTTTTGGCACTCTGCATCCACCACGAACCCATTCCCATTCATGCATTACTCTATCCCTTCCCTTAGAAATACAATTTCCCCTCTTCCCAATTGTCATCCCTTTACACCCCCAGCCTGCACCCTCGAATCCCATGAATAGGTTCCCAAGTCTCCTTCCTCCAGCAATGTCTCCCTACTTGTCCACCCCACGAACATTTCTCCTTGTTTCTCTGGATGGACCTGACAGACTGACCATCGCACATCCCCTGAGTGAGCTGCTAACCAGACAGCCCTGGATATGAAATGCCCAGATTCCTGACTGAGTTGTCCCTAACACTCCCCACACTGGCTGCTATGGAGCCTTGGGACTTACAGTCACCACTCCCCAGAGTGCAGAGGTATGGACCTCCTGACCAAGGACCCTGACTGTTCACCTGACTGTGGCCAATCCCCTGGACTGGCACTGAGTGAGTGCGAGAAAGCAGAGAAAATAGACCTCCTAACAGGAATCTCTCCAAAAAAAGGTGCGACTCAGACTTAGCCACAAAGAGAAAGATTCGGATCTTTGCATTTTATGTAGCATTTAACAGTTAATACATATTATTCTTTATGTTAGGAGAGAAACAATTATTTTTCTTCTTTATTTAAACACTTATTTGCATCATCTAACATGAATGCCGTTTTGAAATTAGTTGAAATTAGTGTTGGGGTCAATTTTCAACTTTGTGTGCGCGTGTGTATTTGTGTATGTGTGCGTGTGTGAGCATGTGTATGTTTGTGTGTGAGCGTGTGTGTTTGTGTATATGAGCATTTGTGTGTTCATGAGCATCTGTGTGAGTGTGTGTGTGTCTGTGTGTGTACATGTTTTCTCTTATTTAGAGGGGTAAATACTTATCTTCTTATATTCTATCAGTTTAATATATTTTAAGTGTGTTAACTAGTTTTGTATTTTTGTGGAATGTGTTTTGTTCTATAACAAATCAACAATGTTGTATTTATTAAAGAAATCTGATTAATAGTTCTTTTGTTCTAATATTGCAAAAGTATATACTTGGCCATATTGGGAATGGCATAAAACATTTATGTTGTCCTGTGGAATAAGACAGTATGCTCCTCCAAAATGAATAGCAGGACAGCTGGAAGGATGTACCCTGACACATGCAGGCCAGGAGGTATTAGTGAGGGTAGAAATGAGGAAAAGATGCTGCAATGTGGTTCACTCTTAAAAGCCCTCCAGAATGGCCTAAGGAAGCCATTCGGTTTACAGGCAAATGCTGACCTTGCCAGTGATGCCCAGATCACATCAAAGAATAGAGTAAGCGTATAACCTAATGTATAATTGGATCAACACGTGGTGAATTCCTGAACAGGAGCAACATTGCCTTTTATCTTTGTGGGCATGCAACAATTTAGAGCATATAATGCAGGGCAGAAACAGGGCAAAACCAACATTCACTTTATGATGTAAAATAAATACTAAAGGAACCATACAGAACAACAAACAGGCTGTGCACAATGAAGAACCTAGCTGATGATGGCCATGAGTTGGCTGTAAGTAGTTTAGGATTAAAGGATGTCACTCAACAAAGCAAAGTAACAGCTAAGTACTGCTTCAGAGGAATCAAATAGGCACCATGTGTGTTGGCATATAGAGAGCATTGACTGGGCAGACACCATAATAATGGTGCATTGACTAGCTGGCTAGACCATCTCCTTTCATCTCTCAAGATGCATGAGGGACTTAAGGTTCAGCTTGTTTCTGCTGCAGCCTCTACATCACCTACCCATCATGAAGCAGATCCAGAAATCAGCACTAACGCTGCTGCCCAGTCTTAGTGTGCACGTGTATTCTCTGGCAAATTCAGGAAATCATTAAACCCCATCCACAAATATTCTAGAAGACTTTTAAATACATTCGAATGGAAATGTTTCTGTAAATTTTATTCACATGCTATTAGCACTTATCCTTTAAAGAATGCCTTGGTGGTGCTCATCTTGTCATTTCATGTTTGTTTTGAGTTTGATGTGCAATAACTTGACAACGATTGATAATATGGCAAGCTAAGAAAGTCAGATGACATTTTTTCCAGAATTCCTCACATGCCTCTTTGCAGATTGTCATGTCTCATTCATTGAGATCGAATGGCATCATCTTTCCATCAATATTTCTAATGACAGACAAATGGAAAGTCTGCTGATAGCATACTGCTGCAGCCAAATATACATTCAAATTATTGCCAGCAGACTCAGTTCCTGGTTACAGTCACAACAGAAATTATTGCATAGTTTTTTTTTAAATTAAATGAACTCATTTGGAATGGATGCAATACTCATTCCTGTTCCATCTAAAGGCACAAGTACTTGGCTCAATTTCTAATTTATCACACACTTGCATTGTACTGATTAATAATGCATGGAGTATTTTTGGGTATATTTCTTACCTTTATATGTAGATGAGAAAATGAAAATGGGTAAAAGAAAATTTACGTTGATCACATCAAAGGATCAGGACGGTGTGATTAATTCAGCCAAAACATTAGGTATTTTATGTCCATGTGATGCATGAAGAGCACCTTTTCTTGAATTCTGTCTCATTCAATTCATATCGTTCTCACACTGCCTGATCTGTCTTTTTGACAGAAACTACACAATTCATTTCATAAGCAACATAAACAGAAATTGCTGGAAAACTTAGCAGGTCTGGCAGCAGAATTAATGTTTCGGGTCCAGTGGAACCATTTCTGACTTCCGGCATCCACAGTTACTTGTTTTTTCTTATTCATTTCATGAGACCTTGCAGTAATTTGTATGTCTTTTCTTTAATGCTGCTCATTTTATATGAAATAAGTGATTCTGCTTCTGAAACATGCAAAAATTATATATTCTCATTATAACTTTAGTTTGAAAACGCACAGGCCAATATTTGACGTGTGTAAGTGTAATGATTTACAACGTGTTGATAGAGTATCCTTCAAAGCAATCACATGAAGAGAATAGAAAACACATTCAGAATGGTTAGTTTTTTTTTGAAAAGTTAACAGGATTGAAATTTGATAAATCCCCCAGACCAGATAAACTGCAGTCAAGAGTGCTGAAGGAAGTGGCTATTGAGATAAAGGTTTCTGCTTATTTTTCAAGGTTCCTGTAGACTGGAAATTAGCAAATGTAACATCGTTATTTTGGAAGAGAGGGAGAATGGAGAACTATAGTCTTGTTATTTTGATGTCAGGGAAAATGTTAGAATCTATTAAAAAGAATGTGACAACTAGACATTTAGAAAATAATGGTCGATTTGGCACAGTTAACATGGATTTATGAAAGTGAACACTTGGAGTTTTTTGAAGAGATTACACATTGCATAAATGATGGAGAACCGGTAGATGTGGTGTATTTGTATTTCCAGATGGCTTTTGGTAAGGTCCCACACAAAATTAGAGTGCATAGCAATGGGGGTAATACGCTCGTCTGGTTGCAAATTGATTACAGTCAGAAAACAGAGAGTGGGAATAATAGATAATTCTCTGTCGGCAGTGTGTTACTAGTGAGGTAACACAAAGGTCAATTTTAAATTTATAGCTGCTCACAATCTATATAATTGATTTGGATAATGGGCACCAATTGTAATATTTCCAAATTTGCTCATGATATAACACTAAGTGTAAATACAGCTTATGAAGAAGATGCAAGGAAGCTGCAAGTGTATCTGGACAGACTAGATGAATGAGTAAGAAGGAATATTATGTGAAATAACAAGGCGTAGAGCTGGATGAACACAGCAGGCCAAGCA
>NC_063332.1:120552388-120568498 GCF_021869965.1 Rhincodon typus
CCATTTCTGAAGAAGGGTCCAGACCCGAAACGGCAGCTTTCCTGCTCCCCTGATGTTGCTTGGCCTGCTGTGTTCATCCAGCTCTACACCTTGTTATCTCAGATTCTCCAGCATCAGCAGTTCCTATTACCTGTGATATTATGTGAATAAGTGTGAAGTTATCCATATTGGTTAAAAAAAAACAGAAATACTTGGAAGTGTTGGTATCTAAAGGGAGCTGGATGTTCTTAAGTTACTGAAGGTTAGCTGCAGGTGTAATACTAAACAAGGAAGGCAAATGATACATTGGTCTTCATTACAAGGGGATTTGAATTTAGAAGTCAAGATGTCATACTGCTTTTTTATAGAGCCTTGGTGAAATTGTATCCAGGAATATTGTGTATGGTTTTGTTTTCCTTATGCAAGGAAGAATATGCTTGCTATAGAAGGAATGTAATGGAGGTTCACCAGACTATTCCCTGGGATGGCAGGATTGCCTTATGAGGAGAGATTGAGGGGAACTGGGCTTATAATGTCCTGAGTTTCAAAGAGGCAATCACAACGAGACATGCAAAATTCTTACAGGGCCTGCCAGTGTGGATGTAGATAGGAAGGTTCCCTTGGCTGGTGACTCTAGAATAAGGGGCAAACCATTTAGAACTGAGATGAGGAGGAATTTCTCTACTCGGAAGGCAGTGAATCTTTGGAACTGTCTACCCCATAGGGTGGTTGCAGTTCAAACATTGACTAGGTTCAAAACTAAAGGCCTGAATCTTTTTTTTTAGCGGAGTCTGAGGTTTTGGACTTTTGTTTTGTCATGAGGCCTAGTGTGTTTTTATGCCCTATTTTATCAAACTCGCTGCAATAATTATCTATCTCCCCCCAATGGCATCTCTCATGAGTGAATTCTGCCCCATTTTATAACGCACGTTCCCACAACAGTCACTCAGCAGATATCCGCCAAAAGAACTGGCATCTCTCCATCTCCAAAAGGCCTCTGTGCACACAGAATAGCATTGGTAATCCAACATTGTCCCTCACCAAAAATATCATTGCATGGCAACCATAAAGCCCGGTAGCCCACTGCACACATCCAGCAATCCTGAGACTCCCTTGTACATGCAACCCCATTCCCTCAGCGCTGTCGCTGTTAACTACCAGGCCACACACTTTGCCTGCCCACAGCTACATTCCACCTGAACACCTTGTAGCTCAGCAGTACCTCGTCCCTAATGCACACTGGAGACCCGCATCTTGTCATTATCCAATAGGGGAGCATCACACAAAGACATGCAATGGAACAAGTCCAACCATGAGCTTTCACTTTTACAAAAAGTGAAAGGGAACAAAAATGAAGCCAACAGAGACGGAGTTCTGCCAACCAGATTTCGGCATCATGACCAAAAAATGTTACAGGCAATGGCTGTCTGTTTCACCAACTCTGGTTTATTGGAAGGGGGTAGTGGTAAGGTTCTGTCTGGCTTGTAATGCCCATCGTAGGTGAGTTGTCACAGAAAACATCAACTTTCTCCAGCTCAATGTCTTCATCTATCTCTTTAGAATATTGCTCCCATGCCCCCAATTCCACTGAATCCAGGGAATCCCCTCATTGCCTGCTCCAATTGTGTAGCACATGGTACACCAGGATGATGTAGCACACTCTATCTGAACTGTATAGAGGACACTCTCAGACCAGTCCAAATAACGGAACCACATCTTCAGCAGCTCCATACTCCGCTTCACCACGGCCCTGGTTGAGGCATTGGCAGCACTGTATCTGCATTCTGTTTCAGTTAAGGGCCTGCGCAATGTTGCTGGGAGTCTTTGTCGCAGTGGATGGCCCTCATCTCCCAGTATTCAGCTTTCTAAGGTACCTAGTCCCTCAAGTACACCAGGTACATGAGAGTGCACCAGGAATAAGGAGTGGTGGCAGCTGCCAGGGTAGTGGGCACACACCTAAGGTGGTGGCAACGCTGATCACACATCACCTAAACATTGCCATTGATGAATTCCGCTGATATGGCCCTCTCAGGGCCCTGGCTGTGCCGTGGATGGTTCCCTCCACCAGGGGGCATCTAGCTAAGTTCATGAATCCTACTGCCCAGTTGCAGCACTGACTTTGTCACACCGGAACAGAATGAACCGATGTGGTCGCACACAGATTGTATCAGTCACTGTCCCTGAAGCATTCATGGATGCACAACTGAGAGATTCTACACAGGTCACCCATCAATCTCTGGAAGGAGCCAGTTGCATTAAAGTTTAGTGCCACAGTGACATTCACAGCCAATGGGGAAGGATGGCATTCTGCACCTGCAGTCCTCAGATCCCACTCCAGCCTCTGGTACAGTTCCAACCTATGTCCTGTGACATGTAAAGCCTACGTTAGCACTCTGCCTTGTTAATCCCCAGGAAATAAAACCTGAACTGCAATATCACCTCCAAACTCTACATTCACATCAAATGCTGAACCTCACACCACATTTGGTACAATTATTGCATTTAGGTGGCAGGTGGGGACTTGAACTTGAGTGGCTCACACAGGAACCCTGAAAGTTGCACTAATAGTTGTTTGCCATCAGTTAGTCCTGACTTTTTGAACCACCATTGCTGCTAACTTCTACATCATTACTATGCCGAGGTTCAATTTGTAATCACCAATGCATGTAGAAAATTACCAGCATCTGATTCTTAAGTGGCCTCCCTTTGAATGCATATGAAATCGGCAATACAATGATTGCAAACTCAATCTAGCTGCACTTTGCAAATATATCGCATTGCACTGCACTGAGAGCCCAATGGATCCATTTCCCCAGTGTGGAGACCCTATACATTGAACTTTGTCTACAACTGTTCTCCCTGTCTCCTGAACTCTGGCATCACATCTTAAAGATGCCCACCCTGTTCCTCTACAGTCTCCCTGTAGAGGCCATGATAGTAGTCACTGCCACTGTATCGGAGAGGTACAATGGTGGTCATGATAGGTTAGCAGGTTCTGGATGCCAATATCTGCAGATGAAGGGTGTGTGTAGCTGGTGCCCTTGGATCGTGCTCTGAGATGTTTCTGCCCAGTCCAACATCAAGGACATTTGGTGCAAGCAGCTAGCTGAACGTGCCAGGTACACACTCTGCATAGTGGTCAGGTTTTCTTGATATCTACCTTGTTTGGTGAGTTTGGTAAGATAGACAGCTGAATACTAATGAGGTGAGTTGCAGTGATAACGAGGTATTTAACAAGTAATACTCACTGTCAATTGGCATCTCTTTGTTACCCAGTGAGTATCTAGCCATGTTGCTTCTGAAAAGCACAAAAGATGGAATGAGATGACTTCAACATCGAGATGGATTTCTTCACACTTTGTCACATGATTCAGCCACATACCTTGCCACAGCCCATTCACTCAGACTCCTATAACTTTCTGCCCAGAAATCAAATGTTTTTTTTAGAATCCCTACAGTGTGGAAACAGGCCATTCGGCCCAAAAAGTCCACACCAACCCTCCAAAGAGCATCCCACCCAGACCCATTCCCCATGTCTAACCCACACATTCCTGAACACTACTGGCAATTTAGCGTGGCCAATCCACCTAGCCTGCACATCACTGGACTGTGGGAGGAAATCAGAGCACCCAGAGGAAACCCACACAGACACAGGGAGAACATGCAAACTCCACACAGACGGTTGCCCAAGGCTGGGATTGAACCCAAGTCCCTGGTATTGTGAGGCAGCAGTGTTAACCACTGAGCCACCATGCCATGATTTCTGGAGACTAAAGACATTAGTGGATGTGGAAATAGTGTGGTAAAGTAGGACTGGTGCAGACAATCAGGCATGAACAAACAGAATGGCAGAGTAGGCCTGAGGGATTGAATAGCCCCCTCTTGCTCCTATGTTACCTTACAATCTTATGAATTGTCAATGAGTGATAAATCACTATGTATATTATTAAAATTGCCTTTAATTTGAAAGAAACTTCGCATCACACTTGATTATTGCTATTTCCTTTGTTCTTCTTAATAGGTATTGGTAGAATTTTTTTGCTTTTGGTGAACTTCTGCCAAAAGTACTTTGAGATAGGAGTTCCACCCAGTGGAGTGATCCAGCCAAAACAGGTCTCATGATAATAATGAAGGTAAACTCCTCTTAACAGTATCCATTGGGATCTTGTCTTTGGTGATAGTGGTAGGATTTAGCAAGTGTGGAACTTCTTAAAAGAACAATGTGCATGACTTTGGTGAAATGACAGGAGATTGGTGCTAAGTTAAAATGCTCAGGGAACAGACATGATGGATGAAATGGCCTTCTACTGATTGCAGTGATTCTGTGATTCTGAAATATTTAAATGGCTGCAGAATGGTTCCTAAAGAGGGTAGACAACCAAGTTATAATTCAGGACTAGAAATTAGACTAAAAAAGTCCAATTTTTCAGACTTTTCTGTGATTATTTTATTGTTTGAAATAAAGGGAAGAAGTAAGCAGTTATTTGGGATTGAGGGAAGGAGAACGATAATAGAAGGATCTGAGTACAATGATATGATTTGCCCTTGTGGGTATTACCTCTACTCCACTTACAGTAGTCGACAGCATGGAAATTTAATAAAAGGAGAAGCTCAATGTACAAGTGTAAGTATGTTGTGGTAAACTTTTAAAAATCATTGGTTTTGCTTCACATGGAGTATTTTGTCCAGTTCTGGACATCGCACCATTAGAAAGGATATCAAGACCCTGGAGAGAGTATAGATGACATATATTGGAAAAGTACTTGGGATGAGATGATTCAGTATTAAGGAGCTAAATGAGGCTGGGATGGATTTCTTAGAACAAAGAAGGTTAAGGGGAGAACTCATAAAAGATTATTCAAGGGTTTTAACAGAGCAAAAGAGAAACAGTTACCAGGGCAACAACTTTGGTAAACAGAGGGTTACGATAATTGACAGGAGAACCAGAGGGGAAAATAAGGGGAACTTTTTGTCTTACGCAAAGTGAGTTATTATGGTCTTAAATCCACAGCTTGAAAGTAAATTCAATAATAGCTTTGAACGGGCTAGAAGATATACTTTGAAGAGGAAATGTTGCGGGGCCATGCAGTTTGAGTAGGGGAATGGGACTAATTAGAAAACTCTTCCAAACAAAGAGAATGAAGAAAAGAGCTCCTCAATGAAAAAATCAAAGGTGGTTCTCAGCACTGAGATGTTGCTGTGACTTTGTGATGAGTTCACTTGTGAGAAAGATGTTGTGCAACCTAGGAACATTCTTAGATAACTTGGAGTTACCCTATCTTTCTTCAGCCATTTTGAATAAAAATTGGAACTTCACTAATTGAGATTTCCGCTGCCTGACTGTTCTAAGGATTGACAGGCTTTTCTTTCTAATTTCCACATGTGAAAACGTTTGGCCTTTGTACTTTTCAACCCTGGGATATGTTATTTACAGGTTCAAATATAAAGAAGGACAGATCCGTCTGTGGCTTTATCCAAAATAAATATATACCAAGTAAAACAAAGTCCTGGGATCATCAAAACAGCCTAAGCATGAACTGAATGTGAAACAAGAAATAGAGAGTAAAAGACTGAATATGGCTAAAACTACTTTGAGGCTAGTCAATCTCCTGTGACTGTGCTCATGGTAAGTTAGTGAAAATTCTATTTCATAAGTAAAGCTTGCATGCTGTGTCCATTTCTGGGCATCACAAGTTAGAAAAGATGTCAAGTTTGAATGTCCTCATGGGAGATTTACTGGAATAATACCAAAGATGAAGGGTTTCAGTTGTGTGGAGAGCTGTAAAAAGCTGCAGTTGATTTCATTTGAGCAAAGATGAATAATGGAAGATTTAGTTGAGGGTTCTTGAGCTTAAAATGAGTTTTGATACAATACATAGGTGAAACTGTTTCCGTCGGCAAGGGAGACAATAACAATGTAGAGAAGGCAAAACAGACGTAAGTGGCAATTATTTTCATATGTCCTTAATAGTTTTGTTGTTTTGAAGCACAGCTCTTGACTGAGTAATAACTGTACAGTAAATGGATAGCGATGGAACTGTGACACGCTTCTTGGAAAATGTCACTATTTTGTTATCTTGTCATTGAAATTTGCATTCTTCATGTTTTTTTCTCACTTTAAATGATGGAACCTGTACGCTTGTTGTTCGTCTGTTTCTTCCCCTGTTCTTATTCAGGTAAAGAAAGCTCTTGATATCTCTGGCCCTATTTCTGTGCTTTCGATGCTAAGGGACACAGACCTCAACATATCCACTGGCATTCTTCAAAATTGATAGTCCATTTTCAGTACAATTGTAAAAAGTATTTTATTATATACACTGGATCCCATTGTGGCTGATGTCCTTATCAGGTGAGATGTCAACGAAACCTCGGCAGATATTCAATCACTCCTAGCAACGTTCAATTCCTATTTTAAACCTAAGAAGGGCCTAGTCATTCAACATGTCTGTTTCAACCAACAGCCCCAGAAGCCAGGGGAATCACCAAACTCTTTTACTAATGATGTATATTGATTGAGCAGTTTCTGCAAAAGGGCATATTGAGGGCTCAGCTTTCTTTGAGTATTTGATAATAAACGCTGTGTTTTTTTTTGAAGTTTAACGCAGGCAGACAGATATATAAAGAAAGGTGAGTGAAGAAGGTGAAACGAGGGTGTGATTTTCTGCGAATCTGAGGCTCAATCCAAACCTGTTTGTTGGCTAGGTCCAAAGATGTTCACATCAGATACTTTCAATACATTCAAACACAAACGATCCTTTGAATTATCACCAAGTTTTTAACAATGTTACTGAACAGACTGCAGTATTTTGCTTCACATACAAATTGAGATTGTCCTTCTGTGTCATTACAAACACCAAAATCAGGGACAACCAGTTGCAAATTTTTTCAATGAGATTCATGACTCACTCAGCTCCCAAAGTGCTGACAGTGCTACAATCACTCCTTGGTCTGTCACTCTTAAACTTTGTCATTCAAACAGAAAGGTGACCAGTCAGACTATCAGCTCAGATAAAAACCAACAGTTCTCAAACCTGACTTAACCGGTGTTCTCTGGTATATAACAGTGGAATAATGCCGATTGGTATGAGACTAATATTACTGCAGTGGAACCTATTGTTGAAACCAGGTAATCTGCTACAAGAAAACATCGAGCAGGAAGACTCTGAATGCACTAAGTGTTGCTCTAAATCCAAAAGAATCTTGGCTGCAGCACCAATGACTACTCATTTCACCATTTTCAGGATGTCCAGATTGCTTTTAACAGAGAATACTAGGGATAAGAAAAATAGGATCAAAAAGGCAACACACTGTCTGTAAACAAAACATCTTCACTGGGATCAACGGTAAGGGAGGTCATCACCAACTCCAATAAAACAGGTGCAGAAATTGGTGCTACCTTGAGTTGTACTGTAATAAATACGTAGTCACTGAAGAAGCTCTAGACATCATAGGGAGCCTCTCTGCCATGAAAGAACTGGGTAGAAAATCCATTGTGGAAGAGATTAGTAAAGGTACTGACTCTAATTGTTCATATTATATCTCCTGAATTTATCAGCATGCAAACTAGCTCTTTTGCAAATCTGCACAAATTTCAGGGATGGGTAATGCTTGAAGATATTCATAATACAAATTTTGTGACCCTACATGAGAACAAAGGTGATTACATTAATTGTAACAACTATCAATACACCTCCTTGCTGAGCTTCATGAATCAAGTAATTGGTCCTTTATCAGATTGCAAATCTAACCTGAATGCTCTAATCTCAGTGTGGTTCAAACTGGTTTCTGATTTACACAATCTTCTCAGCATGGCAAAAGAAATGCCACAATGAAGGGGATCACTATTTATTGTCCTCACCAAGGTATTTGACTTGGTGAGTTGAGGGGCCTATTTAAACTGCTGAAATGAGTTTGCATCCTCCTGAAATATTTCACTGTGATCTCCCCTTTCCAGGAAGACATGGTAGCTAAGGTCAACTATGGGGAGATATAATTGGAAACTTTGTGATTCACAGAAAGGGTAAACAGGCTCGTATATTGACACCGACACTTTTTAGTATGTTCTTTTCTTTGCTGCTCTCTATACGGTCAGTTCATCTTGAGAGGGTATCGACTTAATATCAGAACTGATGGATAGCTGTTCAATGTTCAATGAGATTCAAGACTAAAGTCTATGAAGTCCTTTTCAGTGTGTCCATCTATGTTGGTGAAGTTGCCCAGTCCACACCAAGAAGCACCTTCAATGGCAAATAGACAGATCTTCTCAGGCCAATGAAATTTTATTTGAGCATCAGTATCAGGAAGACAGGATGGTCTCCATGCTGCCGTCTATCAGCATTGACCGCGCAATGCTGGGCGCCCTTGGCAACATCACATACTGTGCCTAAACAACCACCAAATCTGTCACTGTTAATGATATTAACACAATGCTGATTGCATTGTGAGATTTTGTATATTTGTAATATTTTTGTTTTAATTTGTTTTTGCTTGTGTTAAAATGTAACCAGTTGTGAAGTAGACGAAACGGAGTGGTAGGAAGATGGAGCTACGAAGGGAGATAGATTGTAACTGAATAAATCGTATATCATATAATAGCATTGTCTCTCTCTCTCTCACAGACGCACAGGCGCACAAACACACACACACAAACACACACAAACAAACTGTCTCTATCATCCTCACAGGCAGTGAGTTCTATACTCCCACCACCATCATCTCTAAACCTAAACAAACAGATACGGATCCTGTAAGTGAAGACAGTTTTAGTATGGAAGGGCAAAATGTGTCAGCGCAGGTTTGGAGGACTGCAGGGCCTGTTCTTGGGCTGTATTGTTCTTTGTTCTTCTCTGTTCTTTGTTTATCTCTCTACCTTAAATCTATGCCCCCTTGGTCATTGATGCCTATACCATGGGGAAAATTTCCTTCCTGTCTACCCTATCTATGCCCCACATAATTTTAAAATCTCAATCATGTTCTTTCTCAATCTCCTCTGCTCTAAGGAAAACACTCCCAGTCTCCAATCTATTCTTTCTTCATAACTGATATGCTTCAGCCCAGGCAACATCCTAGTAAATCTCCTCTGCATCCTCTCCATTGCAATCACATTCCTCCCATAACTTGAATTACAGAACTGCACACACAGTACTTTAGCTGTGACCTAACCAACTTTTTATACAGTTCAGCATAACCTCCTTGCTCTTAAACTCTATACCCTTGCCAATAAAGGCAAGCATCCCATTGCCTTCTTATCCACTCATCTACCTGTCCCACTAAATTAAGAGGCTGGCAGACATACATGCTGAGGTCCATCTGATCCTTGGTATTTCCGTGGGTCACCATTCATCATGTATCCCCGACTTTGTTTGTCCTGCCCAAATGCATCACTTCACACTTATCTGGATTGACTTCCATGGAATACTGATCAACCCATGTGACCTATTTGTAACCTCCTGTAACCTAAAGCTATCCATCTATATACTAACCTACCAACTTTCATATCATTTGCAAATTTACTGGTCAATCTTCCAACATCCAAGTCTAAATCTTTTCTATGCACCACAAAGAGCAAGGACCCCACACTGATGTCCACGAAACCCCATTGGGCACAGGTTTCCAGTCACAAAAACAGCTCTCGACTATCACCCTCTGATTCTTGCCACTGAGCCCATGGGATCCAATTTGCCAAATTTCCTTGGATCCCATGGGCTTTTACCTTTGACATCAGTCTCCCATCTGGGACCTTATCAAAAGCCTTGCTGAAGTCCAAGTAAATTGTATGAAATGCATTGCCCTCAACTACACACCAAGTCACCTTTTTGAAAGATTCAATCAAGTTGGTCAGACATGGCATCCCATTAACTAAACCCTTGCTGACTATTCTTGAATAATCCCTGCATCTCCAAGTGCAGATTAATTCTGTCCATCAAGAATTGCTTCCAATAATTTCCCACTACTGAGTTTCAACTGACTGGTCTGTAGTTTTATCTCTTGTTGCCTTCTTGAATAACATCACTAATTTGGTTGTCCTCCAATCCTCTGGCACATCTCTGGTGGCCAGAGAGAAATTGAAGGTAATTGCTTGCGCCGCTGCTATTTCCTCCTTTGCTTCGCTCAACAGCTTGGTCTCCAGGAACTGATCAAAACAATGGCTACTTGTGAATGGCTCTTTCTGTCCCCTGTCAAAATATAGAAGTCACACATACTGTTGATGTCGCAGATGTAGACACCAATTGCTAAGAGAAGGATATGACTGTGGAGGTGGTTCTACATAGTCATGATTGGTAGCTAAATCAGATCACTTGATGTAATAACCTCATAAGGGACCAGCATGTGAAAGCGTTATGAAGCTATAGCCCTCAAACATATTGCTGCTCGCAGAAGTATAGCTTGTTTAATCATGGGAAGATATATGGAGAATTCATTGATGGAATTGTCATCTGGCAATGAGCTCTTGTATGCAAGATCTCACTAAATGACTGGTATTGTGATTATATGCTATTTCTTAGGAAGTTAACAAAGTGTTAGCACTTGAAGTAGAAATTGTGTCGAAAGTTTGACTTGTCCTGCTGATACCTAGGACATCGGGTGATGATGTTGGAAGATAAGGAGAGCCCCAGTTAAAAGGTCTTACAGCACACATCACAAAAGCTGCAGCTGTAATGTCCAAGCTGAGAAAGGAAGTGTGGTAACCTGATTGAGAGCAAAAATTTACCCAATCTGCATCGTTAACTGAATTCTCTATATTGGTGAGCCCTGAACAATGTATGCTAGGCAGGAGAAAGGCCTGAAAAGTTTTCACCTTCACTATCTCAGGACCACAATGGCAGGACCAGCTCACTGACTCAGTATGCTACTTCCACCAGCACACTCATGTCTCATCACCATGCTAACAATGGCACTGTCAGCCAAATTCATCAGAAGGATGGTGGGCATATTTCCAAAGACCTTCTGTCAATTGATTTGGCCCCTGGGTCATGACCTTCTGGACATCCTCACCTTTCAGATCACCTGAAAGTGATGGCTGCAATGTCTAGACATGACTATCTGGAAGAGATGAGGTGGAACAGAGAGATCAGATGACCAAAAGGTGATGTCAGATGAAACAGCAACCTGCAAATTGTACACTTTCCACAGCCCCCAACTTCATTTGCATCATGGGAGACATGGAGAATGGGCTTCCTGAGCCACAGGCATTGTATTATTTGCATTTGACCACCAAGGCAAACACTATAATTTCGCAAGACTGATGATTGCCAATGAATCTGTCCCTTTGTTCCTAAAAGCTCACACCATATGGTTCCTTCTACAGCTACATACTTGCCCCAGTGATTGCCATGAATTAGAGTGAGTGTTGTCCCTGTAGGTGTGAGGTAACAGAGAGAAAGTGGTGCCACTTACCCTTGCTGAGTGCAGGAGATCTTTGACATTATTCCTGGACTGTTGGAGGTCCTGTTCAACCAGGGCACCACACTGATCTGAGGTGGAACGAACTTTCAGGGGAAACAAGCTTTCCTGGTCTCTCGGCTATGTCCTTCACGATAACGTTTGAGCACGAGAGGAGGGTGGCCTGCTCCTGGCTTCCAACAAAAATTGTGGGAGACAATTCGATGTGAGCCACCATGTGTTGTGAATCTCACTCGCCAAAATACTTTACGTGAAAATGGGCAAAGTCAGCCCCAGAGGTTAGTGTTGCTGTTCTATTAATCTCGGTTTGTATTTCATGCAATAAGGAATTTTTGCATCATACAAGAAATGTGAGCTTGAACTGATCAAATATCAATGAATCAGAATTGCTGCCTTAGATTAGTGTTCATCCTCACTGATATTGGCTTTTGTTTAGAAATTACCAACAGGTGATTTGCATTGCCCAAGTCCAGGTTTCTGAATAAGATTGGATTTAATGGTTTGGTTACATAATTTGTGCTGTTAGCTTTACTTTTAAAAGCACTGTTCACTGGCCTGTCACATATGTAGCCATCCCAGTGTTAGCAGCATCTCAACCTTAAGATCCAATTAGAACTCTGTTTCCCTTCTGTATAATCACTTGAGGGGGATTCAAGGAGGGCCTCATTGATTTCAGTTTGTTTCCTAGCAATTAACTGTCTGAAACCATAGCGATTGCAGGCTGATTTCCTGAACATGTCACATACCCCCAGAGAGAAATTGCTTCCAGAAAATTGGACAGCACTTCACTAACTTCAGCGTTGATGGGCGTTGAGTCTAGTTTAAAATCTCTTTGTGGGGCCTAAAGGGGCACTTTTGCTCCTCCTCCTATTTGCAACAATGACAATATATATTTATATAGCACTTGAATGTCGTGAAACATACCAACTTGCTTCACTAGGGCATTATAAATCAAAGTATCACATTGAGCTACATAAGGAGATATTGACCTGAGAATCCCAATATAAAGCTGCTGATGCACGCCATGGTCCTGAAAAATTCCTGACATGCCACACATGTTACATGCCAGAAAGAGTGCTGACTTTCCAATGTGCTGGGTTGCTGCAGCTTTCCCTGCAAAAGTGGAATGGGGTGGCGATAAAGTAGATGTAGAGGTTGCTCAGGAGTGCAGTTCTAAGGGAAGCAACTTGGTTTTCATGCCATTCCGGTATGATAGCATCTACTATCTTCAGCTCCAGCCCTCTACCCCTCCCAATGCTCAGCCCCTGAAAATGCTCACTTCCCCGAAATACACAAAATAAAATATTTTGTAGAAAGAAAGAAAATGAGATGTGATAGGAAGACTTGAATAAGCTACTAAATCAACTTTGAAGAATAAAATGTCATGAAAGTAACATTGAATTACTTTCAATATTGCTTTCAATTCATTCAGACACTTAAAGCAGCCTCACCAGGATTACAGGAGAATTAAAATGGAACAGGCCTCACTTCCACTGGCTGCTACCCATGCAGACATTCTCAGAACAGTTAGCTGAAATTGGCTTGCTTCTGGCCCCCTGGCTTTCTGGCCAGCTCCTCCATCATCTTTGTTCTTTTTCTCCTTCTTCTCCTTGACCTCCAGAAAGATGTCAAAATCACAAATCAGGGGCGTGATGCTCCTCTTGCCTGGCTGAGTGCTGTTCCAAAAATACTCAAGGAGCATCATGTCAGTTATGACAGCCCTCTTGAAAAACACCCAATCCACTTCTTCAACTCCTCCCGACCCCATCATAATAACAGTTGCATGTACCATCTGCAAGATACATTGCAGCAACTTACCAAAGCACTTATGCCAGCACCAAAGTCCATGACTTCCACTATCCAGGCTGCCAGGCACTTGGGATCATTGACACCTGCAAATTTTATTCTGACTTTGAACTTTATTGCCAGTTTATCACTGATGTGGGTCAAAACCCTGGAATTTCCTTCTGAACAGCTTTGTGGGTGTACGTATAGCACATGCAATGCGTGGTTCTACAAGTCAGCTCACCAACACTTTCTCAAGGACAATTAAGGATGGACAAGTTCTATCCTTGCTAGTGACACCTACGTCCCATGAATAAATAAAATAAAATATTTACTTTAGCACAAACAGAAACTATCCACTCTCCATTGTTGAAGTTTACATTCAGGCTCTTGACAGGCAAAGGTAAATCCATAGCTGCACAAGGGCACCCACTCAAGGGCATCAGTAGTCTATTTACTTGCCCTGCTGCAGCTACTGGAATGGAATTACATTGGACTGGCAGGACCAACAAAGGTACACTCACAGCAGTCACTAATGGGGCCCACAGGGTGATTAGTTGGCATTAGTTTGCAATATGACATTCTCAAATTTAGAAGTTTGGTTTGGAATGTTTGTTCTGTGCAGATTTTTATTTTGCCATTGTGGGGGCATTTTTGAGAGTAACAGAGGGAAAGTAAGGTGTGCAATTATTGATCAATGGACAACTTTTGCAGAGGAAATAAAAACAGTAAAAAAGAACAGTAATGCTAGGAGATCAATATTCAGATCACACAGGAGCTCCATTTTGAGTATAAGCCAGACCGGAACACGTCATTCACGGATTTTACTGCCTTTTTTTCCCTTCTGGGTTGGTTCTATTGTTGATGGTGGAGTTGGATGAGATGCTCTGGCCAGAAATGGTTTGCTTCCATCTTTCCTGGTTGCCCTTCTCCTGATCGTCTCTCTCTTCCTCAATGACTCACCATACAACTGGTGACAAAGGCTTTGTCCTCTTGATGGCAATGTTGAGCAAAATGCAGCAGACCTGTTGTGAATAAAATCTTGTTTCTAACTCTGTTGCGTATTGCAGCGCACCACTGGAGTAGTTCTAGATGGTGGAAGCTTTGTTTTAGTATGTAACTTCCTCTGATCTTATGACACCATGGGATTTACTGTATGCAAGTTGCTCATGAGTTTGTAGATTGCACACTGGACAATCAATCATGTCATCAATGGAGCAGCCATGTGGCCAATGGCTACCATTGAGATTCTTGTGGTGGTACAAAAACACATGGCACATTATACTGCCACAGAATGAAAGCATCATGATTGTTGAGGGAATAACTGACGCAGACCTGCAAGAAATATTACAGATGGGCAGACATCAGTTGACTGTTGAGGGACTAGAATTCCTTCAGTTATGGTACACCTCAGAGTCACTATTTGGTTCCCATAAAGTGAAATGTGTGCACTTAGTGACACTCTACACCATGGGGCTGCTTATAATTGATACTCGACTAGAAATTCGCAAATACAGGTCAACGTTCTGGGGACAAGGGTTCAAATCCCACCGTAGGAGGTGGTGAAATTTGAATTTCAGTAATTTATGCCGTATTCTGAATCTTAGTGATTTCACTCAGGTAACATTGGATGGCAAATTAAGAGATGATGGAAATGTGGTTCACCTACGTACAAAAGAGTTGAATTCTCGAGTTGTAATGATAATGAATGCCCTTGACATCAAGACAACATTTAACTGAATGTGACATTGAGAATCACTAGCAAAGCTGTAGTCAGTGGGAATCAGGAGGAAAACTGACCCTGAGTAGCTGTCATTCCCAAAGTAAAGAACAGTCAATTAGCTCAGTTCTGGGACATCACTTGGGGAGTTCTTCAGGGTCATGTCCTCAGCCCGAACATGTTCTGTTGCTTCATCAGTGGCCTTGCTGCCATCTTACAATTCAAAGCTGAGGTGTTCACTGATGTTTGCAAAGTATTCAGCACCATTCACAATGATTGAAATACCAAAGCTATCCATGCATGTAAGTAAGAGAGAATAGACGAGGAGAAGAATGAAGATGGGGTACACATTATCAGGCCAGCTCCTTACTGCTGCGCAGTGTATGAAGAATTTGCAAGTAACACAATGGTTCACACAGCATGATGCATAAGAACGAGATCTTGTTGTCTGCCTCCACCAGCAGGATCACCCTACACATTCATCACATATCCCTCTCTCTGCAGATTTCTATCACATTGATCATTGAACAGATGAAAGGACAGTTTCATCCTCCGGATGTAATAACCTAGGTGCTGTGCAATTGGTGCTAATCAATACATTTTATGTATTACAATAACAAAAGAAAAGTTAACAGCATAATATTTTAACAAACAGCTGTATGCATACTCTTAATGAATTATAACTGCTTGAACAAAAATATATAAAAAACTATAAAATATTTTAAAAGCTTCTGTTCTGTACTTTATCTATGCCAGTTTTATTATTGCTTTTGAAACACTTATTTAATATATGATCATTTTAATAAGTATGTATTCAATATGTTTCAATATGTGCTTTACCTCTCAATTAATTCCTATAGTATAATTTAACAGCCAGCAAAATCATACTGCCGCTTCCCATTAACAAAGCATTTGTTTTGTTCATTTTACTTTCATATTGACAAAATAAATCTGTATATTACAAATTCATGTTTGCAACCTTTAATGTATTTTCATAATAAATCCACAGGAATTCTCCTTTCTTACATTCTATCAGAAAAAATGCAACATTGGATGCATCGAGCATTCAAACAACAATTTGATTTTAATATGAAGACGCTAGATAAGTGATAATGGGCTCTCTAATTTCTCAGACAACAAGGTGCAGGGCTGGATGAACACAGCAGGCCAAGCAGCATCATAGGAGCAGAGAGGCTGACGTTTCGGGCCTAGACCCTTCATCA
>NC_063332.1:120568898-120715836 GCF_021869965.1 Rhincodon typus
AACCAAAAAAGAATCCCCCTCGTCCTCACGTACCACCCCACCAACCTCCGGATCCAACGCATCATCCTCCGACACTTCCGCCATCTGCAATCCGACCCCACCACCAAAGACATCTTTCCCTCCCCACCCTTATCTGCTTTCCGGAGGGACAACTCTCTCCGTGACTCCCTTGTCCGCTCCACACTCCCCTCCAGCTCCACCACACCCGGCACTTTTCCCTGCAACCGCAGGAAGTGCTACACCTGCCCCCATACCTCCTCCCTCACCCCCATCCCAGGCCCCAAGAAGACTTTCCACATCAAGCAGATGTTCACCTGCACATCTGCCAATGTGGTATACTGCATCCGCTGTACCCGGTGTGGCTTCCTCTACATCGGGGAAACCAAGCGGAGACTCGGGGACCGCTTTGCAGAACACCTACGCTCGGTTCGCAACAAACAACTGCACCTCCCAGTCGCGAACCATTTCAACTCCCCCTCCCATTCCTCAGACGACATGTCCATCCTGGGCCTCCTGCAGTGCCACAACGATGCCACCCGAAGGTTGCAGGAACAGCAACTCATATTCCGCTTGGGAACCCTGCAGCCCAATGGTATCAATGTGGATTTCACAAGTTTCAAAATCTCCCCTCCCCCCACCGCATCCCAAAACCAGTCCAGCTCGTCCCTGCCTCCCTAACCTGTTCTTCCTCCCACCTATCCCCTCCTCCCACCTCAAGCCGCACCTCCATCTCCTACCGACCAACCTCATCCCGCCCCCTTGACCTGTCCGTCCTCCCTGGACTGACCTATCCCCTTCCTAACTCCCTACCTACACTCACCTTTACTGGCTCCATCCCCGCCTCTTCGACCTGTTTGTTTCCTCTCCACCTATCCTCTCCTCTATCCCTCTTCTATCCGCCTCCCACTCTCTCCCTATTTATTTCAAAACCCCCTTCCCCTCCCCCTTTTCTGATGAAGGGTCTAGGCCCGAAACGTCAGCCTCTCTGCTCCTATGATGCTGCTTGGCCTGCTGTGTTCATCCAGCCCTGCACCTTGTTGTCTCGGATTCTCCAGCATCTGCAGTTCCTACTATCTCTAATTTCTCATTTATTTTCTGCACAGCCAACCCATTTCAACTGCTCATTGCCTCCATTATGACCTATCTATATCACCTTTACTTAGCTACTACTAGTTCTGAAGAAAAATCACAAGACTTAAATGTTAACTCTGCTTTCTCTCCACAGATGCTGATAGACCAGCAATTTTTGCTTTTGTTTCATATTTCCAGCATCCGCATTCCTTTGTTTTATGGTAGAACTGAATATCTTGCTACGCCATTTCAGAAGGCAGTCAAGAATCACTGTGGCTCTAGAGTCACATGGAGGCTAGAGTGAATAGAGACAGCAAATTTCCTCCTCTAAAGCATATCAGTTAATCATTACTAACACTGGATTTTAATTCCAGATGTTGATAGTTTTATTTAATGAAAACTAAATTCCTCAGGTGTGACAGTCAGATTTGAACTAATACCTCTCAGAGCAATCATTTAAACCTTTCGATTATCAGTCCAATAACATAGCTGTTTTGTTACCATTCCTGACAGCCAGTTAGAAAGTCTCCAATGGAGTAAAAAAGCTGTAGCCAAACAACAGCATTATGCTCAATGTTTAACAGAAATCTCAGAGATAGCAGCTGCAATAAATGATTTCTTTTTCCTCAAAAGAACACTGAGAAGTTTAAAAATCCAACTGAACTGCTGTTCAAATTAGTCTCCCTAATCAGTTCCCTAACCCAGGAAAATATGTCAAATTTAGAGCAGATTTAAATTCAAGTTACAAAAATCTCATTAATATAACCTAATGATCTTAATTGCACCAATAGCTTGCATACAATGATTACATTTCTGATTTCAAATAATAGGTTCCCCATTGACACCTGAACCTATCTCCATTCAACTTACATGCAGTAGAGCAGGTCACACGAACAACCAGCACAAAAATCTAAAATATTAACCTCCCAGCTGTTCTCAACCCAACCATTTTTGCGAATTAAAATTTCTCCTCATTAACTGCCCGGCAATATAAAACCAGGTATCTGCTCACTGACTGAACGTCCTGATGATTCATCAAGACTTTAACTAAATGCTAAAAAGACAAAAAGTCATAGAGTCATACAGCAAATAAACAGATCCTTCAGTCCAATCAGTCAATGCCGAACATAATCCCAAACTAAACTAGTCCTACCTGCCTGATCCTGGCTCATATCCTTCCAAACCTTTCCTATTCATGTACTTATCTAAATGCTTTTTAAACATTGTAACTGTCCATATTCACCACTTCCTCAGGAAGTTAATTCCATATGCGTATGTTCAAGAAAGAGATTGATAAATTTTTAGATATTAAAGGCACCAAAGGATATAGAAAAACAGGATGAAGATGGCATTGGGATAGAGGATCAGCCATGTTCATTGTGAATGATAGAGCAAATCAAAGGGCTGAATGACCTCATCCTGTTCTAGTTTCCATGTTTCTATGTTTCTCAGCTAGACACTGATAGATGCTGTGAAAGGGTAAGTAGGTGAAGGAAATTTGGGCTGAGGGTGGTAGTTGATTAAGGTGTTAGGGTGCCATGTGATAGGGCGCCAGGTACACAGGGACCTCATCTCAACTTACATAGCTCAAGCTTACTGAAAATAAAGACAAGGAATGCGCCAACAAAGTAAATAGTTCAACATTGCTGAGTCGATGCACAGAAACTAAGACCCTCTTATATGGCTCGTGTTATTCTGTCACAGATTATTGCTCCCTGCTTAGATCAGCTTTTACTATAGAATTAGTAATCACTCAGCTGAATGAAACCTTAAGTATAAAGTTAGGTGTAATTAGCCCAAAAACCCAGGTCCCCTGGGTTTATCTAACGTTGTCTCTTCTGACATTAGGTCACCTTGCAAAACATGACACCTCCGGGCCTGATTTGATCAAGGCACGCGATTTGCATGACTCTTTTTAAGGGACCTAAATGTTACCACTAGATGCCGTGAAAGGTGACAGGAATAAGCTGCCTGTTTATATAAAAACAGAGACAACCTTCCAGCCTCCTAGTTTTGTAGATACTGGATAATGAAGTGCGCAGCGAATGCTTAGAAATTGGCTTTGTGACTTCCTTTTTTGCAGTGTCCATTTAGAAGACACATACTTGCAGTTTATACCCATTGACAAGTGCTGCCTGGTTTCCTAAAGGACTTGCATGATTACTTTCACTAAAGAATAACTAGAACACTTTGATGAACAAACTAGACCTGACCCTCTCTGAAAATGCAATCACAATAACTTCACTTCAACAGTCTAACAAAAATACTTCTACATATTTATGGTGTATTACAAAGCAAACTTAAAAAAAAGAAATTGATGCTCATAGAAAGCAATCTCTTTCCTAAAGGATACAATAGGTTAATACAATACTCTATTTTTAATGAAACCATTTATACCATCTAGATAGTTCCAAGTGATTAGACCTAGCTATTCAATTATTCATAATGTAAAGAGCAATTAAGTTAAATTCTTGAGATGCTGTTATCTCTGGGTAAGCAGAAAAAACTAAATGAAAAATGCCTATGAAGGGAAGCTTTCAGGAACAAACTGGCAGTGGACAATTACATTGATAGAAGATAGATTAGATTATACAAGGAGACATTTAAGGGACAATATTAATGAAGCATCCAAATCAATAATACAGATTATCACTGTGAGCTGCAACGATAAGATGTTTAGGCACCTGAACTAAAGTAGGAGAAATCAGGCAGATGCTTACTTAACAGATATTGATGGATGGTAAATTAGGAGTGAGGCAGGGACGCATTTCACAACTGCATAGGCAATAAATACTGTACTTCTAAATTTATAATGCAGTTGATAGTTGCAATCAGATTCTGTAATTTCGATGCACACCAACAACTCTTAAATATGCCCTTTATATTTGTTGTGTGCAGTATGCCTCTGATGTTATATTGCTGTGTGGCAGGATTACTGTTTTGTGCACTTTCAATATCTGTGCAATGTATTCTTGTGTCCAAGACAGGTTGGTCTATAATTGTCATAAACAGGCCTCTACAAGAGGTACTCTCAAGTGATTTAAGCCTATAGTTCCTTTTAACCAGAAAAACAATTTGCATTTAATCAGAAAGCAGAGAAATGTCACACAAGTGTCACAAAGTGCAATCAAGGATATAAACACCCAGTCAAAATATTGGAAAAAGAGGTAAATTTTAAGTAGAATCCAAAGGAGAATTTCAGAGAGATTTCCAGAAGGGGCCTTATCTGCTCAAAAAACATACAGCTACCAATTATGGGATGAAGGAGAATTTGCAGAAGAGGTTAAAGTCTGAATAATCAATTCAGGGAAGAGGGTTGAAAGACAACAGAAAGATAAAGAGGGATAAGGCTATGGAGCAATTTAAATGACGATTTTATTTTAATCTTAGGCATTGTGGGACCAATGCTCCATTTAGCTAATTGGTGTGATGCACAGGTATGGCAAGATAGAATCATATAACAATGAACACTGTCATTCAGCCCATTATGCTCGTGCAAGCTCTTTGAAAGAGCTGGTCAATTTGTTCCACTCCCTCACTCTTCCACAGATCTGCAAATTGATCCTCATCTAGCCTTTGTGCAACTCTCTTTTGAAAATATGAGAAGAGATAGAATTGAAAAATATAACATTTTGACAGAGCTAAACAGACTGCATGCAAGGATGATGTTTCTGTTTGCTGGAGTGTCTAGGCCATTTCAGACAGGGAGGAGAATTTCTGTACTCAGAGTGGGCAAAACTTTGGACTTCTGTACCACAGAAAGCTATGGAGACCAAGTTGTTGAGCAAGTTTAAGAAATAAATATAGATAGGAGTACTAAATGCATCAAGACTAAGACGAGGGAGAGATGGAAGTATGACATCATACTGTGGATCAGCCATGATTAAATTGAATGATGGAGCAAGGTTGATAATCTGAATGGTCTATTCCTGCTCGTATTCTCCTTGTTTCTATGTCTACTTCCATTAACCTCTTAGACAGTACACACCAAATCAAAAGAACTCAAAGTGTCTCTTCAACTCTTTTCATTTCCTGATTATCTTATGTTTATGTCCGTAGCTAATCAACAAGCTCACCAGTAAAAATAGTTTCTCTGTTAGCAGAATTTTGGAAACCATCCTATGAAGCATAAACTGGTAGAACTTTGAATGTGTGTAAGGTAGTGAAATTAGATGATTCTTCCAAATTCATGGCTGGCACAGGACTGTTCACATCCTGTAATGTTATGCTATTTTCCTGGAGTTCAGGACAAGACAAGCAACAGACAGGGATTTGCATAGCTCATAACTGGCCACAAGTTTTTTGCTCTCACATTGGAGTAAGTGTTGACAGAGCATCAAGGGGAAGTCAATGAATGTCATAAATAAAGTGCCTGATTCTCAAGCCAACAATTCGTTTACAACTCAAAGCATGAGAGAGAGTTAATGTTCTGGACCTCAAATGATAGCACTAGGACCGGAATGACTCAGGACCAGGAACTACTATGTTACTGCATGTTGTGAATTCAGATACAGCGCTCATATACATTAGACACAGCGGACCTGAGCTGCCAGAATTATAGGGAAAATTAGCATCGAGTAAGGGAGCAATTTAGGGTTGTGAGGCTTTGGCAGTAGGGATGAGCTGTGGCTGGCAAGGGTGATGTGGAAAATTGACAAAGTGTCCCCCACTCCCGCCACCAATAACATTATCTCCTCTGGCTGAATTGTTCATGATAGAAGGGAGGAAGTTTGAGATTGCCTCTTCAAATGTAAACTAATTCTAACTACTTTTGCAATGGGAAATTACTAAATAGTTCAGGACAAAGAAAGAATATATTTGCAATGAGAAAGTTGAGCTAAGGGAAAGCAAATAAAAGAAATATGTTACTTCAGATGCACAATTTCTGAATTCTTTTTAACAATTGAGAATCTTCTTGTCAAAGTAATACATACTATGTTTTACATTTTTCTTAGTCGAATCCAAGCATGCTTAAGAGATTCTTCCCATGCCACAAGATAGCTTTCAGACTTATCATCTCTTTGCTTCACTATGCACAGCTAACTACATACATTAACATGTATTCTTTTGATAATGGCACACTTGAGATCAGCTCTTTAGAATATAATTGTCCCAGTTCTTAGGAAGAACCTTTCAACATTGCAGTGATCACAGTGTGAGTTAGAAAATTAGAAGTATAGAAGAGGCTATTTAGCCCTTAAAGGTTATTCTCCATATAATTAAACCTTGGCTGATCTGTATCATAACTCTATTTACCCACCTTTGTTCCATTTCCTTGATGTTAGTGTCTAACAAAAATCAACTGATATCAATATTCCAGTACCGGAAATTTCAATCAACCTACCATTTACAATCTCTAGAGTGAGTGTGTTCCAAAATTTTATTTGCCTTTTTTCAAACAAGTACATTCTGATTTCACTCCTGTATACTCTTTTGTTCTGGATTCTCTGCAAAGGTGACAGATTGTATGCATCTTAAATCCCATTATTATGTTAATATGCCCTCATATTTTAATTACACAGTGATTTGTGTAAATGAACATCCTAAATCCCAGCGCTCCTTCACTGTTCCTGGTTTGCAACCATGAATAAAATCAACCAAAACGGGTGATTAGTTTGCTTCATCCCAGCCTCCAGCCACTGGTCAGACAACCTCCTTCTGAGCTGATTATGATCTGAGGCAAGCATTCTTTGTGTTTTTTCCAATACAAAACAGCTGTAAATTCAAAATTTTCACTATTCAATCTCCAACAAATGAACAGTTTGACGATTGGCAAACATTACAAATGTGCCATCTACCATGGCTAATTTGATTAATTTGCCATCTTTATGTCATACAATAAACCAAATGATATTTACATAGCACATTTCTACGACATACGTAAATTTAGCTGATAAATAGTCCTCATTATCACATCTGATTCCTTGTGTCTGTTTTAAACAAGGCTTCAGCTTTTCCAGGCTGTTAGTTCATCTCATTATAAATACACACACATTCTTTCAGCAAAACACAGGAACACATTAAAACCAGCGAGCTTTCTAATCATTCAGATATCTCTAGACTTCATATGATTCAGTTCTCCTCATTTCATTTAGTTTAGTGAACTTCATTTCAGCTAACCCTGCAAACTTGAATTTAATATCACACCCAGGGGCTACAGACTACATCGGTTGTCAATGGCCTATAGAAGTAGTCCTGATTAGAGTTTACAGGGATCAAACAGTTCTGTGAGTAAAGTTGAAATTCCTGGCAGGTAAGGGAAAAACATTTAAAAAATAAACAGTGCAGTTACAAACTTAAAAAGCACGAAGCCAAAATGAAGTGCATAGTTCAGAGCAAGCTTTGCTGCCATAGCAAGTGGGTACAAAGAGGCACAGCTAGAGTAAGGGAAATCAAGGACCATGGAAGTAATTTGAACTGAAGTCACAGCACCAGGAACATCATGAAGCCAGAACTAAATCAATAATGCTGCAACTTAGAAACCTAAGCAGACAGTCTAACAAAAGAAGTAAATACAGTGTTGACTGAAGCTACAGTAAAGTGGGAGATCTATAATTGAAGCCTCAGTGAAGTCAAAAAGAATTTAGAAAGGTCAGAGAAACCTGGAATAATTTAGAGAAGCTATTAAAATGAATAAGATTGTTTACTAAAATTTTAAGGCAAAAAACATTTTTAGGATCACCACAGACAACAGGAATCATCTGGGGAATTCTCTTCAGGAAACAGGATTCACCATTAAGGGAGCAGCAAGACTTATTAAGTGAAACTACAATAGAGGGTGGGAATTGTTTACTAAGATGTAAAAGGCAGAAAATAATCTGTATTGCTTGCAAAAAGGCATAAAACGTCCATTTTAGCTGGAGAATGCAGATAAAACTTTAATTTGGCTGCAAAAGGATAGGAATGCCTCCATTAAGCAGTGCAGGGAAGAGGTACTGCTACACTGCAAAGTTGAAAATGTTAAAGACAATGAAAACAAAGCAACATTGCTAGAAAACCAGATTTAATTCCCTCCAGGCAAAGAGAATAAAATAGCATTGATTTACTGCAGGTTCTTTTTTTAATTAGCAAGAGTAAAGCAGAATTGAGGCACTTCAGAATTAAAAAGGTTTAAACTAAGAAGAATATATAATCACACAAAGAAGGAATAGCAGGAGAGATAATATTTCTAGCTTCAGAGATAGGCCAACTAGAATACTAAAAACTAGAATTGGGCATCTTGGAGAAAACAGTTCTTAAGATGTGGAATTGGTTCAGACTGGACACTAAAACAGCCGTTTAACAGATAAACTTGGTATTAAATTGGGTGTATAACTGATAGTGTAAGCTCAGCAAGGTATAAAATAAGTCATAGATACTTTAGTTGAAATTCTATAAGTTTTTGACAATTACTTTTGTCTGAGAACAAGTAAACTTCTAAAAAAAAATGACAGAAGAATTCAGTGTCCACAGGAATCCATAAATAATTTCATGAATTGCCTCTATAGATTGCCAGAGAAATGCTCCCATCTTTTGAACTGGGTATTAATCAGGTCCTTTCTGCTTATAGCATCTGATGAAGCTGAGCTCTGTCATGCACAAGGGCCAACCTGTTTTCTTAGATCATCTCATAGTCTATGTAGAATAACTCTCTTACTGATATAATTTGTAGTACATTTACATCATGCAATTAACTAAATCTTGCTTGAGAGAAGAATCCCTTTTCATTTTACCACCTAGTGCTTCTCGCCTTCCATTTTAGACCAAGTACACTTGGAGATTCAGCTATAAAAGGAGATGACGGCAGAAATTCATCACCATGTTGGCAGCGGTTAACATTACATGATCATGTGACTTGGTGCCAGTGATGATTGCTTGAAGATATAATCTAGCTGCATCAGTAAAAAAACATGGAGCAGTAAGTGTGTGGTTTAATCAATGGTAACATCTGTTAAAGGACTGCAGGTTGTCCTAAACATCGTGCTTACCTGTTTTTATTTTAAGTAGCTTTAAGGAGACATATCACGGTAAGCCTTGCAATAAATTATTTCTTCATATGGAAGGGATTGTTTTCCATTTGCATTATGCAATTTCCTGCCATTTACCTCAAGTTTCAGGCTTTTATGAACCTTGTATAAAGTTTGTGCCAACACATAAAGAGGTATATTTCCTGGTTATATACCTGAATCTGGTTTAAATTGTACACAAAATCATCTTCAGCTATTTAGATTAATTTGACTTGTTCATTTATGACCGGTAGAACTTTACACTTTACAAGAAGAGTGAAAATTTTAAATTCTGCATAGAAATTGCTGTAAGCAAATACTCTTTATTGGTCATGGATTTTGTGTACAGTCAGAAAATGTGATAATTGTGTAAAGTTCGGGATATTAACTTTGTCACTCATTAAACAGTTTTTTTCTTTTTTTTTAGTCTATTGCAGTTATTGTAGGTATTTAATGAGTGGCCTAGCTGATATTGCCTGATGTACGTTATCATTTGATCTGAAAATGAGCCTGTTGAAAGATAAAAGGTATATTGGGTATTACCCCTTCACCATGTTTCTGATCGTCAGTGTGTATCCAATCTTCCTAAATAGTCTTATTCCTTCACAGGTGTTACACATTTTCAGTACTTTTTATTATGTGTTTCTCACATTTGTAGTATTTTTGTTTTATAATACAAGCCAACTGGCTGTACATGTTGGGAGAAAACATCAGAAATTGAACAGAATTTTTCAATTTTTTACAGTTATGACAAATGTGCCATGCACACTGTTGTTGTGTAGGTGTTTCAAAATCTGTCAGCAATAGAAAGCTGCTTTTCTTTTGACTGAGACATGTATTTCCATTCTCTTACCTTATTATGCTCACCTGGATCTCTACTGTTCACAAATCACACACTGTACCCTCTCCAAAAGGATGCAGAGGGATTCTGCTCCGTTGATTTTCCAAATGTTGTAAAATTGTTTGTCTTAGTTGGCTCACATTCACTTTATGCTTCTAGTGAATAAATGAGAAAGCAGAGACATGTCCTTATTGTGTGGTTATGGGCTTTAAACAACAACTTGACCCAGCACATGCCCTGGTACCAGAACCAGCAATACCTCTTCCCTCACTGGACCAGGAACATATTGATCAAAAACATCTCCTCAACATACATTCAAAATATTTATCCTTTCTTCCCTTTACATTATTAATACTCCAGTCTTATATAGGATATTGTACATCTACTATGCTCTTTAATATCATTTCAGGCCGTGTTTAAACAGTTGTAAATACTATTTATTGATCATAAAAAGCAGTGGCATTCAGTCATTCATGTAGAAAGGAATTAGATTTGGCCAAAGTAAAACATATAATGATACATGGGTTTATACAGCACTTTAACCAGATTCAAATCATCTTGTCATTCTTCCCAAGAATGAAACAAAACTTGACACCAAGCCATATCTAGGGATGTTCAGATAGGTAGATTAGAAAACTTGTCTTAAAGATGGAGGGAAAGTAGACTGGTTTTGTGAGGGAACTTCAGAGTTCAGAACCTTCACTATTGAAGCCATTGTTGCTGCTAATTGTGAAGCAATTAAAATTGGAAATGTAGAACGTTTTAGGAATACAAAGATCTCAGAGGTTTGTAGACTGGAGGAGATGACAAAGGTAAGTAGGGGCAAGCCCATGGAGGAATTTCAAGACAAGGATTAGAATATGAAAATCTGTTGCCATTCTGTGCAGCCATACTTTCAGTCACGGTTGCCTAATGCTGCACCATCTGGAGTGCATGATAACAGCCAGCAAATATAACCACTGCTTTCAGACCAACACATACACCACTTCAGCCCTTCAGGATCTCACTTTGTCAGAGGCATTTACACCTTGCATGGTTCTTCCAAGTCATTTTGGCTGCAAGGACACACTTGCATCTTCTGCATAAATATTGGATACCTCTTATGGCTTTCAGTGAACTTTATTAAAGCTTACTCACTTTGTGTTTCCTTTGTGGCTTGCGTTGCTTTTCAGTACATAAGCTCTACAGAAGTAACTTACAGGCTGAGCCTCTGTGGCTTGACTTGATTCACCAAGGGAGAGGTAGGCAGTTTGTTACAGTTCAGAGCACTGAACAGTCAGGGGGTGGACATGTTCTTGTACAATGTCAATGTCACGATTGCAACATACCCCAGCTGCTATTGCAGCAAACACACTGCATGTGCTTCAAGCAAATGTCCATGTGGGTAAATCAAATGAGACCTTTTCTTAGAGTGAAAGGGGAATATAGTCTGTCAGGGGGTGCTGCCACTGTTAGTCAAGGGGCTCATCCACCTCGGATGAATGGGTTTGGCCACATTCTGTCTGGTTTCCTCCTATTAGAGCATGGGGATCAGTGCCTTTGCAGTCCGGGTGGTGGGCCCTGGTGAGTTCTGGAAGTTTGGGCAATAAATGTTGGGGGTCAGTCAGTCCATGCTGTCCTGGGGAAAGTGGAAAGCTCAAGTCTTGGGTTGAGATAAATTGGACTAGATCACTCGGTGAAGGATGATAATGAAAGGGGGCAATTCAAAATAGAAGGGTGGATTTCAGACATAAGACGATAAGATGTTGGAGCAGAAGTAGGCCATTCAGCTCATTGAGTATGCTTTGCTATTCAATGAGATCATGGCTGAACTGATAATCTTCAACTCCACTTTTCTGCCTTTTCCCCATAACCCTTGATTCCCCTGCTTATTAAATATCTGCTTATTTCAGCCTTGAATATACTTAACAACCCAACCTCAACACCCTTTATGTTAAAACAACACAGATTCACTGATAACCAAGTGTGGAGCTGGAGGAACACAGCAGGTCAGGCAACATCAGAAGAACAGAAAAACTGACATTTCAGGTCTGGACCCTTCTTCAGAAATGTGGGGCGGGGAGGGGAGCTCAGAAGCAAATAGAGAGAGGAGGGGTGAGGCTGGGAAGGTAGGTAAGATGGTGATAGGCGAGTGCAGGTAGGCAGTGGTTGGGATTGGTCAGTGAGGTGGGAGGAGCAGATAGGTGGGAGAGAAGATGGACAGGTTGTGTGAGGTCAAGGAGATGGGGATGAGATGGTCATGGGATGAGGCCAGGGGTGGAGAGAATTTGAAACTGGGAAAATCTACGTTTAGGCCATCAGGCTGTAGGCTCCAAAGGCGGAATAAGAGGTGCTGCTCCTCCAGTTTACAGGTGGTGTCATTGTGGCACTGGAGGAGGCCCAGGATGGACGTGTCACCCAGGGAGTGGGAGGGAGACTTAAAATGTTTTGCAACCGGAAGGTATTGTTTGTCGTGTACAGAGCGCAGATGTTCTACAAAATGGTCTCAAAGTCTCTGCTTGGTCTGACCAATGTAGAGGAGGCGACATCGGGAGCAGCAGATATAGTAGACCAAGTTGATGGATGTGCAGGTGCACCCATGTCTGATGTGGAAGGTTTGTTTTTTGCCTTGAATGGAGGTGAGGTGTAGTTGGAGGGGCAGGTGTAGCACTACCTGCAGTTGCAGGGAAAGGTGCCCGGGGTGGTGGGGTTACTGGGAAGTATGCAGCAGATGAGGAAGTCACGGAGAGAGTGGTCCCTACACAAGGCAGATAGGGTGGGGATATCCGTACCTATTCTTTAACAAAAAACTGAAACTCCACAGATTCACTACCTTTTGAGAGAAGAAATTCCTTCTTATTTACGTCTTAAATGGGCATCCCTTTACTTTAATATTATGCCCTCCACTCTTAGACTTTCATGAAAGGAGAAAAAACCTTTCCACATCTACCTTGTCAAGTTCTTTAAGAATCTTCTATGCTTTAATAAGCTTGCTTTTCACTATTCTATATTCTAATGAGTACGGGCCCAATCTACTCAATTTCTTCTCATAAGACAATCCCTCCGTGATGTGTATCAGGCTAGAGAACCTTCTCTGTACTGCCTTCAATGCCAATATATCTTTCTTTAGATAAGGCACCCAAACTGTTTGTAAAATTCCAGCTGCAGTCTGATTTGTTCCTTGTATAGTTTAGCAAAACATTTCTACATTTATACCGTATTCCCTTTAGAACAAAGGCCAACATTCCATTTGCTTTCCTGTTATCTGCTGAATATTGACAATAGCTTTTTGTGATTCATAGGCGGGGAATCTCAATTCCCTCAGTTCTGTAGCTTTTTGGAGTCTTTCTCCATTGCCAAAGTGCATAACCTCACATTTTCCTATCTTATGTTGCATTAGGCAAGTTTTAGCCCACTCATGCAACCTGTCTATTTCCTTCTGCAGACTCTTTGTGCCTTCCCATCTATTTTCACGTCATTTGCAAACTTGATGATGATTCATTCACTTTCCTGATCAAAGTCATTATTACATATTCAAGATAAATGGAGCCCCAACACTGATCCTTGTGGCACATCACTAGTTATAGATTGCCATCCTGAAAATGCCCCCTATATCTTAACACTATGTTCTGTTAGCTTTTTCAGCAACTTTGTTTTTGTTCCTGATTTACAACATCCGCAGTACTTTCGGTTTTTATTATGTTCTGTTAGTTTGCCAACCCTCTATGTAAATATACCACCTCCAACACCATAGACTCATATATTTTTAAGTAGTCTATATGTGTGGCCCATCATCAAATGCCTCCAAATATATTAGATCCATTGCTTCCCCTTTATCTACCCTGCTCTAGTATAGTAAATTCTAGTAAATTTCAGATGCATGCTTTCTCTTCAAGAAGCCAGGCTGACATGCTTGATCATATTATGCAGTTCTACAAGCTCATAACACATAGCGGGGGAATGGGACTTCTCACAAGTCAAAAGCACTCAGGCATCAACATGAGGAGACTGTATCGACAATGAGGGCATGGCAGCTCACAAAGCCTTAGGATTAGCGGTAAATGGGAATCATGAACAAAAATATAAAGTGGCTTACCCAAATCCCAATGCATTTACATCTTCACTGGGATTAAATTCAGCCTGGGAAGATGTATGGTCAACCTCCCTCCCCTGCTACTCATTGAGGTTCTTAAGTGACTGATTGAGGATCATTACTGCTGGGATCAGTCCAACTGCAAATAGGCTTGTTGCCATCTGATGTTCATGACAGGTAAACCTGCGTGAGCAACTTGCCAGCTAGCGGGTGCAGGAGGTTCCTCTATCAAATGCAGTCAGGATTGAGGCACTGGACATAGGGCAGAGAAGTATCCACTGAGAGCCCATCTCCCCCATCCTTGCTTCTGTTCGTCCCTGGCCCCAATCTCCACACAGGTCCCACCCTTGAAAACCATGTGCACCCTGCAAATCACTTGCCTTACACTTTGGTCATTTACAATCCAAGGTGTACTTCTGGCAACATCCACGGCCTCCTCCATAATGATGCTGAGTGTGAGAGTTGCTGGCCTCTGATTGGCTGGCAGCTCTCCCAGGGCAAGATATCCCAATTGGGGTCTTAGTTCCAGGTGGAAGCCTGCTAGTGGCCTCACTAATGCCTGACTGATATTAGACTTTGCAGGCTTTGCCTTGACTGCCTCAAAATGATTGCACTCACTGCCTCGACCATCGACATAAAGTTGTTGCCATATTCTCCAATTATGAAATCTGGCATAAAGGCTAAGGTTGGCCAAGATGTCTGCCAGCTGAGTGCTAACAAGTCAATTAATAGGCAATACAATCTTCAGTATATTGGTTTGGTCTTCTTAATGATTAGAAGATAGTCTTGTTATTTTCAATTCTATCTCATCGTGCCATTATACATTTTCTAATTTACACCGGTGCCAAAATTTTACAACACCCTGGGAGTGGATTGGTAGGTGAAGAGGTGGTAGGGAGCATGAGATCAGGAGGGTATATCAGAGGGTATTGATATTTACCACTAGTGTGTGACCAGTTGGTAAGTTGAATACTGAGTGGCCAGAATTACAAGTGCACAAAGTAACAACTAGTCTCATTTTGTAATCTGCTACTTGCTGCTGCTTTTTTTTTCTGGTTCATTTATCATTGCTGCTCTTGGAGCTTTATAAGTTAAAGCAATCCAAAATGAACAATGCTTTTTTCGTGGATCGTTAGTACAGAATACCTGAGTGTGGGTGGCAATCATCAAAAGACATGTGAACCTTCTCTGAAAATGTCAGTGTCACATTATGATGATATGATACTGATGTAGGCTTTGCAGCAGACAGACTAATGCGTAGGATGTTTTCAACCTGTGCAAGACATAAGCACAAGAGAAAAGCCATAACAAATTGTTGTTTTACAGTGACTACTTAATACCTGCAAAAATGATATTTGCTGCTTTAGACACAGTCAAATCGGTGAGATTGGGCTAGAATTTCACTTTTGAGTTCGACATTGTCAGCTCAATACTGATCCATAAAAGATTAATACATTTCAAGCACAAATTATGGGCCTGCAATTTTTTTTTCACACGTTCAAAAAAAAACATTGAGCAAGAAGCCAGGCCTGCCCTCAAAATGCAAATTAGTCAACTAATTATGTCTCTCAAGAATGATATCATTTATGTGGTCTGAGGAGGCTCTTAAAGTTCTTTTTTCATATATGCAAGAACACCAGGTTTTCAAACCCTTTAATATTTAAAAAGTAATAGAATTACCAGGAAGCTGACTACCGTATATGAAAGTATACTTTACAATGTTAAAGTTATTTTCAGTATTTTTATTTTGGGTTTGACACCTGGAGTGTTGGCCTCTGCTGGAGTTGCCACAAGACGGGGAGGCAGTCATTCACCTGGAGTTGGGATGTAGGATAAGGCTGGGGTGTTTTAGGGACCAGGCTCTCAAGCTCAGAGAGAGGGTGAGGAGTATGGGAACATAGTTGCAAAGGTAAGTAAGCAACCTGGAGGAGAGAACTTCATATCTTGACATGCCAATCATATAAGCATCACCAGAGCTTGGCACAGAGGCCTACTCGGTTGTATTTGCTGGCTTGGTGAGCAAGTGTACACCTCATTGATCACCAGTAAAATCTCAGTAATTGGCCACATAATGGCTGACGGGTGAGCGGGCAGTCTAACACATCCCCCACAACTAACAACATTTCCAGCAAGGTGCAAGTGGGTAGATAGGCATCAAGAACTATGCCACTGGCTTAGCACTATGCTTTATAAATTCCCTCTTCTGCCTCCTTTACCATCCCTTAACACTCATAGCTAATGATAAAACTATTGATATCAGTATCGAACATTTCAATTGTTCATCATTCACAACCTCTCTTGGGGAGACTGTTCCAGACCTCCTCTCTGTTTTCTTTTAGGGAGTTCTTCCTAATTTAACTCTTCAATGGTCTTGCTCCATTTTTAAGATCCTGCCCTCAAATTTTGATTTCTCACCAAAAAAAATGGATTATTTTTCTTACTTATGAAATCAGTGTTAAACACCTTGATTAGGTTGCCACTCCAGTTTTTATGCTCAAGAAAACGAGACAACTTTACACAATTTGTCATAATAACATAACTCTGTTATCCCTGATTTACTGGTGAATCTGTGGTGCACTCCCTGTAAGGTTAATATAGCCTTCCTAAAGTATAGTGTCTAAAACTGAACACACTACTCAAAATGGGGCTTAATCAAGGCTTTATACAATTAAGATCCTCACTGTTGTATATCAGCTCCCCTTGAGATGAAGTCCAATTATTCATTTGCACCTTTACTTGCTTTTTGTCCAATCTTTCAGTGAGTGTGTACATGGAAACTGAAACTTATTTGCTCTTCCACAGATTTTAGTTGTTCACCATGTAGAATTTGTCTTTTCTTGGTCTTTTACAAAGGGAAACTTGTGTGTTTTGTTTCTTTGCAATGGGTAACCCTGTAAATGGAGCATAGCACGTATTTTTGACAGATTCTCTGCATTTGTGAAACCTTCAGAAAGTTCTGAACGACGATGTTGAAAGTCTCTTCTTTCACCAAAGGCTTTGGTTCTGTCCTTAACAATGATATTGCCCATATGTCCATCAGTGTACTTGTCTCAGTTAAATATTATTTGCCAAACACACCAATTGGTGAAAGGATTCTTTTGCCAAACCCTGCTTGGACTTTCTTTCCCTCTTTGGGAATGTGATTGCGTCAGTACTCCACATACCCATTGCTTACCATGGAGGAGACATTTTTCTTGGATTCCCTGCAGCCATGCAATCATCGTTCTTACTGGCTTTTTGGTGAAAGTGTTCATTGCCCAATATAAATGAAGCCTAGGATTTTAATGGCAGAGTCTCATGTTGACACCATCAAAGATGCTCGAGCTGGATTTTCCCATCCTGACACAGAGCCGATGTGCATCGGTCAGACTATAAAAGGTGGTGGCAGGTTTCAGTTCCAGGTGTACCACTCCCTTTTCTTGTTACAGAGAACTTTGAAGAGTGCAGAATAATTGTGCACTTGGAACCTGGATGCAATTATCTCAATGTTGCAGTGTCCACTGTGAACCTGGGGTTTTCAGACACTCTGCAATTTTCATGGAATCATAGAATCCCTAAAGTATGGAAGCAGACCATTTGGCCCATCGAGTCCACACCGAGCCTCCGAAGTGCATCCCATCCAGAACCATCCCTTACCGTAAATCTGTAACCCTGCATTTCCCATGGCTAGCTTATTTTCCCATTTCCCACCTAGCCTGCATATCCTTGGACACTGTGGACAATTTAGCACAGCCAATCCACTCAACCCATGCATCTTTGGACTGTGGAAGAAAACTGGAGCACCCAGAGGAGACATAGGGAGAATGTGCAAACTCCCATAGACAGTCTGTCCAAGGCTGGAGTCAAAACTAGGTGCCTGGCACTGTGCGGTACTAGTGTTAACCACTGAGCCACCATGCTGCCCGAGTCAGGCCACGTTTTGAAGGCAAAGAGATTCATGTCAGATCAAAGGTGCTTCACATCATGGGACTGTTCTGTTCTAGACTCAGAAACATTATGATCATTTAAAATATGCCATGATAAGTTTTGTATATTTTAAAACAATGATTAATGATTGGGTTTTTTTTCTTTAAAAGGAAACTGACCATTACATTGACTGGTATTATGAAAGTGAAACATTTACAGATGCATTAGTGTACATTTTATATGAAGTAAAATGCTCTTCTACATTAAACACTATTAAAGTTCGGATTTGGATTTGTCAAAATGTCTCTGCATGTTAATCTTTTCATTTAATTCTGGCTCAGCCATTGCTTTCACAGCTTCAAAGTTTTGACAGATGGATAAGCTTCTGGTTACCTTCAATGGCTTTTACATATTCGCTTCTGCAGACTTTGTAACATTGTTATGCAATAGAATCACTTTACAAAATGCTTGGCTGAGCACCAAATACAGTACTTGGTTCCGTTTAGAAGGGATTATTTATATAGTCAATAGAATCTAATTAAGAATGCTTGTCTGTACTTCTAACTCCCTAATGGATTCAGTTCAGCAGAGGTTGTTGATAAACTATGAAGGAGACTGTCAGCTTGGTGATTTTAAAAGTTTTATAACCTCTTCACTGGATAACATGTTTTTAAAGTAGTTTTTGAATGATTTAATTTATTTGAAACAAATAAGATCCTGAGGGGTCTTGACAGAACTGGTGTGGAGATGATGTTTCAACATACAAGAGAATCTAAAACTTTTAAAGTTTTGTTCACTTTTTAAAAAAAACGTGGTTGTCCATTTAAGATACAGACAAGGAGAATTTTCTTTCTCACAGAGGATTTTGAATCTTTGAAACTCTCTTCCACAGAAGCAGAGTCTTTGAAAGTGTTTAAGGAAGAGGTAGATAGATTTTGAAAAAACAATGTTACGAAAGGCTATTGGGATAGGCCAGCGCATGGAGTAATCAGATCAGTTGTCGAGTGGGTAAGAGGTAGAGTGAGTCCTCATGAAGGAAGTGAGAGTTAGAATGCTGCATTTTCATTTACTGAACTGGATTAAAGTCCCGATGACTGGGAGTTAAAACAGCCTGTATTGGAACCATCTGTATCTATTTCTGAGATAGTAGGAACTGCAGATGCTGGAGAATCCGAGACAACAAGGTGCAGGGCTGGATGAACACAGCAGGCCAAGCAGCATCATAGGGGCAGAAAGGCTGACGTTTCGGGCAGGTCTACTTCCAGAGGCAATGAAACAAATTCTAGTCTGCCTTGCCATTCTACAATGAAGATAGTGTTGGGCTTGAGCTGGGATTATGTTGGGAATGGCTCAACTCCTGAGTCCTGCCTCCAACATAAAAATCCAGCTCATTACCAGCCACTATAAACCCTGACAATACACTTCTATTCCAATTTACAATTTGAGTGATTTTATGGATCAGAATATTCTTAATTATGGACATACTGTCAGGAAATAACTATCTGCAATGCCGTATCATTCTCACATTCCCTATTCCTATGCTGCTTTAGGAGGAATTAGATGACTAAAACGTAAAGGACTGCATTATAATAAAGCTGGGACATACCTGCTTGCTGATGCTTGACACATGACTGCAGAGCTTTATGGGTTAATTCCATTTGTTCAGCACTCAGAATTATTTTATTCATTAGTAAAACCACTTAATTTTGTTGATGAGAAATGTCAGAGTAGAACACCAAGATAACATGGCAGTGAAAGTATTGGTGTGCTTAATGGAGCATGCAATAAGTGGCCCGGCTGTTCCTTCCACTGGAGACTGTGTGTGGGTGGACGTGGGCAGAATGAGTGACAGGTCGACCTTACAGCTGTCTCCCATGAGCAATGCTAATGCTTTGTGTGTAATCACATCCAATAAGAACAAGTGACTTAATTCAATTTTTTTGTAAAAGCTGCGCTGTATCTTGAGACTGCAGGTGTCTTTGAGTTGTAAAGCTGAGGTGATCCTCAACACTCAACAGCTTGTGCTCTTAGCAATGCTAGCTCCCAAGGAAAGAATGAAAATTGAATCCTGCCTGATTAAAAATCAAATGTTTTCAATTCAGTTAAATAACTGAAGGAAATGTTCTGAGATGTTGCATGGGCAATGGGCTGTATTAGTTACCTGTTATAGGGCCAACCTGGTATTGCTTTTCCTTATCCTGGTTAGAACAGACTGTCTGTGTATCATTGGCTGAAAATTGGCTGGGACCCATTCCTACCTAAAAGTTTCTTTTTGTCCATTTCATGAAACGTTACTTTGATTGAACAGTCCTGATCCAGTAGCATGAATCTGACAGAGCAGGATGTATACCTGAAATATTGAAGGCTGGCGGTATCAAAAATTACAGAGTTGACCAGTTTAAATAGGATCCCACCTGCAGGGAGCCAGATATTGTCTCGCAAGATCAGTCAGACGTCTAAACAGGAACACCACCATGCAGACCCTCTGAAGAGGCTAATAAAGGGAAATAAAGTCAAATGCCTCAAACTACAGGCTGGTCCAAAGCTAGGGACCTCCAGAACTCACCATGCTGTCCTCGTCCCCTGTCACCAATCTGTGTGTGTGTGTGTGTGTGTGTATGTTTCTGAGTGTGTATGTGTGTGTGAGAGAGTGAGAGTATTTGTGTGTGAGTGAGTGTGAGTGTGTGTATGAGTGTGTATGAGTGTGTGTGTGTATGTGTGTACATGCGTGTGTGTGTGTGTGTGTGTGTGTGCGTATATATTTCTGAGTGTGAGTGTGAGAGAAACCTTGTGCAGACATATTTTAATGTGGGAATGTTGTTGCAGATCAGTCCTTGACAGAAAGTAGATCTACTTCCAGTAAATCTGAAAGAACTGCGGATGTTATAAAACAGGAAGAAAAATAGAAGTTGCTGGAAAAGCTCAACAGGCCTGGCAGTATCTGTGAAGAAAAAAGTCAGAGTTAACACTTCCGGTCCAGTGACCCTTCCTGAGACTGGGTCACTGGACCGGAAACGTTAACTCTGATTTTTTCTTCACAGATGCTGCCAGACCTGCTGAGCTTTTCCAGAAGCTTCTGTTTTTGTTGCTGATCTAGTTCCAGTGGCAAGGAAACCTTGGGGACTGTGGATCTTCCTACTGCTGCTGCCCCTTCATTCACCATCGCAGCCATTGATATCTTTTTTTTAAATTCATTTGTGGGCTGTGAGTGTCGCAGGCTGGCCAGCATTTATTGCCTGTCCCTAGTTGCCCTTGAGAAGGTGGTGATGAGCTGCCTTCTTGAACCGCAGGAGCCCACTTACCCTGGGTACACCCACAAAGCCATTAGAGAGAGAATTCCAGAATTTTGACCCAGCAACAGCGAAGGAACAGTGATATGTATCCAAATCAGGATGGCGAGTGGCTTGAAGAGGAACTTGAAGGCAGTGGTGTTCCCATGTACCTGCTGCCCTTATCCTTCTAGACAGAAGTGCTTGTAGGTTTGGAAGGTGCCGTCTGAGGATCTATGGTAAATTTCTGCAGTATATCTATATACTATCTCGATCATACACACTGCTGCAACTGAGCACTGATGGTGGAGGGAGTGGATGCTTGTGATGTGGTGCCAATCAAGCAGGCCACTTTGTCCTGGAAAGTCTCAAGCTCCTTGAGTGTCGCTGGAGGCTTGCCACAAGCGATGGGTGTCCATGTGGTTAGTCTGGGCTATGGTCAATCAAGGTTGTGAGACATGATTTTCCTTGCACAAAACCATGCCAACAGCAAACCTTGCTTCTCCAAATACATAAAAATCCTATTTTTCAGAATCACCTCCAATAACTTACCCACCACTTATACACACACAGCTGTGTGGCCAAATTCCATATCAACTTCATTTACAAGTTTGCTGACGATATCACCATTGTAGGTCAGATCGCAAACATTGTCGAGACGGAGTACAAGAAGGAGATAGAGTGTTTAACGCCATGGTGGAAAGACAACAAACTCCCCATCAACATCAGCAAAACAAAGAAGCTGGTCATTGACTTCAGGAAGCGGAGTGGAGAGCATGTCCCTGTCTGCGTCAACAGAGCTGAGCTGGAGGTGGTCGAGAGCTCAAGTTCTTGGGAGTGACAATCACCAACATTCTGTCCTGTTCCACCCACATGCGATAGTCAAGAAAGCACATAAACATCTCTACTTCCTCAGAAGGCTAGGTAATTTCGGCATGTCCACAAAAACACTTTCAATTTTTTGTGATGCACCATAGAAAATATCACAGCATGGTACGGCAACTGCTGTTCCCAAGACCGAAAGAAATTAGAGAGTCGTGATTACAGCCCAGTCCATCACGCAAACCAGCCTCCCATCCATTGATTTCATCCATACTTTCCGCTACCTTCGGAAAGCAACCAACATAATCGAAGACTCTCCCATCCCGCTTATACTTTCTTCCACCCTCTACCACCGAGCAGGCGATAGAAAAGTTTGTGTACACATACGAATCGATTCAAGAACCGCTTCTTCCCTGCTGTTATCAGACTTTTGAAAGGACCTCTTTAGCGTTAATGTTTATTCCTCTCTGCACGTTCTCAGCAGCTGTAAAACTATAACCTGCTGTCTGTCTGTTATGCTGATGCACTTGTATAGTACAATCTGCCTGTAAAGTACGTAAGACAACACTTTTCACTGTACCTCAGCATACGTGATAGTAGTAAATCAAATCAAAGGATGAGCTGGAGTGTGAAGAGTCCAGGTGGGAAAATTAGTAAATTCAGCAAATGACAGTCTGATTCATCTTGTATACTTCAAATTTAAGATCCAGTATGACTTGTACATTGATTTACAAATAATAATGTTACTTTTTAATTGTCTTTTCCCTCTTAGAGAAGTTCATATGTTAGTTTGACTGGATTTTCCTTCTGGAATGATGAGAGATGGAGTGTTGATCTGTAGGACTGTGGATTAGAGAATGACAAATCTGCTCCTCTTGTCTATACAGACGATACATATTTTGTTAAAAAATGTCATGTCATTGGTAGCCACCGAAGAAACCTCAGCAGCACAGGCACAACCGGGAATTTCTATCCCGCTGGGAAAGCCATCCTGTAGTTGATTATGATTGGAGGAAGGTATAGGGGAGATGTCAGAGGTAGGTTCTTTACACAGAGAGTGGTGGGCGTGTGGAATGCGCTGGCGGCAGTGGTAGTGGAGTCAGATACTTTCGAGAATTTTAAGCGACTCTTGGATAGGCACATGGAGGATAGTAAAATGTAGGGTATGCGGGGTAGATTGATCTTAGTAGGATAATAAGTCGGCACAACATTGTGGGATGAAGGGCTTGTACTGTGCTGTGCTGTTCCATGTTCTACGTTCTATGATTGAATGCTGTACTAAGTTAACAGGAAGGATACCTACAGAGGCCTGCAAGCCAAGAGGCAATGCGAACCATAGAAACGGAAGATGTTGTTTTTATGCTCCCGACAACACAATTTACCACCTCCCCAGTAAACTGCAGCCCAGGATGTATGGCAAATGCTGACTTCAGTGAAACCCAGTGCTCTGCTGTCAGGGGCTTAACTCAGCACAGGGCATCCTCGAGAAAGTGGCATTCACTGGAGCATTTGAGAAACCTAATCCCACTTTGTGCGCGATCCAGCCAAGTTGTCAGTCAACTCAATTTGGAGGCATTTAATGAAGAAGTGCAGTTCTTTGAGAAGCTTATCCAGAGAGCTCATTATTACCCAGGATTGCAAAATATATGGGCCTGAGACGTAGGATGTGCAATTGTAAATGCTACCAATGCAAAATTGGCTGATAGTGAACTGCCTCCCCATTTCACACCCCTCCTGACTTCTTTTACATGTGGAAAAGTTCTTTCCAAATTCTTTCAATGCAATATCCCTCGAATCTCTGACTCACCATGAGCATCACCACAGGAGAAAATTCCTCTTTTTAATTAATATTCGCTCAGTGGCTGAACAAATTTAAATTGATTTCAAACTGAATAATCCTATCCATGGGTGGTCAATCAGTCTTGTGCACTCTGAATATTTCAGGCTGTGTGATGGGTGTTTCCATATCATTTTCAACATGAACGGAGTTCAAATGTGGAACTGTAATATTTGCAGGGCAGCATTTTTAATTATAATGTTGGCATTTACACCCATCACTGCACATAGGAAATTTCTAATGCACTGTATTTTATTCTTTTATGGAATTAGGTTCTGAAAATCTGATAGATTTTCCTTAAATCCAGTCTATATAAAACACAGCACTGAGGCAGCAACATTTGAATCTGTCGTACCTATGGTTTTGGCATTATAGGATAGCATTATAATATAGCCCATTGCAAGATTCCACTCTGGTGAAGATATTTGCATGGGCATTTGGAAAGGGTACCAGGAATATATGGAGTAGTGAGGTCATATATCTGCTGACTTGATTTCAACACTCCATTTTCTGCTCCACGTGTCTAAAACACATGCAGAACCTGGGCCTCAAAAATTGCCTCTCAAATTTCAGATGGATATCTATCACCCTCATGTTAGTTGCTGCCTGGTTTCCACTGGCTCTTGCACAGTTTGGAGAAGCATACTCTACCGCTCTGTCAAGTCTGAGAAATCCACAAGGAATGGTGCTGTACACGCTCAAAGCCTTAGTTCTGATTTCAAGAGTTCTGGTCAGACCATTTGCTGCTGTTAGTTTAATTCTGGGAGTCTATGTGGACACTGCCCATAAATATTACCAGGAATATGGTAAGGAGCCATGGGGGAACTGGAAGAGGAGCCGGAGGAGGAAGAGACAACTAATAGAACATGGAACATAGAACAGTACAGTATAGTACAGGCCCTTCGGCCCACAATGTTGTGCCGACCCGTTATCCTACTCTAAAATCAAACTATCCTGCATACCCTATATTTTACTATTATCCTTGTGCCTATCCAAGAGTTGCTTTAATATCCCTAATGTATCTGACTCCACTAACACCGTCAGCAGCGCATTCCACGCACCCCCCACTAATGTAACCCCTTTCTGGACAGATTGTCCGTGATCTTCTCATCTGAACTAAGTATCAGTGAATGCAGCCCAAATTTCCTACTGTGCAACAGCTCCATACCATACCTCTGGCATTGACTATAAGTGCCTATTGGCCTCAGTGCTGAAATAAAAGCTACCACAGAACAAATATTGGAAGTCAAATGTATCAAATAAATCATCTGGTATTTCAAACATCGGTGATGAATCTTGTGCATTATTGTGGTACCCATCTGGGGAGTCCATTACCTGACCTCATGTTCTTATGCACTGATATCTCGATGATTACAATATGGCTGCTTGAAGGCAGCTGACTTTCAATGGAGTAGACTTTTGGTGGCTTTACAGGATGAATTCTCACACCAGAATCATAGAAAGAAGGCTGTTCAGCCCATTTTTCTCAGTGTCTGCTATCTTCATGACAATCACAGATAGTTCCACTCTCCTGCTCTTTTTAGTAGCCTTCTTTCTCCCCTCTCTTCAGATAATTTTCAGATAACTAAATTTCAAAAGGTATTAGAAGACTTTTGTTTTCCCTGTTATGGTAGTTGACAAACTAATCATATCTTTTCTTTGCCACACATTTCTTTCTTCACTTCTCATCTGAATGATTTATCTCTAGCCCGGTTTTCAATTATATTACCAACCTGTCACCTATCACATGCTACCTTTGCTTTGCATCATCTTCCTTTTTATCTCATTCATCACCAGAATGTGCAACATTTCCAAGTTTGTAGACAACATAAAACTGGACGAAATTGTGAGTTTTGAGGAGGATGCAAGGAGGATTCAAGACGAATGAGCCAGCACATAGCAGATGCAGTACAACATGGCTAAATGTGAAGTTATACACTTTGGTGAAAAAATAGAAAGAAAGAATATTATTTAATTGTTGATATATTACGAAGTGTGGATGTACAAAGGGATCTAGATGTCCTTGTACACCAGTCAATGAAAGTAGACTAGCAGGGTGCAGCAAGCAACTTAGAAGGCACATGGGTACACATCACAAATAGATTTGAATTGAGAAGTAGTGATGTCTTACTGCAGTTATGCAGTGCCTTGGTAATAACATATCTGGAGTATTGTGCACGGTTTTGGTCTCCCTGCCTCAGAAAGGATTTACTGGTCATAGAGGAAGTGCAGCAGATGTTCACTAGGCTGATATGAGGGATAGCAGGAGTGTCCTATGAGGAGAGATTGTTCAACCATGCCTGTATTTGATAGAGTTTACAAGGCTGAAAGGGGACCTAATAGAAATTCTAACAATACATAGATGCAGGGAGGATGTTTTCCCTGGTTGGGGAGTCTAGGACCAGAAATACACAGTCTCAAGATATGGATTATCAAGAACAAAGGACAAGGAACAGTTAAGCAAACGAACGGGCCCTACAGCCCAAAAATTTGCACTGAAAAATGATGCCTTTCTAAACTAAATGCCTTTTTCCCTCCACATATTCCTTTATTCCCTGCCTATTCATATATCTATCAACATGCCTCTTAAATGTTGCTATTGTATCCATCCCCACCACCTTCTCTGGTAGTGCATTCCAGGTACTTACCACCCTCTATATAAGGAATCCCTACAAATCTCCTTTAAACTTACCCCCTTCACCCTTAAACCTATGTTCCCTAGGAATTTACATTTCTATCCTGGGAGAAAGACTCCGACTATCCATTCTATCCATGCCTGTCATAATTTTGTAAACTTCTATCAGGTCGCCCCTCATCCCTCGATGTTCAAGTGAAAACAAACCAAGTTTGTTCAATCTCTCCTCATAGATAATAGCCTCCAAATCTGGCAACATCCTGGTAAACCATTCCATCCAAAGCCTCCACATACTTCTGGTAGTGTGGCAACCATAGCTGTACATAATCCAAATTTTCCCTAACTAAAGTTCAATACAGCTGCAACATGGCTTGCCAATTTTTATACTCTATGCCCTGACCAATGAAGGTAAGCATGCCACATGTCGTTGACCACCTTATTCATTCGAGCTGCCATTTTCAGGGAACTGTGTGCCTGTATGCATTGATTGCTCTGTATGTTAGTGCTACTAAGGGTTTGGGGCGTCATGGTGGCTCAGTTGGGGCAGGATGGTGTCTCTGTGGTTAGCACTGCTACCTCACAGCATCAGGGACCTGGGTTTGATTCCAGCCTTGAGTGACTGTATGTGTGGAGTTTGCACATTCTCCCCTTCAGGTGCTCTGGTTTCCTCCCACAGTCCAAAGACGTGCATAAGACCATAAGACATAGGAGCAGAAATTAGGCCATTCGGCCCTTCGAGTCTGCTCCAACATTCAATCATGGCTGATAAGTTCCTCAACGCCATTCTGTCGCTTTCTCCCCGTAACCCTTGATCCCCTTTATAATCAAGAATCTATCTATCTCAGTCTTAAATGTACCCAATGACTTGGCCTCCACAGCCTTCTGTGGCAGTGAATTCCATAGATTCACCACTCTCTGGCTGAAGTAGTTTCTCCTAAGCTCCTTTCTAAAAGGTCTTCCCTTTACTCTAAGGCTGTACCCTCAGGTCCTAGTCTCTCCTACTAATGGAAGCATCTTCCCAACATCCATCCTGTCCAGGCCATTCAGTATTCTGTAAGTTTCAATTAGATCCCCCCTCATTCTTCTAAACTCCAATGAGTATAGTCCCAGAGTCCTCAAACGTTCCTCATATGTTAAGCTTTTTATTCCTGGGACCATTCTCGTGAATCTCCTCCGAACCCGCTCCAGGGCCAGTACACCCCTCCTGAGATATGGGGCCCAAAACTGCACACAATACTCCAAATGTGGCCTGACCAGGGCCTTATAAAGCCTCAGTAGTACATCCCTGTTTTTACATTTAAGTCCTCGCAAAATAAATGCTAATATTGCATTTGCCTTCCTGACTACTGACTCAACCTGCAAGTTTACCTTGAGAGAATCCTGGACTAGAACTTCCAAGTCTCTTTGCACTTCAGACTTCTGAATTTTCTCCCCATTTAGAAAATAGTCCATACCTCTGTTCTTCTTACCAAAGTGCATGACCTCACACTTTCCCATGTTGTACACCATCTGCCACTTCTTTGCCCACTCTCCTAACCTGTCCAAATCCTTCTGCAGCCTCCCCACCTCCTCAATACTACCTGTCCCTCCACCGATCTTTGTATTGTCTGCAAACTTAGCCAAAATGCCCACAGTTCCTTCATCTAGATCATTAATGTATAAAGTGGAAAGTTGTGGTCCCAACACTGAAGAAAACCATTTATAACTGGCTGCCATCCTGAGAAAGACCCTTTCATCCCCACTCTGTGCTTTCTGCCAGACAGCCAATCTTCTATCCATGCTAGCACCTTGCCTTGAACACCATGGGCCCTTATCTTACTCAGCAGCCTCCTGTGCGGCACCCTGTCAAAGGCCTTCTTGAAGTCCAGGTAGATAACATCCATTGGCTCTCGTTGGTCTACCCTGCTCATTACTTCCTCAAAGAATTCTAGCAGATTTGTCAGGCATGACCTTCCCTTGATGAAACCATGCTGACTTTGCCCTATTTTACCATACACTTCCAAATATTCAGAAATCTCGTCCATCACAATGGACTTCGAAATCTTACCCACAACCGAGGTTAGGCTAATCGGCCTGTAATTTTATGTCTTTTGCCTTACTCCCTTTTTAAACAGGGGTGTCATGTTAGCGATTTTTCAGTCCTCTGGGACCCTCCCTGACTCTAGCGATTCCTGAAAGATCACCACTAACACTTTCACTATCTCTTCAGCTATCTCCTTTAGAACTCTGGGGTGTAGTCCATCTGGTCCAGGTGATTTATCCACCTTCAGGCCAATCAGTTTTACCAGCACCTTTTCCTTGGTGATGGCCACCATACTCAGTTCTGCCCCCTGACTCTCTTGAATTTTTGGGATATTACTCGTGTCTTCCACCGTGAAGACTGACGTGAAGTAATTATTCAGTTCCTCAGCCATTTCCTTGTTCCCCACTACCATCTCTCCAGCATCATTTTCCAGTGGTCCAATGTCCACTTTTGCCTCTCTTTTGCCCTTTATATATCTAAAGAAACTCTTACAGTTTTAATTTATATTACTGGCTAGTTTACCCTCATATTTAATCTTCTCCTTTCTTATTTCTTTTTTTGTTGCCCTCTGTTGGTCTTTGTAAGCTTCCCAATCCTCTGGTTTCCCACTGCCCTTTGCCACATTATATGTTTTCTCTTTGGCTTTTATGCTATCCCTTACTTTCTTAGTCAGTCATGGTTGCCTCAACCTCTCTTACCATGCTTCTTTTTCCTAGGGATGAATTTTTGCTGTGTCTCCTGAATTACTCCCAGAAACTCCTGCCATTGCTGTTCCACGGTCTTTCCTGCTAGGCTCCTCTTCCAGTCAATTCTGCCCAGCTCCTCCCTCATACCTCTGTAGTTGCCTTTATTCAGCTGTAATACCGTTACCTCTGATTCTATCTTCTCCCTCTCAAATTGCAGAGTAAATTCTATCATATTATGATCACTGCCTCCTAAGGGTTCCTTCACCTTAAGCTCCCTTATCAAGTCTGCCTCATTGCACAACACTAAATCCAGTATTGCCTGTTCCCTTGTGGGCTCCACCACATGCTGCTTCAAAAAGCCATCTCGTAGACATTCCACAAACTCCTTTTCTTGCAATCCACTATCAACGTGATTTTCCCAGTCCACCTGCATATTGAAATTCCCGATGATCACTATGACTTTGCCTTTCTTACACACCTTTTCTATCTCCTGGCATATCTTGTGCCCCAACTCCTGACTACTGTTTGGAGGCCTGTACACAACTCCAACTATGGTTTTTTAACCTTTGCAGTTCCTCAATTCTACCCATACAGATTCTACACCATCTGACCCTACTTTGTTTCTTCCTATTGATTTAATTTCATTTCTTACTAATAAGGCAACCCCACCCCCTTGGCCCACCTGCCTACCTTTTTGATAGGATGTATATCCTTGGATATTCAGTTCCCAATCCTGATCCCCTTGCAGCCACTTCTCCGTGATGCCCACCACGTCATATCTGCCAATTTCGATCTGCACCACAAGCTCATTTACCTTATTCCTTATACTGCGTGCACTCAATTATATAACACCTTCAGTCCTGTAGTAACCGTCCCTCTTCTCATTGTCATTTGTTTATCCAGTGTGCTTGAAGTTTGATTGCTAGCCCTTTCCAAGCACTCTGTCCTATTTGTGTCTGTGCTGGAGACTTTAATAACCTCTCCTGAGTTCTCCTTCCCTGTCATTTCTTTCATATTTTTCTGCGCATTTGAATCCACCACTATGGATCTTAACCTGCTGCTTTGTTTCCCACTGGGGCAAGGTTCACCATTCCTTCCCCCCCCTCCAACTTTCTAGTTTAAAGTCCTGTTGACCAGCCTAATGTGCAGGTTAGGTGGATTGGCCATGCTAAAATTGCCCAAAGTGTCCAGGGATTTGCAGGCGAGGTGGATTAGCCATGGGAAATGCAGGGTGACAGGGATAGGGGAGGGGGTGGGGGGATACTCTTTGGAGAGTCAGCGTGGACTCGATGGGCCGAATGCTTCCACACTGTAGGGATTCTATTGACTGTAAAGTAAATGTAGACTGTTAGGACTGAGATGAGTAAAGTTTCTTTTCAGATGGTTGTGAACCCATGGAATTCTCTACCATAGAAGACTGTGGACACCAAATCACTGAATTTTTGAAAGAAAGATAGACAATTTTTTTGGATATTAAATGCATCAGTGAACTGGGGAGAAAGTGGGAATATGGCATTAAGTTAGAGGATCAGCCATGGTCATAATGAAAGGCAAAGCAGGCTCAAAGGGCTGAGTAGTTTATTGCTGTTCTTAGTTTCTATGCTTAAGAAGACTGATGGGATGGGAGTAAAAAACCCACTCATTGCTAAAAGAAACTTGCTAAAGGGCCTGTCTCCTTGGGTTACAATTTACACTTTTATCCAGTGAACTCAAACAGTTTTACATGCACTGGTGTGTGTGGTTGAGTTCACATACAGCCTAAAAAAAAGAATCTTTGTAGTTTTAAGATTTAAAGGCTCAGGGATGAACTAGTGCAGACATAGTTACTACTCCAAAATAAAAACCAAAAGAACTACGGAACCTGGAAATCAGAAACAAAAATAGAAGTTGCTGGAACAGCTCAGCAGGTCTGGCGGCATCTGTGCAGAGAAATCAGAGTTAATGTTTTGGGCCTCAGTTACTACACCTGTCTGTTGTAAATGAGTCTGGAAGGAGTTGAAAGGGTTAATACTTGATTGAGTGCAATAAGCACAACGCATTGTGATGTTGTCATGAGAACTTGTGCAGAGTGAAATAAGATCTCATGGCAGACAGACTTAAGACTAAGTTCTTTTGATAGTCTTTGTAGTCACACAGATGGTCAGACCTCAGACCAACTTAAGACAAATTTCTACTAGTCAACAATTGACCATTCCTCCAAATTCAAAGCAAAACTATTCAGGGAGAGAAGTGAAATCTCCAGATTGCCCAAATTTGTAAAGTGAGAGACTTGGACGGAGATGTAATAATAGCAAAAGTAATTATCATAACAAATATACCATGGTAATATTTCTTAGTAAATAATAAACTTGGGGAGGGAATCATGTCATAAGAACTTGGTCGGAGTGTAGTATTGGATTTTGCAGGAGACAGACCTAGATTTTCTCAACAATCTTTGTAGGGTGCACAGGTCAATCTTATAATCTACGACAATTTGCAGAGATGCAATAAGCTGAATTTCTACACTAGAAATTCTTGGATAGGGCTCTCTTACAAACCTGCCCAGAATCCTCGAACGGAAGGAAGATCTTCATAGAGACCCCATTTCTTTTGCTGTGTTCCACAACAGACAACCACTTGGACAGCTCCTGTGAAAGCATAAGTGTGTGAGGTAAGTTTTGGATTAGGCTGCCAGGATGCCAAGAGTGCAAGGTTCCAGGGTGCCAGGAAAGGGGTGGAGATTTTAAGGTAGGTCAGGGGTTGCTGGTGAGGTGATTCTGGGTGAGGGTCATAGCCAAGCTGCTGGAGGGGAAAGCCTCAGGTCGACTGAAAGGTTGTTAACAGTGTCAGGTTCGAGGGTGGCGGCTGGGCAGAACTGGGTGGAGTGGCTGATGACTCAGTATGTTGGGCTTGGCAGGGGTAGATGGGGGACAACTAGGCTGGCATAGAGGGAGAGGTGTCAGAGTCAGATTTGGGGGAATCAAGCTGGTAGTCAGGGGTGGAGGACAGTGTTGGCATTCCTGGGTCTCGGTTGCGGTAAAGGGTACAGGAGGTACTCAGTGGCCAGTCTACACCAGAAATGAAAACAGAGATGTCGACATCTCCACAGCTCCCTGGACTATACATCCTCACACCCCACTTCCTGTAAAGACTCCATCCCATTCTCTTGATTCCTCTGTCTCCATTGCATATGTTCAGATGAGGCCAACTTCAACAAAGGAGCTTCCAAAATATCCACCTTCTTCCTCAACCGAAGATTACCCAGCTCCGTTGTCGACAGAGCCCTCAATTGGATCCAACCCATCTCCCACACTTCCTCCCTCACCCCCTCTCTTCCTTCCCACAACAGTGATAGGGTTCCCCTTGTCCTTACCTACCATTCCACCAGCATCCACATCCAGAAGATCATCAGACATTCCCACCACCTCCAGTGAGGTGCCACCACCAGACACATATTCCCCTCCCCTCCCTTGTCCACCTTCCACAGGGACTGTTCCCTCCGGGATCCGCTGGTCCACTCTTCCTTCAACCCCAACACCCTCCCCCCTGCCCCAGCGCCACGGCACCTTCCCCTGTAACCGACGAAGTTGCAACACCTGCCCATTTACCACCTCCCTCCCCAGTATCCAAGGGCCCAAACATACCTTCCAGGTGAAGCAACACTTCACCTGCACTTCCCAGAATCTAGTCTATTGCATTCGCTGCTCACAATATGGTCTCCTCTACATTGGGGAAACGAAACATAGACTGAGTGACCATTTTGCAGAACATCTACGTTCTGCTCGCAAAAAAGACCCTGAGCTACCTGTTGCCTGCCACTTCAATGCACCACCCTGTTCCCTGGCCAACATCTGTGTCTCTAACTTGCTGCAGTGCTCCAGCAAAGCTCAACACCTCAAGAACAACACCTCAGTTTCTGCTTAGGGACCCTGCAGCAACCCCAGGACTCAATATTTAGTTCAATAATTTTAGGGCCTAAACTCTCCCATGTGCTAGTCCCCTACCCCACACGCCAGGCCTTGTTATCACATAGCCTGCCATTACATACTACCTATTGTTAGTCACTAAGAGTCCCCATTAATAACTATTTACCCTTCTAACCAGATCATTATCAACTCCTTTGTCTATCCAACTGCTCTTCTCTCTCCTTGGGCTCTATCCTATTGTTTACTCCCCATCCCATCCCCCTCCCTATTTTCTGAATATTAATTGACATTTTCCTACCTACCATCAGTTCTGAGGAAGTACCCGCACCCGAAACGTTAACTCTGATATTTTCTTCACAGCAACTTCTGTTTTTGTACAGTAATTGTGTAGTTCACTTGACATAAATGACTAATTCAGCTCTTCCCTGTTCAGCTGTCAAGGTGAACCTATTAGGGCAATTTTACAACATCGCCCCCGATCTCCTGAAGATCGGCAAGCTGGGATGGAGACATGGACCATTTTGATTCCTGAATGCTTCGCCTGAGTGGCTCTCAGGCCGAGATCAGATGATTCCCAATCTGAACCTGAGCCACTTAGACAAGTTAGCCATCCAGTACACTTATTGTTTAACTGCATTACCATCCACCATCATGGAACATGGGACTTCCATTGCCAACTGCAGACAAGAATTCTATCAAATCCCTTCCCCAGAAATCCCTCTTCACTTTCTTCTCAATCCCCAGCAGCTGGAGCACACAAAAGTCTGAGTGATACCATCAAATAAAATTTGTACAACTACACAAATTAATTAAAACACAAACAGAGCAAACAACCCAGGGTGACCTATAAAGTGAAAAACATCATGTGGCACCTTTTTCTCATGGGCTGTCCTGCACTGTAATCACCCTGTGCCTGAGGATGAGGTGGGGCCAGCTTGCTCCACTGCATTTGTATCCAGATGAGATGGCCAGGGTTCTCTTCTCATTTTGATGCTGTCCTTTGGGGCTCCTCCACAAGGCAATCTATATTGTGGGTCCTAGTGGAAGGGATGGGTCCTGAATTAGAGAGGCCAAAGAGGTAAGGTTTGATGACAGTGTCCTTTGTGGGGTCGCCTCCAGTCAGTCTTTTCAACACTTTCAGCTCTTTGGTGTTGCTGCCACTTACCATTCAAGGCTGCCAGCTAGGATACATCCGCTCCATACACCTCTTGCTATCACCAACACAGAAGAGTCTCAGTCTTCCTGTGAGTGTCAGAACAGTGTTCCCACAGCCAATCAGACAGGTGCTACTTGTGGCGGTCTATGAAGGTAGCCAATTTTCAATGGAGGAATCCATACATTCAAACCCTTGAGTTAAGGTAAGGCATGTGCACTGTATGAACTCCTCTGTTTTTTGCCCGCAGTTTTACAATATTTCAGGAATCTCTGACAACAGGGACCTTCAGTCTGCGGAGGTGCGTTGTGGCTGTATCTGATCTCTGAGAGGTGACTCTACCCAATTTTCCTCCCCCTGCTTCCTTGTGATTTACTGCTCACCTGGTTTTCCTGGCTCAGGCTATTATTGTGGTTCCATCAAGGTGAGTTGTATGGACTTAAGATGTGGTGGTGCTGGCTCTGTGGAGTCTTCCTCAGTTGAGGAGGCTGGATATTCACATTGCCTCCCTGTGTGAGACTCAGATGGCAGCCTTGTAGGGAAAGCAAAAGGTAGGACACATTGTTAAGAATGCTGACTGCTCAGAAGGTACATCAGTACAAACAGGCCTATGTATGCCAGTAGCTCATGAGCCACAATACATTTTGGAAAGGAATGTGCTCCATATCTTTCACCTGTCAATACTGCTTTAAAATGACCCTGGTCCTCCCAGTTTGCAGCCTCACCACAGCCAATATTGATGAAACAGTGAAGGATCGGCATCCGACCTACTGTCTGTGCAGCTATTGCCTGCATACTTCTCCTGCAAGATGAAGGCAGGGTATGTAGGAACTGGCTGCCCTCCACCAACACTCACAACACCAGCTGTTGGGCTCCTCTTTGTTGTCCCTTTCTTAACTTCACCCCACATGGATACATCTCAGTGATGACACTGGGCACTTGCAATAAGAGAGGACAAGGGGCACTCAGTCTGTTGTGATCATGTCAATGTTGCTGTGCACAGAGCTAAGCATCTGTCACCCAGTGACTGCTCACCACTCATTCCCACACAGCATCAGGCCACTAATGTGGCACTGAGTCCTCATCCACTGGTCACTGCATGACCATCGAGCTCCTCTGCCATCTCTCGCCGTGCCCTTTCCAACTCATAGACTCATACACATTTACAGCACGTAAAGAAGATCTTTCAGCCCATCATATCTGCACCAGTTAGCAAAGATCTGACTAGTCTAATTTCATTTTCCAGTCCTTGGCCTATAGCCCTGGAGACCGTGCAAACACACAAGTGAACATCTAAATATTGTCTAAATATTATAAGAGTTTCTGACTCAACCAGCCTTTCAGGAAGAGTGTTATAGATTGCCACCACCCTCTAGGTGAAAAAAAAAGTTCTCTTCAACTCTCCTCTTAGCCATTTTACCTCTTAACTTAAGACCATGCCTCCTGGTTATTGTCCCTTCTTTTAATGACCTTCTACTCCTATCCACTCTATCTACATCCTTCATAATTTTGCACATCTCTATCAGGGCTGCTTTCAACCTTCACTGCTCCAACAAACCCAGCCTATCCAATCTTCCCTCAGAGCTTCCAGCTAAGGTAGCATCCTGGTAAACCTCCTTTGAACCCTATGTGCACTCACATCTTTCCCAAAATGCAGTGACTGGAACTATAGGCAGTGCTCCACTTGTACCTTGAACAGCATTTTAGACAGTTTCAACATCACCTTCCTGCTCTTTTATTCAATGTCTTGGCTAAGAAAGGTCCCATATATCTTCTTAATCACCATTAAGTACCTGCCCTGCTACCTTAAGGGATCTGTGGATATGAACAAAAGGTTCCCTCTGATCTTCAACATTTGTGGGAGATATTTTCTGGCTAGATATAGGAAAGAAAACACATTGATGGCGTCCAGCAAAACTTCATAAATTGTGGGGGATGCCTAGGCCCTGGCAATGCCAGCCTGATCTAATACTTTTCCCTGAGCATGGCTGTTGCTTGCCTTTTCCAAGGGCCCTCGTGACTGTGTCCCACCTCAATTTTCAAAACTTCTGTAAAATAGGAGTAAATTGGAAACACCTTGATCCATCCTTAAATTGGAATAATACTAGGATATTTTTGACGTATGTTTTTTTTCTAGGCAATCATGTTAAAAGTTAAGAAGGTGTACATATCAAAATTGTCAAACAGATTCTTTGTTCCTGATTCAAAAGCATAATTCATTATGAATCGCATGACATTTGCTCAGAGACAATAAGGAACAATTGAATGAATAGAATGCACTGTGTAGTTGTGCTACTGTCGCTTCTGCACACCTTACACTGTTTGATAAGTAATGCCAATTTTGCGATAGAAGATAGGAGGCTAGCCAGGAAAGAAAGGAACTGTTGAGCATGAAGGTTAAGAAAAAGGATAACTGTTTTAACAACGGATGCTCTGAAGCAGATTCCTGAGATATTGTGGAGTTGAGTGTTAGTGACCTTGGTCATGGAGGGGATATTAGACTCAAAGCTCAGGTTTAAATATGACGCAAGAATTGCAAAAAGGTTCAGTCTCTGAGAGTGTACCAGGAGGAGAATGGAGTCAGTGGCTTGGAAGTGGAGTCAGTAATAGAAACTGAAGACAACAGTGGAAATATTTGCTGATCTAGTACTGGATTTTGAGAGGCAAGCATCACATATTTGAGGGTTAGGAGCTGGCAATGAACTTCCTCAGTCACCACTTTGTCACAATGGGGATCATTTTATTGTACCATTGGCACCCTTCCCATTGCCTGTATTCTTTTCTTGTGGCAGATTGAGCAGAATTGAACACATAACATGGTGGTTTAGATCTGGGGCATATTTTAATTGTCAAATAATTTAATGCGTTGATGCTAAATAAGTAATTGCTAACACTTACTCATGTTTTGTAAATTGCACCTGGAAATAAACAGATCTAATGTTTGTTCAGAGGCAGAGCTAATGTTATTGTTGTTTCCTTTTGTTATTAGGAAACACGTACCATCTCTCAAGCTGTCATGAACATCATGTCAGTAATGCCTCAAAATAACTTAGTGTTTTAGCAATGACTTCAAACAGTTCTTTTGAAGTCCACAATGGATCTAATCAGTGGTTTCAGCATATTAAGTATTAAATATTAAACATTAAGTGTTAATCTTCTGGGTATGTTGGAAAAGAAGAAAGATGAGTAGCAAATAATGAGCACGTGGTTTTGCATCCACAGAAGGGTAACTACAGGAATTTACGATTACCCAAGGCAATATGTCTGTTGCTGGCAATAGACTACATTCATCTCCCATCAGAATACTGTGTGACGAGGATATGCTTCACTAGAAACACACAAAATTATCTAATGCTCTGGAATTAGACAATAAAACTGCACAATCTATACTTGATTATTAAAATTGGGACTGGTAATGTTATATTGTTATGTTGCACAGTTCTTTCACAAAACTTTATAATGATAAATCATTGTCTGATTCACAGTTGAACAAACAAGATCACAGTTGGTACAGCCAGACCTTAGCATGATATTCCCCAATTCATTACAGTAATGGACGGGTAACTTCAAACTGTTTAGCTCCGGGGTAAAGAGGGATGAATAGGCTCCTCTTCTTTATTCACCCGGTCCCTTATTTGGTCGCAATTAGTTTGATTTAGCAAGGATCCCTTTGCTTGTGGATACTTTTCTCCCTGACTTAAACATATACTTTAAAAGGAACTAAACTAACCAGCTTTTCCTGACTTAGCAAAAAAAAGTGTTTATTAATTACTGAACATGAGAAGGATTCGTAATACGAAACAAACAAGGTGCGTTACAACATTTAAAAGGCATCTGGATGGGTATATGATTAGGTAGGGTTTAGAGAGATATGGGCCAAATGCTGGGAAATCAGACTAGATTTATTTAAGATATCTGGTCAGCATACATTTGGTGGATAGAAGGTTCTGTTTCCATGCTATATATCTCTTTGACTCTATGACTCTTAACATTAAAAATAAGGGATGAATGCAAATAAAAAAATGTTAAGAAAACATATATGGATTAGTCAATTAATTGTTTGCGAAGAGTGGGTACCTGAACATTGCAGTCCTTTCTGTAAAGGTTACCAGTAGCATTAATGTTTCTAGTTTTGAAATTCTCGGTTTTGTAGGCTGATTGAAGTTCCTGTATCCTGATTTCTTTTTCAACTGGTTTTCAGAACTGGGAGTGAGAAAGGACTTCACAAGACAATGCAATATCATTTTATTGTTACAAGTGCCCCATTGTAGGAGTACAGTGAAAAAACTTTTACAATGTCTGCCTTCTTATGGTGACATCTGAGGCACAAGTACCTAGGTACAATTCTTGCATAGAGCAGAGGGATGAAAGTAATTGCTTAATTGCAGAGTTGAAAATAAGTTAAAAATAGGAATATATTAACAGGGGTTAACATTACAGTGTTAAAAGGTAAGGATTGTGCCCTCACACCGGTCTCATTCCAGGACTTGCTGCCTGCACGCTGCCCCAGGGGCTGCCCCTCATGGGCTGCTGTAGGGCTTCTTCTCCAAGCTGCTCCAGGGCTTCTTCTCCAAGCTGCTCCAGGCTCGCGGTCCACATGCTGCTCCAGGGCTTATTGCTCGTGGTGATCTTGGGCTCACGGGACGCACTCCAGTTCTCCACAGGTCTTCACCCACTCGCTCCAGCCCGTCGCAGATCACCTTTTCTTTACCATCAGCACAGGAATAGCTAGGGGATAGTTCCTCCATGGTGTCCTCATAATACACTGAAATTTGAATCCAGAATGATACACATGAGTGTGTTCAGTCCCACTATCCACTCCTGTAGAGTTGAAACTAGCTATTTAACTCCCTGTCATGTATAGTCATGATGGGGAAAACAGGTACGACTGCCAGAGGTGGCTTTCTGTTGCGAGGGCAGAGATAGTTTTCCTACTAAACACCTACAAATTATTTGGGGCTTTGATTCATCATAATACGGATGTCTAGTTTGATAAACGTGTGACTGCTTTAGACTTGTTTCTGAAATAGAGTCACAGTTGGAAAATTGACAGTATCTTAAATTGCATGCCATCGTGAAAAATACTTTTCTCGAATAGCTATACAACTTCAAACAGGAGATGGATCATTCCTAGACCATACAGATTGACTCACAAAATAATCATTTTTCTTGAGAAGAGAAAGTGGAGAGGAGATCTGATTAAAGTGTCCAAAATTGTGAGGGGTCACAACATTGAAGGCTATGTTTCATTTTTGGGAAAATGGGACTAGTGTAGGTAGTAGTACAGTTTTGGTGGTAAAGAATTGATGGGCCAAAAGGCATCTTTTGTATGATTCTATGGGTCTGGACATGGGTAGGTAGAAAGAAATTCTTCCCATTGGTTGGAGGTAACTGAGAACCAGAGGACATTGGTCTAAGATCAGCACCAATGAAACATCAGTGACACGAGGAAATCTTTTTTGATTCAGCTAAAGTTAGGAGCTGGAATGAAAGATCTTAGATCATGGTGGAGGTAGATTCAATCACAGCTTTCAAAATGAAATTGCATAAGTACCTGAAGAGAAGAAACATAAAGCAGAATCACAGGGAATGAGCAAATGAGTGGGATGAGCTTAATTTCTGTTGCATTTTCTGAAGAAGGGTCTAGGCCCGAAACGTCAGCCTTCCTGTTCCTCTGATGCTGCTTGGCCTCTGTGTTCATCCAGCTCTACAAGATTGCTACAAATTCTGGATGTGGAGCACGTGATCACAAGAACAAAGAAAGACATAAAAGCGAAGTACTACGGATGCTGATAATACGAAATAAAAACAGAAACTGCTAGAGAAGTTCAGTCGGTCTGGCAGCTTCTGTAGAGAGAGAAGCCGAGCTAACATTTTGAGTCCAATACCAATCTTTTTTAAAGCAGAGTCATGTTGGGTATGAAATGTTAATGCTGCTTTTCTCTGCACAGTTGCTGCCAGATCTGCTGAGATTTTCCAGTTCTTTCTGTTCACATATCAGAAGAAGGAGATAATCTTTGCAGCCAGCTGCCACAATGTGTGAGTCTTTCTGCCATATTATTGACTGTGGGCTCGGTTTGCTGTTACTGCCCTCTACAGGGTAGGAATCTACATGGCCTGATTGACCGTGTGTGGTGTAACAATATATTATTGGTAGTCTTAAGCAAAATGATGTTTATTGCATGCTAGCAACTAGGTTCAAATCACACTGATAAGATAGACCTTGTCACAGTGACTGTGAGGAGGATCACGATGTTTGGGTTTCTCCTTTGAAATCCTTCACTGTCTACCCACCCATTCTGTATGACATCATCATCATTACGTGTATTTCTTCCTCAGCATTAACCCCCTTAGACCCATATACAACAGAGGTACAATTTAGATTTAATTACTTTGTGAGGCGGATTTGAATGAGGAGAATTGCCCATTCAGGCATAATGGTGTAGGTAGTGTGGGAAATATGGAGGATTGTGTTGATATTTGATAAGGTAGGCATCAGAAAGATACCAGTTTCTGTGACTAGTTGGATCTAGGACAAAGTCCTGAAAAATTTTCTCATGTCATATCATACAGATATTACTATCCGTGGGATAAACATCCAGTGTATGGAAGGGCTGGTGTCATGCAGAGGTAATGACCCTACCACTGAGCCAGGCAGCCCAGGTTCAAGTCCCACCTGCTCCAGTGAATGTGTCATTATATCTCTGAACTGGTGATTAAAATTGTCACCAGTGCGTTGAAGGATTGATGTCAATCTATTTTTTATAAAAGATCGACTATGCACAGCATATAGGGAAAATTTGGGCAGTTTCATTGTGTGTCTTCCTTGCCTAATCTTTGTCCTCCAAAGGACCCAAGCAATTTATTATGCCTAAGTAAAAGAGATATTTTCCTTAGGATTTATACCAAATTAGCAAAGAATGAAAATAGATCACGCGCAACTAAAATAAATGTACTTCAAAGGAAGGCTTCATGAAAGAATTGTTTATCAACTGGAAAGCTTTAATGTGTTTTGTACTGAAGTAAGCAATTGTTAAAAGTACTTTTAAAATTCCAAATCTTAGTTCCTTGAAAGAAACACACATAATGTTGGAAACTCGAAGTAGATCAATCAACATCTGATGACAAAATTGATATGCTAGATCTTGGCACAGTCTTCAAAAGTGAATTAAATGACTATAGTCTTTTTAAAGGTTACTTATTTAATGAACATCCATTAGGCAGTTTATCTCTCACTTATATACATCAATAGTGAGACCACATGCATAATCTGTATACAGTTTGGGCCACCCGTAATTGAAGGCACATCAATTTGTAGAAAAGAGCTTCAAGAAGTATGAAGAGATTACATTCAATTGGTTATTAAGTGAGGAATTGGTTTCAGAGAGATGATGGAGCGGAGACACAATGAGAATTTTAAATTTCTGAGATGAATAGATAATGTCGATACGGTTAGGTTTATTTTGCTATGATTATAACTGCAGAATTAATGGATAGGAGTACAAAATGAACAATCCTCAAGCAAGATTTAAGATTGGAAAAGTTTTCATTCATGCCCCTAACTGGTCGTGGTCAAATAGTCATACAACACGGAAACAGTCCCTTCAGTCCAACTTGTCCACGCCGACCAGGATTCCTAACGTGAACAAGTCGCATTTGCCTGTGTTTGGCCCATATCCCTCTAAACATGTCCTATCCATATGCCTGTCCAAATGTTTTTTAAATGTTGTAATTGTACCCACCTCTACAAATTACTCTGGCAGCTTCTTTTACATGCGCACCACTTTTTGTGTGAAATAGTTGCCCCCCAGGTCTCTTTTAATTCATTCTCTTTACCTTTCATCTTAAACCTATGCCATCTAGTTTTGGACTCCCTTACCATGGAGGAAATACCTTGGTTACTCACTTTATCTATGCCACTCATTTCTTGAAAACACTTAAAAAATTCCACCCATCCAAGCCCTTAACAGTTATCCCAATGTGTGTTTGGTAAGTTAAAATCCCTGACAATTACAATCCTATTATTGTTACGGTTATCTATGACATCCCTACGTATTTGCTCCTCAATTTCCTGCTGACTATCGGGGATCCTGTAGTACATCCCATCAAAGTGATCACCCACTTCTTACTTCTCAGTACCACCCATATAGGTTCACTGGATGATCCCTCAGGAATATCTTCTCTAAGTACGACTGTAATGTTTTCCCAATCAAAAATGCCACTGCCCCCTCGCTTGCCTCCCCTTCTATCTTTCCTATAGCATCTGCACCTCAAGTACAAAGATGAATCAAATCTGCCACAAGTTTCATTGCAAATCTTCAAGACATGTAAACTGCTCCCTGCAGGATGATCCAAAATACAACAGTTGAAGCTTTGCTTATTAAAATTTTATTACTTTTTATAATAGAACATTGACAAAATAATTCCAGACTGAGACTATGGAACAGCATTCAGATTGCCAACTTTGAAAATCTGCATCCAACACCTGTTTTCCATTATCTGGCTAAGGTGGGAGATCAAAGCCGTATTCTTTGAATCATGCCATTACTTCTGCTTCTTGGCCACCAAATCAACTTTTCTCACAGGCTACCATCTGAGCCTTGACCTCCTATGTGACCTTGGAACTGACATTTGAAAGCCATATCCTATCCATCACCAGGCCAGTCTAGCTTCATAGAATTGTTCAACTTCTCCTTAGCCTGATTTTATCTGAAACTTGAATCTACTCTAAGCCTTTATTACCTCTCAACTCAACTATTCCAACGCACTTCTGCCTCCCACCTTTCACCTTCTATAAACCTGATTCCTACAATCCATATCCATTCATTCTTTATTCTTGCATTTATTGAACTACATTTGCTCACAAATTGGCATAACTTTAAGATGATCCTCCATGGTTTAAAGTTGCTCCATGCAGTGACTCCCTCCCTAAATTTAATCTCCTCTAGCCTTTAACTCTTCAAGATCTGTGTACTATGTCATTTCGGTATATGCCCTTTCTTTTCTGATTTTCATACTCCTTCAACTGTAGCTATGTAATCAACAGTTTTAGCCCTACATTCTGGAATTCGCTCCCTAAACCTCCCTACATCTCTAATGGGCAAGGTCTTTTGATTTAGTGATTCCATCAGGAAGAAAGGTTAAGGATATCAATCACTCTCACTACATCCACATTTTCAAATTAAGTTAATGACCAGAATGAATGTTAAGATCAGAACATTTATCATGGTGACTGTACTGTTTCAGTTAAGAGATTGGATAAATTCAGGCATTACCTGTAACCTGACCTATTGCAGCCGAGACCACAATTCAGTTGAAAGATTTCTCTAGAAATCCACTAAATGGGTTAATATCAACCATGTATTTGTTATTGAACATTCCTTAATTCCAGTAATTTGCATTGCTTTAAAAGGCAGACAGAGTACTGTATATCCTGGAGTTTCACACATCGAGGATAATCCTCCGTTTTATGCTTCATTGATGCCTCGATAATGCTTGTCGTTGTGAGTGAAAGTCAATTGATGGATGCCATTTGCAAGATGAGGCTGGTCTTCACTAAATCTCTTACATATACCTCCTGTATTGTACCACTCTGTGGACTTTTCTATTCTAATAACAACAGCTTCAATATTTCTAGTCTGCTTTTGCATTTATATTTCCTCATTTAGGCAGCGTGTTTGCTTCAGCTGTACTTCATTGTCCTTCACGAAGTATTACACGTGGTGGAGGCAGGCTCAGTAAAAGTATTCAAGTGGGCATGAGATAATTATTTGAATTGAAAAGGTGTGCAGGATCATGGACAGATGACAGAGGAAAGGCACTAAATTGATACTCATCCGAAGAGTTGGTGCAGATGATGGGCGACATGGCCTCATTCCACACCGTAACTATTCTGTGATTCTGTGATAAAGCTACATGCAATGCTCTGATCATAGTCTTATTAAAGTTTTATTTATATACATCAATACATCTCAACTCTTACATTACAGTTTTAGTGACATAGAACCGAGTATTCAATTAGCTATTTCAATGATTTTATCTATTTGAGGTGCTGCATTTAATAGCCTGCGAGTTTGTATTTCAGATCTCTCTACGCTTTGAATCTGCTAGTTTCCGTCATTCAACACATAACAAAACAGAAAATGAATTAGTTGAATGTCCCTCTGCATGACGCAAACCAAGACATATTTTTACTTTTATTTCTTGAGCTCTAGCAGCAGACTATTAGAATTCAAATCATTACTGGAAGTCAAAATGCATGTAAGCTTTCAAAAGATGCATATTCATGCACCAGATTATACACTTGTTGGAAAGATAAACAAAAACAGAGAACTAAAAATGCAGTGGATACAAAATTGGCTAAGTAGCAGACATAGGCTTATGGATGAGTGGTTATTTTTCCAACTGGAGGTTATACTATCGTGTTCCCTATAGTAGTTGAAACTACTGAGTTTTTTGAAACATATTAGTAACCTATACCTGAATAGACAGGCCATGATTTTAAAGTTTAAAGATGATATCAATCTCAGCAACATAATAAACAAAAGAGGTAAGCAACAGATAACAGGATGAAATTGACAGAATGAGGAAATAAGTAGACACATGCCAGGTAAAATTTAAGTGTGAAGTTTTATGTTGTGGTAGGAAGAATTAAAAGAAACAAACATAAACTAAGTGGTACAATTTTAAACGAGATCCAGGAACAGAGCAATCTGGTAATGTATACACATAAATCACTGAAGGTGGTAGGATAAATTTGTTATAAAAGCAAAAAAAAGTTGTAGAAGCCAGGGTGAGTTACTGCAGTGGATCTTGTAGTTAGCACAAACTGTTGCTGCTGGCAACTGCGTTGAAGTGAATGAATTTTTAAAAGTGGTAGATGGGGTGCCAAGAAAACCAGGAAGTGGTAGGTGATGTTAAGCTGTTTTGACTCTTTTTCTCATTGTCATTGCTTGCTGCGCGTGGGACACAAAGGTTACTTGCCACTGACCAGCCCAAGGTTAAATATTGTGAGCAGTGTTCCCAGTGGACCCTGGAGACAGTACTCGCCAATGAGAAGGCAGCTCCCAAATGACATAGTCCCCCAAAAATCCCACACCTCCACAGTTGGAGTGTCTACTACAGGAGTTACAAATGTACATCTTTTATACAGGCATTTTAAACTTTATCTCGTTTAAGTAGTTATTTCATTTCTTAATGTAGGAATTTAGTTGCTTACATTTCAACTTAAGTGATATAATTTGTTATTTTTCTCTCCGTTGAGGAAAGCCCTACCGAACCTAATTCCAACTTTAACATTGATTCCAATGGGAATCAATGCTTCACATAAAGTCTTTTCACTTAAATTTTCAGGGAAGCAATCCCAACTTTAGTTGAAGATATCTTCTAGTGTAAAATCCATGATAATCAAGTGTGAAGAAACTTATTAAGATTTTTCAATAGCTATGTTAAATCTACATGTTAGCTCTCAATGTAATAGTTTAGCCTTGTCCACAGCATTTGTGTTTGGAAAACAGATCTGCACAGTTTTTCCTTCCCGCAGACTCGCTGCCCAACAACATTTGCATAATATATTATTGGAGAAGAATAGAGAAAATTGTACAAAGGTATGTTTGAGTAGCAGACAGTTCCCTCAACTTGAACCAGGAGAAAGTAAAAGAGTGTGTGATTGGTATATGATTGGCTTATGCATGGAAAGATGCTACATTGTTGTGTTAGGCAAGTACATCTGATGTTGTAATAAGCAATAGTTAAGACCTGTGAAGAAGTACGTGACATATCCAACTCAATCATCCATCACACTGATGACAATTTAAATATTTAATTACGGTTCTCAGTGCAACAGAATTTCACAGATGCATGACTCTCTCACAAAACAAAATTTCTTCTCATTTTTGTCTTAAATGGAACATCACTAACTGTGTCCTCTGGTTCTAGTCTCTCCTACAAATAGGAACAACCTTTCAGCATGCACCTTGTCAACTCCTGTCAGGATCTTATATATCTCAATAAAATCACTTATTATTCTAAACTCTAATAGATAGAGACTCAGCTCATCCAATCTTTCCTGAAAAGATAATCTCCCCACTCCAGCTTTCAGTTAAGAGACCATCTCTGAATTGCGACTAATGCAATTATGCCCTTTCTTAAATAAGAAGGCCAAAACTGTGCACAATAATTTATATTTGGCAAGGCCTATTCTCTGTATACTTTTGGCAAAACATCCCTATATTTAGATAGAAACAGAAAATGTTCAAGATGGCGGCGGAGCAGGAAGCATCTTGGTTCCTGTGACCAGGCTTGTTCTTTGTGTCCGCTTTTTCTATTTTTTTTTCCTTTTCCTCCCATCCCCTTCGTCTTTTCTCAATTTTATATAGGTTTCGCCCAGACTTATCTGATAAAGGGAGTTCTTTGGCAGGAAGGCGCGGCGGCAGTATTGTTGGCCGGTCTGTGAAGCCTACAGCGGGACTCTGACTTCTGCGTGGAGTGGGCCCCTGGTGGCAGCATCACGTGGGCTGGTGAAGCCCAGAGCAGGACTGTAGCAGTGGAGAAAGAAAAGTTGGACTCTCTTTAATCTTTCTTTCTTTATTTTTTATTTTATTTTAAGTTAATGAGATTGGCGCCTTTGTAAGGCGATGGTACACACTTTTCACTGTATTTTATATTGAATACATGCGACAATAGATGATTCAATTCAATTCAAAATAGGAGCACAAGTAGGCTGTGTAGTCCATTAGGCTCGCTCAGGCATTGAATATGAACATGGTTGATTCTCTATCCCAGTACATACTCTCTTTCTGGACCCATACTCCTTAATATCTTTAGCTGCTCCTTGCAATAAATCACAACACTCCATTTGCTGTACTTTCATGCTAAGTTCTTGTCATTCGAGTACCAAGACACCCAGATCCCACTGTACATTGGAGTTCTGAACTTTCTCTCCATTTAGATAATATGCTGCTTTTAGATTCCTCCTACTAAAGTGGACAAGTTCCTCCAGTTTCTCAGTTCCTCCGTCTCCGTCACATATGTTCAGATGAGGCCAACTTCGACAAGGGAGCCTCCGAAATGTCCACATTCTTCCTCAACCAAGTATTCCCCAGCCCCGTTGTCGACAGGGCCCTCAATCGGGTCCGACCCATCTCCTGCACTTCTGCCCTCACCCCTTCTCTTCCCTCCCGCAACAGCGATAGGGTTCCCCTTATTCTCACCTACCATCCCACCAGCATCCACATCCAGAAGATCACCAGATGCCATTTCCGCCACCTCCAGCAAGATGCCACCACCAGACACATATTCCCCTCGCCTTCCTTGTCCGCCTTCCGCAGGGACTGTTCCCTCTGGGACACCCTGGTCCACACTTCCTTCACCCCCAATACCTCCCCACAGCCCTACGGCACCTTCCCCTGTAACCGGCGAAGGTGCAACACCTGCCCATTTACCTCCTCCCTCCCCACTATCCAAGGGCCCAAACATACCTTCCAGGTGAAGCAACACTTCACCTACACTTTGAAGAATCTAGTCTGCTGCATTCGCTGCTCACAATGTGGTCTCCTCTACATTGGGGAAACGAAGCGTAGACTTGGCGACCGCTTCGCAGAACATCTACGTTCTGCTCGCAAAAAAGACCCTAAACTACCTGTTGCCTGCCACTTCAATGCACCACCCTGCTCTCTGGCCAACATCTCTGTCTCCGGCTTGCTACAGTGTTCCAGTGCAGCCCAACGCAAGCTGGAGGAACAACACCGCATTTTCCACTTGGAGACCCTCTGGACTCAATATTGAGTTCAATAATTTTAGGGCCTAAACTCTCCCCTGTCCCAGCCCCCCACCCCACACACCAGGCCTTGTTACCACATAGCCTGCCACTACACACCCCCTGTTGTTAGTCACTAACAGTCCCCATTAACAACTATTCACCCTCCCAGCCTGATCGTTAGCAACTCCTTTGTCTGTCCAACTGTCTTTCTCTCTCTTCGGGCTCTATCCTATCGTTTACTCCCTACCCCACCCACCTCCCTATTTTCTGCATATAAACTGACGTTTTCCTAGCCACCATCAGTTCTGAGGAAGGATCACCAGACCCGAAACATTAACTCTGTTTTCTCCTCCACAGATGCTGCCAGACTTGCTGAGCTTTTCCAGCAACTTTGTTTTTGTCACCTATTCCTACGTTACATTCCATCCGACAAAGTTTTCATTCACTCCCTTAACCTATATGTTCTTTTGCAGATGCCTTACGTCCTCTTCACTTACTTTCCTATCTATCTTTATGTTATCAGCAATTTCAGTAAGCATACATTTGGCACAATTATCCAAGATGTTATAGTAATTGTAAAAAGTTGAAGCTTCAGCAGGCACCCACATAAGGAGAAATCACATACAAGGACTCCAGAAGATTCATCTCAGGACTCTAAACATGTCTTGCCCCTCCTCATACCTGTGACTGTACTAACACCTACAGCTCAGGCCATGGAGGGTGATCTCCTATCTGGGCAGGACACTCTTACAAAAACAAAATAATGTGGAATCTGGAAATCATAGAATCCCTACAGTGTGGAAACAGGTCCTTCGGCCCACTAAGTCCACACCAACGATCAGAGCATCCCACCCAAACCCATCCTCATATAACCCACCTGATCTACACAGCCCTGAACACTACAGGCAATTTAGCATAGCCAATCCACCTAGCCTGCACATCTTTGGACTGTGGGAGGAAACCAGAGCACTCAGGGAGAATGTGTAAACTCCACACAGTCACCTGAGGTTGGAATTGAACCCAGGTCTCTGGCACTGTGAGGCAGCATTGCTAACCACTGAGCCACCGTGCCTGAAACAAACATGTCATATGCTGGATAAACTCTGTAAGCCTGGCAGCATCCGAGGAAAAAGAAATAGAGTGAACAGTTTGAGTCAAGTATGACTGTTGTTCTGAACTGAAAGTGTTTGGAAAATCTATGAAGAAAAAGAAAATCAGAGTTAACATTTCGGGTCCAGTGACCCTTTCTCACAATGGGGGAAGGGTCTGAAGAAGGATCACCGGACCTGAAACGTTAACTCTGATTTTAATTTTTCTGCACAGATGCTTCCAGACCTGCTGAGCTTTTCTAGCAACTTCTGTTTTTGTTCCTGATTTACAGCATCTGCAGTTCTTTCGGGTTTGGCAAATGTTTGATTTTGTACCTTTTTCAGAGGGGAGGACGAATGAGCGGATCAGATGGTATGGAGGCCCAGTGCAAAAGACAAAGGAGCTGTTCACTGTGGCGAAAGAGAAAAAAAGATGTGAAAAGGGTGTGAATTAAATTGTGAAATGGAGAAAATGGGTCCTCTCTGTGGAAAGCACATAAGCAAAACACAAATAAACAAGGTCATGGAGTGTGGAGAGCATAATGGAGGACAGATGTCATGTGTCAAGCTCTGAAGGTGTGGAATTTATCATTGAGACCTTGAGGCTGTAAAATGTCCCCAAGCGAAAAATTATGCCCTATTCCTTGAGCTTGTGATATGCTTCATTGCAACATTATAGCAGGCCTAGAACAGAAATGTTAGTATGAAAACAAAGTGGCTTATTGAAATGGCAAGGAACTGGAAGGTCTGGATTATTCCCACAGATAGACTGGTAATGTTCTGCAAAGCAGCCACCCAGTCTGCATTCAGTCTCACTATTGTAAAGGAGACTGCATTGTGAGCCATGAAAGCCGTGGACTAGATTGAAAGAATTACAAGTAAAATGATGGAAAAACTTGGAAAGGAGTCATTGCTGGAAGTATGGTGTGAAAAGGGTGGGATTGTAATAGATATTGATGGACAGCCTATCTGTAATAGGAACAATGAAGTCAAGGAAGGGAATGGAATAGTCTGAGATGGACCAACTGAAAGTGAGAGAAGAGGTAGTAGGAACTGCAGATGCTGGAGAATCCGAGACAACAAGGTGCAGGGCTGGACAAACAGAGCAGGCCAAGCAGCATCACAGGAGCAGAGAGGCTGACGTTTCGGGCCTAGACCCTTCATCAGAAGGCTGGAAATTGGAAACAAAACAAATTACCTTTTCCAATTCTACACAAGAACGGAAGCAGAACCAATTACATCATTGATATATCAGAGAAAGAGTTTTGGGTGTGGGCCCAAGTTGAACCGGAACCTTTCCCCACAAAGAGACAACTATAACTGGGACCCATTCTCACACATTTGGCTAGGAGAAGCGAGGTGAGTTAAAGGGGAAATTATTCAAAGTGAGGATGAGCTCAGTCAGGCAAAGAAAGCTGAGTGGGGACAGTGCAGGGATCTTTTCAAGGAAGAACTACATGCCATTCCTTCACTGTCGCTGGGTCAAAATCCTGGAACTCGCTCCCTAACAACAAAGCGGGTGTACCAACACCACACAATGTTCAGTGATACAAGAAGGGGGCTTACCCCCAACTTGGCAGGGGCAATTTGGGATAAGCAAAAAATGCTGGCCTCGCCACTAATCTCCTCTTCCTTTTAATGAATAAAAAGGTATCTAAATTTAAAATTGTATAAATATTCATAAAATGAAAATTTAAAAATCAAATATTAAACAGGATTAAATACTTGAGAAAAATGTTAAGTTAATTTCTTAGAGGTTGATTTATTAGGATAATTGTTAATTCAATGTTCAAAATTAGATGTAAAGGATGAATTCTGCGAATGAATATTCATGAATAGAAGTCTTAGAAATCATGATTGAATTAATAGGACAAAATATAACTGGGAAATTAAATGATTATGTGCAGAAAAAACAATTTGAGGAGACCAGGTAAACGCAAGAATAGAACCCTTGTTCTGGGATATTCTTTAAGACCGTAGTTGGAGACGAAGGGGTTGCCATTGTTGGCATAGCTAGAGGATGAATTCTGGGGCTGAAGATTAATTTAGTCGGTACTAGACGAGTAAAAGAATCTCTGCACACCACTCAGGCTGAAACAAAACAAAATTATAGAGAGGTCACCAAAGGTACAGCTAGAGAACTCAGGAAGGCTGATCCTGGATTCCAAGGGACGAAAGAAACAGTCAGAAGAATCTGATCTCACATCGAAAGATTTGATTGACTGCCAAAATGGGGGTGCTAAAATATTTAAATATTTAGGAAATGCGTAAATAACAACTGTAAAATCTGAGTTTTTTTTGAAGATTGCATATAAAGTCTACAGTTTAAAGGGAAATTCTGAATTAATGGTATCGTTTGAAGTTTTTTTGTGCTTGTAAAGAGTTTATTGTTTCCCAGAGCATCAGAAATGAATATTTAACAGATACATTGATCCTCACCTTAAACATTTTCGCTGTAGTTGCTGCAGACTTTATGGTGGAACGATGACTTGTACACTGCTTACTGGAAACTCAGCTGTGACAGATATCTGCTTGTCCAGTGATATAACAAACTCAACTTTATCAAAATTTTGCTTGTCTGGTGACTCATACAAACTTATAACATGGAATGAGACAACTTGCTTATTGGGTCCTGTACCTTTGTAGAAAAAAGATACACCATAATTGCTTATTTAACCAGGATGAGGATAATTTACGACAAATTAGTTTCAAATTCTTGAAAACTACTTATCTCAGTGGATTATCTGAGATATAATTGTAATTGACAGTTCTTAAAAAATCATTGGTGGGATGTGAGCATTGTTGATTAGGCCAATGTTTATTGCCCATTCCTTTGCCCTTGAGAAGGTAGTGGCGCACTGGTTTCTTGAATCGCTACATCCTTGAAATATAGGTCCAAAATGCTGTTAGAGAAGGAGTTCCAAGATCTTTATGCAGTGACATTGAAGAAAGAGCAATACAGTTCTAAGTCAAGATGGTCTGCCATTTGAAGGTGAATTTGCAGTTGGTGATGGTCCCAAATATCTGCTGCCCTTGTCCTTCTGGTTGATTGAGGTTATTATACAATTAACTATTTTTGATTTGGTTAGTAAGTACAAGTAGTTTGTTTTTCTGACAGTTTAACCAATTGAGAGGATTTGAAATATTTGAATAAAATTTGTGAAAGTGGCTTTCTTTCCCCTTTATCAAGTGTGTATGAGGGAGAACTCGCTTACAAAGATTTCCTTACATGGTACCTGAGGTCTGCCCATACTGACACTGGGGAGTGAGTATGGAGTAAGCCTGGGGGGTTATGAGGTGGCAAGGAAGTGGTGTCAGGGTATAAAGGGGTATATGGTTGGATGGAGGAATGAAAGGTGAGGGCTACAAGGCCTGACAGGCTCTTAGAAAACAGGCCAAAGTGCTGGAAAACTGGGGTGGTGTCTTTACATTGCTTATCCCAGCACTTGTACACCTCTATGGCCGACTTCAAACTGCCTCTGCAGGTTGCATGGCTGATTCAATCACATCCTCACTCCTTCTCCTATCAGAGCAAAAATCATGCGTGTAGGGGACATTTCCATTGAGATAGGTTTGCTGAGTCTGGAGATTTCCTGACCCAGGCTTTCAACCTCTGCTGATAAAAACCTGGACTTATGAAAAACCTTTGATATGGTCCCACAGAAAAGGCCTCTTTATAAATCAAATCTTGTGAAATTAATGGAAATCTGATGAGATGTTTCCAACACTGACTGAATACTTATTCATAGAAATTGTAGTTAATGAATTTAGAATTTCGTGGAGACCAGTGGCATCCCACAATTATTGGTGTTGGGACCAATGCTTTTTACTACTTTCATTATTGATGTTAAAAGTTCTGGGGAATAACCTGAAAGTTTGAAGATGATAGAAATATATATGTACGTGTTAGGATTATATGAAGTATTTAAATAAAAAAAAACTTAATTTGTTGGAATATGGATACATGCTTGCCAAACTATGTTATATTTAATGAGTGGTATTGTGTATGTGGCCAGATCAAAAGGAGAGTTGGTGACGTAGTGGCAATATCACTAGACTTAGCAATCCAGGACCACAGGCACACAAGTTTGAATATCATTGTGGAAGATGGTGAAACTTGAATTCAATAAAACTTGGCCTAATATCAACCAAATAACCACTGATGATTGTTGTTAAAAGCTCACCTAGTTCATTAATGCCCTTTACCAGGCCTGGTATACATGTGATTCCAGACCCACAACAATGTAGTTGACTCTTAATTGCCCTCTGGGCAATAAGGAGTGGGAAATAAATGCTGCCATGGAGTCAAAGAGTCATACAGCACAGAAACAGACACTTCAGTCCAACCAGTCCATGCCAAACATAGTCCCAAACTAAACTAGCCCTATCTGCCTGCTCCTCGCCCATATCCCTCCACACCTTTCCTATTCATGCACTTATCCAAATGTCTTTTAAACGTTGTGATTGTACCTACATCCACCACTTCCTCAGGAAGTTCATTCCACACGCGAGCTACCCTCTGTGTAAAAAAAATTGCCTCATATCTTTTTTAAATCTCTCTCCTCTCACTTTAAAAATGTGCCCCCTCGTCTTGAATTCCCCTATCCTAGGGAAAAAACAACAACTAATTAACTCTATCTATGCCCCTCATTTTTCTATAAACTTCTATAAGGTTCACCTCTCAACCTCCTACACTCCAGAAAAAAAGGTCCCAGCCTATCCAGCCTTTCTTTATAACTCAAACCTTCCATACCTAGCAACATCCTGGTAAATCTCTTCTGAAACTTCTCCAGCTTAATAATTTCCTTCCTATAACTGGGTGTCCAGAACTGCAGGTCTGTAGTTCCCTGGTTTCTCCTTACAACCTTTGTTACCTAACAGAAATATTCACATTCAATGAACAAATTAATAAAACAATATACTAAATTTCTTTTAACAAACAGAATTAAAACCACTGGTGACTTGAAATTAAGCACCTCTTAAATGTGCTGGAGCTTTTAAGCTTTTCTCCATTCTCTGCATCAACATTTTGTGGTACATTTTACATCCCATATCTGTGTAAACAGGACACTAATCCCAATGCACAAAACAGGTTTTATTCATAGTGCTTTAAAATATCTACTCCATGCTGATGAAGGGTCTAGGCCCGAAACGTCAGCCTTTTTGCTCCTATGATGCTGCTTGGCCTGCTGTGTTCATCCAGCTCTGCACCTTGCTGTCTCAGATTCTCCAGCATCTGCAGTTCCTACTATCTCTCACTCCATATTTCATCTGGCTTCATGTTCTTTCCATAATTTTATTACTTTCCCAACCCCACCCCACTCTGACTCCATATCCAGGTTTAACTGATCGAGTACAGTGAGCTCCAAGTTATAACAGACTTACATCACCAAATACAGGGCAACTGAACACTACTCTGCGGGGACCTTGTGAAAAAGTGATAGTGTCACCACCTCTGAGCCAGGAGGCCTGGGTTCATCTCATTGATATTCCTCTAAATCAGATATATGTTTTCATTTTAAACACATTATTTTATTTTAAGTGTTTCCCCAGGGACCAGCCTGATTGATGGACTTGGAAAGAATTATTAGTGATTAGATCATACCAGACCAGGCTGCAGACTAGCAGCAGGTAATGTCAGTGGTTGTGGAGGATACAGATCTCCTGAGGGTAGGTGGAGAATGGCTGGAATGGTTAGTTGCCTGTAGGGGTTTAGGAAGAGTTCAGAAGGAGTCAGAGGAAGAGCAAAGGTCCCAATACTGCTCCCTAGGAACTCCACTACAAACATTCCTCTAGCCTGAAAAATATCTATAAATCATTACTCTCTGTTTCCTATTACTCAGCTAATTTTATATCCTGATTGTTACTGTCCCTTTTATTTCATAACTGATTACTTTCTACTTTTTTATTCAAGCCTGGGAGGTAGGCATGCCGATTGGCTCGCGTTTTTATTGCCTGTCCCTAATTGCCCTTAAGAACGCGATGGCGAACTGCCCTCTTGAACTGCTGCAGTCCATGTGCTGTAGGTAGACCCGCAATGCTGTAAGGGAGGGAATTCCAGGACCCTGACCCAGTGGCAGCGAAGGAACAGCAAAATATTTCCAAGTCAGGATGGCGAGTAACTTGGTGGGGTGCTTGCAAGTGGTGGTGTTCCCATGTATCTGTTGCCCTTGTCATTCTAGATGGAAATGGTTGGGGGTTTGAAAGATGCTGTCAAAGGACCCATGATGAATTTCTGCAATGCATCTTGTAGAGAGTACACACTGCATGCTACTGGACATTGGTGGTGGAGGGAGTGGATGTTTTTGGATGTGATGCCAATCAAGCAGACTGCTTTATCCTGGATGGTGTTAAACTTGTTGAGTGTTGGTGGAGCTGCACCCATCCAAACAAGTAGGGAGTATTCCATCACTCATCTGACTTGTGCTTTGGAGATGGTGGACAGGCTTTGGGGAGTCAGGAAGTGAGTTACTCATCGCAGCATTCCTAGCCTCTGATCTGAACTTGAAGCCTTGAACTTTTATTTATATTGTGAGTCCAATTGAGTTTCTGGTCAATGGTAACCCCCAGGATGTTGATATTGGGAGATTCAGTGATGGCAACACTATTGAGTGTCAACAGATAGTGATTAGCTGGTATCTTTATGGACATGTTCATTGCCTGGCATTTGTGTGGGATGAATGTTACTTGCCACTCATCAACCCAAGCCTGTAAATTGTCCAGATCTTGATGCACTTGGATGTGAACTGCTTTAATATTTGTGGAGTCGTGAATGGTGCTGAACATTGTGCAATCCCTTCCATTGAGTGCTCGTAACAGCAACAGTTGAATTGTAGATATTTTGCTTGCTGTTGTGCTATTTGCCACTGGTTAAAAAGAAAAACTACAATGCCAAGAGAATGCTTTCAAAGTAGATTTTTTTTCCTGGCTTTAGTAGTCTAAATTTAAATATTAATAAGCAGCCACTGAATCTGGTTACAGCAAATACAATCCATGGCCAAGGTGTATTATCTCCTTTATGTTTTGTCCCCATTGAAAATCTGTCTACGGGTGCAGATGGTCATTTCAATAGTTGACAAAATAGAATTGCAAGCATGAATTGCTCTGGCACCTATCTTAGCCAAGATTAATATCATACCTCTATCTTAATGAGATTGTGGATAATTTAATTAATCATTTATATATTTTGTTGCTGTTTGTACTGTTATTTTGGCTTATTTTCTACTGTTTACTGAATATAAGTTTCCTCTCAATATATTGATGGTATCATTGGTTGTTCCATTTGAAAGATTTACCCACATTTAGGGCTAGGAACAGTGTGTAAAGACCCCACTTCCAACCTGCTGTGAAAATTATCAGCTAGCTGTCAGATATTTGAAGGATTGTTGACATGCTGCTTTAATGCCAAATGTTAATTTGCATCCTGCTAAATTTGGGAGACTGTGCATGAGTAGAAAATAATAGTGTTAGATCCTGGCAGAACTTAATTTCAGTTTTTTCCATCAGAAGGAGGAATCACCCCAACAAAGTAAAGGAAATAGCAAATTCATTGTTGCCTAGTGCATTATCTGTGTACATAATGTATATGCATGCACATTCATATGTAAAATATATATAGCTATTTAAGGTGCAGGTATGTGCACATAAGGCTATGTGCAGGTATGACAGAATTTCAACTGTATTTTCACTTTGATTTTGTTTATAGTAGACTTTATCAGAACCATTCAGCTAGAACATTGCCTTAAGTGAGGAAGCAGACTCATTTCTGTGCTTGTCAGAACCATTGTATCAGACCACAAACAATGCTCTTGACGTTGTGCAATAATCCTGGAAAAAGAAAATACCAGGTACTGGATGGGATTTAGTAACTGCAAACAGAAATGACTGTTTTTATTATTCTTTCATCTTCAAGATAAAACGAGATGCTGTTTTATTTTCATTCAAAGTCAGTTTGTTCAAACCAGTGGTTAAAGAAATCCAAAATTTGTCTTTTTGATTCATTAATTGACCATATTGAAAATGTATCATTATTCATGTGAAATGAGTCAAAAGATTAATGGCAGTTGATGATATTTTTTGTTGTATAATTTATAGGGCCTCTTGACAAAACGATACAAGCTTAAATGTTTGAAATTTTTCAGCTTGTTAACACTTCTTTACTTGACAGGAAAAACAAATTTGTCATCCATCATTTCATTTCAAACTATGGCTATTGCTCATCTGAATTTCTTCCTCATATTCCTCCTAAGTAGAATCTTGCGTCCTTTTCTTCACTGCATGGTTTTCACAGCATTAAAATCAAGGTTTAATGCAACAGTTCATTTTATAGCTTGGCCATTATTACTATGGAGATCCCTGGTATCAATATCCATTTCCACCACATGACCAGCAGATCAGAGAGGTGGTGGTGTAATGATACTGAGCTAGTATTCCAGAACCTAAGGCTCTTAATCCAGAGACCCAGATAATGTTCTGGGAACCCAGGTTCGAATCCTGTGATGGCAGATGGGTGGAATTTGAATTCAATAAATGCCTGGAATTAATGATATAATAATGACCATGAATCCGTTGTTGATTGTGGAAAAAACGCATTTGGTCCACTAATGTCCTTTATGGAAGGAAACTGCTATCCTTACCCAGTCCGGATTACATGTGACTCCAGATCCTCTGCCATGTGGTTGACAATTAACTGCCCTCTGGGTAATTAGGGATGGGCAATAAATGCCAGCCCACCCAGTGATGCCCACATCCCATGAAAGAATAAAAAAAATGAATCCCAACCATGGCAAATGGTGAAATTTGAATTCTATAAAAATCTGGAATTAACTGACTACTTCTAATTGTCATAAAACCCATCTGGATGACTAATGTCTTTTAGGGAAAGAAATCAGCTGACCACACCTTGCATACAGTACTTATGACTCCAGGCCAACAGCAATGTGGTTGACTCTTAACTGCCCTCTGAAATGGCTAAGTAACCCACTCAGTTCAAGGGCAATTATGGGTGTGCAATAAATGCCAGCCTTGCTGGCAGCACCTACATTCTGTGAATAAATTTAAAAGAAGGTATTGCCTTGCCATTGTAGAACATGGCTGATCTCCATACCATTGAGTTCAGGTGAAAGTTAGAACTGATGTATATCCATACTGCCAGATTGATAACTGTGCAGCGAAGATGAAATATACTCCTTTCATTCACAAATATTTGTTTACCCTATGCACCTGTCAGTTTTTAAAATCTGAACTTGTTGCTGGCAAAATCGATCTTGTGACTTATTTTTCTCTTCCCAATATATTTTTCAGCCTTGTAGTTGTAAAAATTGGCTCTAGATCTAGGATTGTAAGCAACAAAAGGGAATTGGATAACTATTGAGTCTACCCCTCTTCCTCCATCAATTTCCTCTTTCAGGCAGAAGATTTTCTACTGATTAGCTTCAATCAGAATGGCTGGACCCCACAGATCATAGTGAAAGGAAAGCCAACTGATGTGATTGTAACTGAAGGTTGGTTAAAATGACAACTTTTTAACTGAAACGTAACTTATCACTTGGAAAAACAGCTCACTATTTTGACGTGAAAAGTAATTTAAAGAGTGCAGTGAATTTTCCCATTGCCATTGCAAGCTCAGTTGATACCCTGGGAATTCTAACTGTGTCCACAGGAGCAGAGCAAGTGAGGTTAAAACTTCAAAACAGTGTTAGCTCAGGAGACAACCTGATGGTACTGAAGGGTTGAGCACATATTTGTTTCAAAAAAAAAAGGTGTTTGACATTGAGTTTTGCCTTTCAAATGACTGATATGCGAAGTTTAACAATTTGTCCTCGTGAGCTGGTGTTCTGAGTTAGTGCTTGAGTAGATAGTTGGAGCAGACACATCACTTACTTACTTTAATATAACTTAAAACTGCCGGGTGCCCATGTAGAAATGTACTATTTTTTGGCTCCAACGTTTGTCATGTTGATGAGCACATGAAAAGAATAACAAACTTGGAAATGTTGGGCTTGACAACATCTGAGGGGCTGGATTTTCCCCTGGGAGGTGGGAAACAGGAGATTTGATTTATTCCAGATTGCAAACCCACTTCCATCATGAATCCAGTATCAGCAGCAAATTTCCCTGGGTTGCCTTAATGAGGTAAGGGGTGTATCTGCCATCTGGTTCGGCTGCCAGGACAAAGTGAGGAAGGTAGGAGGACAAGCCAATCTCAGCTGCCAGTGTTGTGTCTGAATCATCCCATTTGTTTTTACGTGTTGATAAGGTAACCTTAAGGTAAGACAAAATTCTGATCTGATGCCTCACACTATTTGTAAGACTCTCTGCAGAGGCCCTGGTTTAAATAGCACACAATCAGTTGTTAAAAGCTTGTAAGCTTCATTATATTGCACCTTTAATTTGCTGGCTCAGAGTTCCTTTATAAATACAGTTGATGATGGTGCTTGTCCTCTCTCTATCCACACTGTGATGTGTAGCTACCGGAAATGCCAAAAAAGTGGCACAATTGAGCAAACAGCCTGAGGGGCCTCTCACCAAATAGTTCCCTAAATGGAACAGCCTCTCCCAATAGCCTATGCAACCACCCTAAGGTGCGAAGCAACCTAATGAATGATATCTTGAACATTCTGGACTTCACACCATCCCAAGTAAGTGTAGAGCTTAAGGTGATGTGATTCAATACAACTGATTGTAACTCCTTTATTCAAAAACGGAGGGAGACAGAAAGCAGGAAAACTACAGACCAAAAATAGTAAGAACTGCCGATGCTGGAGTCAGAGATAACTGTGTGGAGCTGGAGGAACACAGCAGGCCAGGCAGCATCAGAGGAGCAGGAAAGTTGACATTTTGGTTCAGGACTCTTCTTCAGAAAAAAGCTACTGGCCAATTAGCTTAGCATCTGACATAGGGAAAATGTGAGAAACTATTATTAAAGATAAAGGCACTTGGATAAATTTTAGTCGGAGTTAATTACTTTCGGGAATGCTATATGTTTCCTCAAGGCTCCTGAGTTAGAATCTAAATAAACAAGCAGGGGTTCCCATTCACCATCTAAACAAATTGTAAGAGGAGTAGGTCTGTCAGCACAACATACCTTATCATTTAATTAGATTATAGCTGAGATTGTGATATTTCTGCTATTGTTCCGTGTCAATTTTCTTAACCCAACTGGATGCCAGGTGATGACAGGATCAAGCTCAGTTCTGTTCTTCCTCTGCAGTTGAGTACCTACAAATACCAATTTCTGTCAATGACAACGGCACGATATTGACACAGCAAAAATGATACAGAAATTTGATAATGATGAAAACAAATTTGGGGCATGATAAACCATTGGGAAACAAAGCAGGTTAGTAGTTTAGCAGATGCAAATTAGCAGCAGAGAAACGGGAAATTATTTGTTTTAGAAGAAAACAAACATGAGAAATAAGGAGTTCCATGAACGTAACTTTTAATGGTATACAGTAATAGAAAGATACAAGAGATCAGAGAAGTAGCATTTAGAATGTAATGTTTAATGTGTGCAAATTACTTGATTGGCCATCATTGTGATATTGTGTGCTATCTTAGAAAGGAAATGAGAACTCTCAGAAAGAGCAAGGGAAGATTCTCAGGGATGTTACCAAGAATGAAAGTTTGTAGTCATTCAGAATTATTTAAAAAGAACTACAGCTTTCTCTTATTGGAACAAGCGTTGTAATTGATCTAGTATTTTTTGTTTTGACATTTTGGAATGGATTTGAAAAATATTTACTTCTACTGATTGGGCAAAGTTGGGCTTTATATTTTGGAAGTGAAATAATGGTGACTGGAATGCATTTAGCCATCTTTGGAGTGATATGTACCAATGAACCAATGTATCTTGAACCTAATTGCCATAATGCATCTTGTTCAGACAAGACCATCTTCTTGGTAAAATCAATAGTAGTTGATTGTGCACCACTACATATCATTTAGGGCCTTGGTTCCAGTCAAAAGAAAGGGGAATGCTAACAGCATCCTTCTACCTGCAAGGACCACAGAAGGAGCAATGGGGAGTTGCTACTACTACAATCTGCTGGCGAATGTTCAAGGTAATGGGTAGGGTGCCATCGAGTGGTCTGTTCTGCTTTGTCTTGAATGGTGTTGAGGCTCTTGAATGTTATTGTAGCTTGCATGAATCCAGGCAAGAGAACAATACTTTTACCTTTCACTCCCACCAGCACAGCGGTCTTTTTGTCAATGCTTTGAAACAAATGGCACCAACAAAGAAATATTCTGTAGCAATTTTATTTTTAAAAAAAGCTTCCAATATTACATAAAATAGGTGGACTATTCTCCATTATTCACCCCCTGTCTTATCGGTATCTTTGCTTGGTCTGGTGCTCCTACACAATGTAACCCCAATGACTGCTGGTGGGAGATTGCTGACTTTTACAAGGGGAGGCTGCAGATAGTCTTGAACTATAGATAGCCCTGAACTGCTCCATTTCAGCATGGAAGGCAGCCGTCTGCACTGGTACCTGACCTGCTGGCAGATAGCATTTTTTCATCAGCAGTCTGGCCTTCTTACCCTTCCTCATGAGGTTGGGCTGGCTGGGCACATGATAGTTCTTGAGTACTGGCAAGTTGGAGTTTAGAAACAAAGAGGTTGAAATGGAAAACAAGGAGTGGAATCTTCCCAGGTACTGATCGATGTGGGCATTGATGAGAACATTGGGAGAAGCTTGAGATTGGCAGTGAGGACTTCCCACTGTTGAGAGCAGGAAGTCCCATTTTCCCAAGTGTAGAATAGTGAGACGGGATTCTCACCAGTGAGTGTTAAGACGCCCGTTTGCCTGGATTAGCTTGTGGTAACATCTCCACTTATCTCACCTCATTTCTCACATTTTTCATTCTCCTACCCCTGGATAGCAACTAGATGTGATGATTCTGGCATGAAAGTCAGAATGGTTACCTGGCAACTCCAGCTTGCTGCTTGAAAACAAAAAGTACTGGAGATCACAGCAGGTCAGGCAGCATTCATGGAGAGAGCAAGCTAACATTTCGAGTCTGGATGACTCTTCATCACCAGCTCTGAAGTGTCATCTAGACTCAACATGTTAGCTTTCTCTCTCTCCATGATGCTGCTTGACCCACTGTGATCTCCAGCAATTTTGGTTTTCAGTACTGATTCCAGCATCTGCAGTAATTTGCTGCAGCTTGCTGCTTGATCATGACATAACATCTCAAAAAATGCTCCATGAACCATAAACATCCACATCTCCTACTCAACAAGGCCTCCGTGCCTAAGAGGAATTTTAATTACCTTCTGTCCAACATGTCTCTGGGCAAATAATACATGCAGGGCAGCTACATACGACCAGCACTGAAACAGGGATACAGCTGATGGCACGGGCACCAAGAATCCTGGGAGTCCTGACAGTGGACACCTGCAGAGGGTGGAAATACAGGTCGAGCAGGGTGCCAGAGTAATGTTGTGTATAGAAAAATAAGGCATATTTAAGAAAGTAGCTTACTAGAGCTTGCAGACTGAAACACTGCATGAAACTTGCTAAACATATTACTTAAGTGATTTCTGGTAACAATCAAGCCAAGACGTCTGTGTGAGCCACGCAATGTTAGGAGAAGTTAAGGAAGGTGAGGGATCTGAATGTTAGGCCCAAGGCCTGTTAGCTCGAGACTATGTGGTTAGGTAACTGATGGGCTGATGGTACATTGAGGAGCATGAGCTTTGGGTGGTATGTTTAGTAGGCAATGTCATGTTAAGATGCATTATCCACCTTCACCACTTGTGCAGGTTTTTTTTTAAACTTCCTGTGGCACCACTGCCAGCTCTTCCAGACTACACTCTCGGAAATGAACTCCAGTATCTTCACAGAACTTGCCTTGAGTGTGTCCTGGGCCCTGTGGAAGTGGTGCATTACCTCTCCTTTCCACTGCCTGGAGTAATCCCATCTACATTGCATTAGAAAACCCGGGAGATCAACCTCTTGCTGCCTGCTCCATTTCCTATGCTCCTGCTCCGTTCTAAGTCTTTCAGATATTAGATAGTAAGTTCTAATCAAGGAATTCAATTTCCCCCTTAAAAGGGCTCAGCTACCTGAAACATGCTTACTGGGTTATGAGACCTTTCAACTGTGCAGCCCATCAGCAAAACAGGCTGTGCTCAGGTATGTATTAAAAATCATTCTGAAACAAAAGAAGCAACGGTTTGTCCTCTGTTTTGTCTTGAAGGAACTGGGCATGGAAATCGCTCATTGGAGACCAGGACTTCACAAATGTTTGCTCTCATATTTTAAACTGGACCTCTTTATGTATTTGGCAGAAGAATACACAACATGGTTTATTGATTACTTTCAACATGTAGTCACTGGTATTTCCAAGTAGCTATATACACAGTTATGTCCAACAAGCATTAAATGAATAAATGATCAGGTCATCAGCTATTAGTGATACTTATACAGAAATAAATGTTAACTAGTACTCTAGGAGAACTCAATGTTCTCTTTTGACGAGCTCAATAAGATCTTTCTACTACTACATATAAACAAGCGACTGGTTCCTTGGTTTAATATCTTGTTTAAAAGATATCTCCAACAATATTTTTGCAGCACCAGCTCAGATTTTGTGCTCAGTTCTGTAGTTTGACTTTCTTTGTAGCCTTCTCCTGAATGAATAACCTACACTTAATATAATAACTGTATATATTGTATATCTACAGTAAACAGTGATAAAAGTTGTATTTTACCAGATTTTGGATGGGCCTTCTTTGAACATGGCAGACATGGTTTACTGGCAAAACATTCGCTTCTGATTGCAGGACTGATTGCAGAAGCAAATGCAGTTCTGAGGAAGGGTCACCGGACCCGAAACATTAACTCTGTTTTCTCCTCCACAGATGCTGCCAGACCTGCTGAGCTTTTCCAGCAACTTTGTTTTTGTTCCTGATTGCAGAAGCAGTAATCCAAAGGTTAGAATGGACAGCGCTCCCCATTATACAACCCAAACTCTGGGTCCGATATGTAGATGACACCTTTGTGGTTATTAAACGCACAAAACTGGAAGAAACTCACCGACACATAAACAACATCCTCACTGGGATAAAATTCACAAAAGAAGAGGAGAACAACCACCGACTACCCTTCCTGGATATAATGGTAGAACACAAAAACAACAGGGAACTCCAGACTAGTGTATACAGAAAGACCACACATATGAACCTGATACTCAATTACAACAGCAATCACCCCAATGCCCTCAAATGGAGCTGCATCAGGACACTATTTAAACAAGCCACAACACATTGCAGCAACCTGGAACTACGCACAGCCAAACAGGAACACTTATCTGGAGTCTTCAAAAGGAATGGATACCCAAAAAGCACAATCCGCCATTACCTCTGAGACAGACCACACAAGAGGAAGACACACCATGACAAGACACACTAATCACCCTACCGTACATCAGAGATGACCACAAGACTATTCAGATCCCTAGGTACCAGAGTAGCCCACAAACCGACAACCACCTTGCGACAGCTGATGAATGTAAAGGACCCCATATCCAAAACCGGTGTTATATACAAAATACCATGCAAGGACTGTGAAAAACAGTACAAAGGCCAAACCGGAAGCAAACTGACAATACGGACACATGAACACCAACTAGCCACCAAGAGACACAGCCAATTCTCACTTGTCTCACTACTCATGGACAAAGAAGGACACAAATTCGACACATCCATCATCGCACAAGCCAAACAGAGACATGCCAGGGAAATTCCTGGAAGCTTGGTCTTCTAACCGGAACTCCATCAACAAACACATTGAATTAGACCCTGTGTACAAACCACTGAGAAACAGAACTGGAAGTGGTACCAAACGCCCCCGACAAATTGAGGCATATAAATAACTAGCAGGATAGAACACTAACATTTCACCGGAGGTGCACTACGATGTTACCTAGCAGGATGACAAAACATTTGCAACCAAACCCACTGGCTCGGCCAGCATGCCTACAACCTCATTCACATCTGAGGTGGAAGGTTGTAGAGTGACAAGTGAGAATTCATATCACCACTGAATATAATCTAGGTTGCCATCACTGTGCTGTATTGAAAGTGTTGTAATAATCAAGGTGCATTGCTCAGATGTGATGATAAACTAAGGACCCATCTACTATCTCATTTGAACATTACTGTTTGAAGGGCAGAAACACAATCTACAGAGTCATGTTTAGCATTCAGGCCTCAATGAACACCTGAAATATACAATCTGATTCTTTACTTCGTTGTTGTTTATACGAGATTGCTGGGTGTAAATTGATAACTCTTTCTCCCACATTACAATGCTGACTACGTGGTAAAACTAAAACACTTTGGACAACCTGGGGTCAAAGAAAAACAAATGCAAGACTTTCTTTCTATTCTCAAAGTTTATAATATATGTGCAGGAAATAGGGAAGTATCAAACATTTCTTTCAAAACGTAATTATATTTTTAATCAAGCCTGGCTGGGCAGTAGGCCTTTAAGTTCACCAATGTAATTAATGTCACATCCAGCATGCAAGCCCACCAGTTTCTTAACAAACCACAGTATAGTAATTTGCTTTACTATACTATGATGTTGTGGAATAAAAATCCTATGGATTTGTGTTTCTTAATTTGATGTTTTCTGTAAATTTTTCTAATATTCAATTGGATTTTCAAATTCTAGATAATGTAAGTCCAAAGTAGTGGCTTTCCAAACATCAATTGTGATACGCCCCCATATTGTAACTCACCTTGATATTACTCCAAGAACTTTCTCTTATTGATGATGGATAATTCACTTTGCATGACTCATTTTTAGGTTTGCAGTTTAAACTGTTTTGAGCTTAAATCACAGTTTTTCAGGTAGAACTTATCCTCAGCCTTGACGTATAACTTTCCTTAAAAATATACATCTGCAGTTTCATTTAAACTTACTTGGTATTCTATTTGCATCCATGCTAAGTCATCATGTAATCAGACTTAATTACTTTTGATTAAAAATTACTCAGTCCCTGGGACAAGACACAAGCCATTTAACAAATCAAAAGCTGTTTAAAAAAATGCCATAAATGTCACTGTTAAAATTAAACAAAAATCACATCCAAAACAACTATTTCATTTCTGTTCATGCGGCTGACTCCTAAGAAGGTTAATTTGCTTCAATTATTCTGATTTTGTAATCCCATTCACTGTGGGATCAGTAACCAGGCAACAGAAATCCAATGGGTGATTTTCTGAAATCGTGGTTGGGAAATTCAACTTTCACCCAAAATGCCTGAGATTGAAATTTCTGCCTCCATGTTACAGCTACAGAAGAAAGATTTGCAGCTGAGCTGTAGAAACAAGATTGATGTAAGGACCTTCAGTAATAGCCACAGGTATTATCAATCTATCAGATTGTAGCAATAGTTCCTTCCAAGAAGACAGTCACACAGGACAGAATTTTACAGGGGTTTGATAGAAATGGGATCTGGCAGGATTTTGCGCTAGAATCATACAAGTAGTCCGTTCTCAATGTCAGGAGCATTTCATTTCATTCTTCACGATTTTGACAAGCAGTGAGGAGAGTTTGTCATTTGGCATTGATGAGTTCCCAATGAAAGGTGATTATTGCTTGTTAAAGGTCTTGTTAGCAGCCCAACTCACCTCACTGAGCAGAGACCTGGTGATTTCAATTCACTGTTTGCTCCAAAGGACCTCTGTGTTACTTAGCACAAACTCAGGGCACAATTGATGGGCAGCAATGACACATAGCCTTCATCCACGGACAAATCCATGATGGCACCTCTCAAAATAACTTGCAAGGTGCTTTGGAAGTGCAGACCTGATGCTGTGGCATTTGAAAGGATGCTTCATTAGGGACACTATATGTGCATGGACAGGGGCTTAGCTGACGAGTTGTATCTCAGGGCCGCTCACTTGCTCTTGTAGCGTTTGCTCACTTAGCACCTATCTGCATGCTTTAGCATCCATGCTTTACCTTGCCTTGCCGTGCCAATTTAGCACAGTTACACAACTAGGCTTCTTGCCTTACGGGTTGGCAGTCCTCAGTCAACAGGGCAGACATCTTGCTGTACGGCAGTGATCTACAACAGTCTTACACTGGCACCATGCAGCTTTTGCAGCAAACTCACGGCATGTGCAGCAAGCAGGCAGATAGGTGTTGAAGCCTGAGGTGAGTAATCCTCACTGAGACCCATTAAGGGGCTCCTCAGGGTGCCCGCCACAGTAAGACAAAGGCAGTCTCCAATACCAGTTCAGGTAATTAGTCACAGTCAGCTGTCTGGTTGGAAGTTCTCAGTTAGGAGGTCCATGCCTCTGCTGTGTGGATGTAGATCATGGTCACATACAGCCAGCAGTCAGGGGGATCTGGGCACTTCTTGTCTGGGCTGTAGGGTTAGGATGCTCAGGCAGCTGGTCCACGGCCAGTCTGTTAGGTCTGTCAGAGAAAGCAGGGTGTGGGTGCTGACCAGGAGGGCTGCTGCTGTGTGAAGAAGCCTTAGAGTGCAGGTGGGGAAGGGCAGGGGGAGAAGGGAAGGTGCAGGCTCATGTAGATGGATTGGCTGGGGTCCTGGGGATGTGGGAAGAATGTAGGGTTAATGGAAAGTGCCACCATAGAAGGGGAGTCGGATGTTTGGGAGATGGAAGATATAAGCCACAGGCCGAGAAGCACCCACTGTCACCTTCTACTGTGCTGGAAATCAAACGTATGCAAGGGGGAAGAAAATGGCTGTCATCACAATCCATGTGAGTCACTTAAGTGACCCAACATGTAACGGAGGAGGCTGCAGTGCCTTTGGATGGCATGGTGGCACAGTGGTTAGCACTGCAGCCTCACAGCACCAGGGACCTGGGTTCAACTCCAGCCTCTGGCAACTGTCTGTGTTGAGTTTACACATTCTCTCTGTGTCTGTGTGGGTTTCCTCGGCATTTGCTCTAGTTTCCTCCCACAGTCCAAAGATGTGCTGGTTAGGTGGATTGGCTGTGGAAAATGCAGGAATGAGGTAGGGATCTGGGTGGAATGTTTTTTGGAGGCACAGTGCAGATTCAATAGGCTGTATGGCCTCTTTCCACCCAGTGGAATTCCTATGACATATTCTATGTTACAGTCTCATGGCCAAAAATATCAGCAAAACCTGTTGCACTGAATATTGCTTGTTCCTCTTACTCCCAAATGCTGCAGTAGGCTCTCACCACAGATATTTATCCATGGGAGATTGTGTGTGGTCATGACATTGTGCCTCAAACTGGAACCATTACATTCAGGTCTACACAAAGAGAAATAACCAGAAGGAAGGTCAAAGCAGAACTACTTATAAAAAAAGTGCTAAATGACGTACAGTGCATTGCCACCAGTGCTACCAAAGTGCCCTCAATAAGTTTTTTTTCTCCTTTTCTGCCCACTACTTCTTAGTGTACTCGCTGGTTCTGGAACTGGCATCGAGGCAGCCTGCTTGACCGTGGAGTCTGAAGGCTCTGGAGGTTTAGTCAGGTGACCCTAGGGGCGCTGGTGTCCTGATGAGTCAGACGAGTGAGGATCTTCAAGCCAGAGGATAGTGGACCCTTCTCAGCATGAGCATCTGAGAGTCTGAGGAGAGCAGCCACTTCTGGAGTGTCCTGATTGTAGGTTTCTAAGGGAGCTGTATGTGCAATTCCTCCGTTAGCTGTGTAACCCCTAGAACCATCCTGTCTCCTTGTGAAAACATGACATCAGGTGAACTCATGATGCTCCCCGTCCCCTATCGACATGCCTTTGATCCTGAGGACCAATGGCTGTGATGATGGAATGTGAGCATGTGTGCACCTCTCCAACAGACTCAGAGGATGTTGGGCCTGGCTCTCCATGGCAACTACCAACCTGTCCATGGAGACACACAGAAGGTCACATGACTTGCTGCTCTGCTGCAATGAGGGCCATTGCCTCCCACTTTGCTGTCTGCTCCTGTCCCTCCCTGTGCATGTGGATGAAGTCCCTGATTGTCAACACCACAGGCTCCTCTCCTGCCTGGGCCTGAGCAGGAACCTGGTCTCTGGCAGCCTGAGATCCAGTAGCTTGGTTGGTGGGGCATGGATGTCTCTGCATCCCCACAGGAATGGTCCCCATCTTCATCTGCCAGGGTCAGGATTTTCTCCCCCTAGGGGGTGAAGAACCTAATGCTGGTTCATATAGGCTCTTTCTACCAGTAATGGTGTGTTTTCACTTGAAATATGGCAAAGGGAGGAATGGCACGGGGTTAAGGTGGACAGCATGGCTGTTAATGCTAGTGCAAGCGGGCGAAAGGTGGTGAGGATTAACAAGGTAGTGCAGAGCCAGCACAGAGGGCAAGCAGAGTTAGTGGTGGGAGAAGTTGGGGTTTGAAAGCGAGTGATGGAAGGTGGTGCAAACAATAACGTGAGTGGTAGAATGTGAACTTCAGTAGGCAATGCTTGCAGCTGCAGAGGAGAATGTAGTAATTACCTTGGTGCAGCAGTGAATGTCATTAAGCTCCTTTCAGCACTGCTGCCACCTATCCACACCATGTAGACTGCACCGGCCCAGGTGGAGACGTCAGACCAGGCTGCCACGGTCTAGTGGCGTGGCTCTCTCTGCCTGTTCTCTGGGAAGAGAACTCCTCACTTTTGCACCATCCCATCAACTCAGACATCCAGGTCCCTGTCAGAGGATTATTGTGCCAGCTTCCCCGTGTCTGACACGTTCAGAAAACCTCTGCATCCAAGCAGGGCAGCTTTGGAATGCCAGTTTTAGTCCGGGTGCACAATGACCTTTTAAAGATGGCACTGGTGCAAGGGCTGGGAGTCTTTCATTGTTTGTCTGCTGAGTAGCGAGCTCAGGTATGCCATGTTGTAGGATGGGGACAGAACCTAGTGGTAGGGACAGAGTAGGTAGTTAATGAGGCCAGTTTGGTATAATATGGTGAGAAATTTTGCTAGGCCTCATGGCAAAAATTGCTTCAAAAAGCTAAACGCAACTCGCCTGTAGCCAAGAAAAGTGACATTCAGCCCACAATTTCGCATTGAAGTGGGCATTACAGTCACACAGATTTTTTTTAAAATCATATATTTACTGACTGCTTTGCCTTCTGCAAGTTTCTCGCAGCTAGCATCAGCCTAAAGGGAAGGAAAAAAAAACAAATAATGGAAACATCTTTCAGATCGAACCAAATCTGTGGTGAAAGTGCTGTAGCGAAGTTCAGCTAAGCTGGAAGAACAACATCTCATTTTCCACTTGGGGACACTGCAAACTTCTGCACTCAATATCAAATTCAATAATTTTAGAGCCTAAGCACCTTCTCCCATCTCCTTTGTTCTCACCCCTACACACCAAACCTTGTCACCACATGGACTGCTACCAAAAACAACCCGTTATCGGTCACTAATGGTCCCCATTAGACAGCTATTCATTCTCCCAGGCTTTACCCATTGCTTTGCCTGCACGATTATTTATTTTATTCTCTCTCTGGGCTCCATCTCCACCTCCTTCCCCTCTCCCCCATCCAATCTTCAGCATATATACCAACCTTTTCCAAGCTAAAACCAGTTCTGAAGAAGGGTCAGTGGACTCGAACCGTTAACTCTGCTTTTTCTCTCCACAGATGCTGCCAGACCTGTTAGTTTTTTCCAGTAATTTCTGATTTTGTTGGGCAAAGTAATGGGAAGTCTCTGATTCAAAATGTCCCCGTTAAAATCAGCTCAGCATTCTCATTACATCGTCTACCTGAAACAGTAGGTTGGATATTCCTGGCATTTTAAAAATAATTTTGATTTCATATTTCCAAAATTCAGGTACAGTTTATGTAAGAGGCAGAAGCAAGTTCTTGAAATCTGTTGGACATAAATCTTATAGAACCAGTAAACATGTCCTCGAAAACAAGGCTTTGAGGCTTTCATTTATACAATAAAAATCAGACTGGTTTTACAACAGCCAGGTAGTTTGCTAATTAACATTACTAACTGTCCAGATAGTTGTAGGTCAAATTTGCCTCCAATATATCATAATTTTAATCTTAGAATATCACCCCTCATGCACCAATGTGAATTTCTTTTTGTTTTCACAATTCAGCCTTCCAAGTCTTAATGCCCTGGGAACTGATGTCACAAAACTGTCACAGAGGGAGCAAAAATTTTACATTTTCATATGATGGGAATAAGGAAGGCTCAAGTCTACAACTACATTTTTAAAAATATTGTGTCTATTCAGGGATAAATTAGGCTTACTCATACCATATGGTGTAAAATATGCATTTGGTGGTTTGGGACAATGTCTTGGATATCTCAAAATGCAGGCCTAGCGTAACCAATGCATTCATTTCCATCTTTTTTTAACCATGCTTTTCCCTCATTAACTTCCCAACAACTTTGCTGCCTTGCATCATTGGACCAGTACTATTCTAGAGCAGTTAATGTGAAGCAGTCTCTAGGGCCCCTTAAAGATGAACTGATTCAGGTCGATATAAGATTTTCCCTTTTGACACTTCAATCGCTAGAAGATCAGAGGGTGGAGAATGCAAAACTTTAATTTCTGCACCTTTATTGTTTCATCTGCTTTGATTAGCTTATTTCTCATGAGACATTGTTCTTCCAGCTTGACTGAACGTGGCTACAGCACTTTCACCACAGATTTGGTTTGATCTAAAGGATGTTTCCATCATTTGTTTTCTTCCCTTCCCTTTAGGCTGATACTAGATGCACCAACTTATGTTGTTGCATTTTCAGATATAAGAAACTCGGAATTTTCAATTTTTTTAATATGGAGTGGAGCAGGTATTTGAAGGCAGTATTCCATTCGGAGGAGTCAATACATTCTCTATCCCAGTTCGACAATACTGTTTTCAATGACTCCCATTTGAGCTATGTGTTAGCCAGGATTTCTTTCCAGCTCACATGAACCGTGTTGTTACAGGATGCAGCTGTATAAATGATGACATTGCTATGAAAGGAAGAACAAAACAAGAACATGACCACAATTTTGATACAAGTGGCAAACAATGAAGGATTGGTCACATTAACATGTCATAGGTCAACATTTTTGATTCTATTTACTACAGTGTGTCCTGATTCAAATGAAATGGAGGACCCAAAGCCAAACCATGCCTCAAAACAAGGATGGTCTTTGAAGATGTCTAAATCTCTTTAATTTCTTGTCTTCATGCATTCTTAATTCCACTTCGAAGTCTTTATTATTAAGAGAATTATTGAGAAAGGACATGCATTTCCTATAATGCGATGGCAATCAGGGGCACTTTGAAGCTTTGAAACAGCCAAAATCAATAATATCAAACTTGTACTTTCATGATCCTAGGGAGACAACTACTCTGGAGAAGGAAGCCTTACAGAAAGATTTGAGAGCAAGCATACTACAACGAGGGAAAGCAATAGATACGCTTCACAACGTCTGTCTACAGAACAGTGCAACTACTCAAACACTGAGTGGGAAACCTTAGCTTTAGTATTTGGAATCATGCATTTTGATACCTATTCATTCAGCAAAAGATTTGTGGTAAAGACGAACTGGAGAAAAATTGGGCAACATCTATTGAGCAATCGACTGTCATGATCGTGGTGTTCCCTGATCAAGGTCCAAGGCTGTGACTGTGAGATTAGGCCCAAGCCAGGTAACTTGATGGTCACATTAGATACATTTAGCAGGATACCCAACCCAGTGAAAACAGAAGATATACCTTTGGATCTGCAAGTTAACCTTATTCACATTGAACTTCTCCAAATTGATTTTGATACATAAATGCCAACAGCTATGAGAAGATGGAGCAAAAGTTTCCATGCTACAGAAACAAAGGAAAATCCACAGTTGAAGATAGCGTGATTCAATTCAGCATTTCCATGAACATGTGAAATGGTGCTGCCCTTTTCAAGTTGAGCTAGATGATCATTGCGCACGCACTGGACCTATCTATATCCCTTTACAAAATAAAAACCGAACAAACTATGGATGCTGTAAATCAGAAACTAAAACAAAGTTGCTGGAAAAGCTCAGCAGGTCTGGCAGCATCTGCGAAGGAAAAAACAGAGTTAACGTTTCGGGTCCGGGTTCTGAGGAAGGGTCACAGGACCCGAAACGTTAATTATGTTTTTTCCTTCACAGATGCTGCCAGACCTGCTGAGCTTTTCCGGCAGCTTTGTTTTTTATATCCCCTTATGTGTTCTTTGCATGCTCTTTACAACTTATTTTCCTATCTATCTCTGTGCCATTAGCAAATTTAGCTACCATACTTTCAGTCCGTTCATTCAAACCAGCTTTTCTTATCTCCATTTTGCTTCTTACTGACATTATTGGAAGAGGCAATTTTTTTCTACATGTACATTCACATCACTCAGCTCCACCTCACCAGTATCCTTCATTGCCCCTCCATTGTCTTTAAATTGTTAACCTGCTTGTTCAACATCTAGCAGATGATCAAATAAAATCCTCCAACAAAATATGGATTGGACCAATGAAAAGCATTTTCCTCCACCCCTCCACACCATTGTTCCAATGCCACTGATGCCATTCCTCACTATGACAACTGCTAGAAGCTGGAGCAGACTGGTCTCAAACTCACTATCATGTGTGACATTGAGATGGATATCTAGAACAAAGAACAAAGAACAAAGAAAATTACAGCACAGGAACAGGCCCTTCGGCCCTCCAAGCCTGCGCCGATCCAGATCCTCTATCTAAACCTGCCACCTACTTTCCAAGGATCTGTATCCCTCTGCTCCCTGCCCGTTCATGTATTTCCTAGATACATCTTAAATGACGCTATCGTGCCCGCCTCTACCACCTCCGCTGGCAACGCATTCCAGGCACCCACCATCCTCTGGGTAAAGAACTTTCCACGCATACCTCCCTTAAACTTTTCCCTTCTCACCTTGAAATCGTGACCCCTAGTAACTGAGTCCCCCAATCTGGGAAAAAGCTTCTTGCTATCCACCCTGTCTATACCTCTCATGATTTTGTAGACCTCAATAAGGTCCCCCCTCAGCCTCCGTCTTTCTAATGTAAATAATCCTAATCTACTCAACCTCTCTTCATAGCTAGCGCCCTCCATACCAGGCAATATCCTGGTGAACCTCCTCTGCACCCTCTCCAAAGCATCCACATCCTTTTGGTAATGGGGCGACCAGAACTGTACGCAGTATCCAAATGTGGTCAAACCAAAGTCCTATACAACTGTAACATGACCTGCCAACTCTTGTACTCAATACCCCGTCCGATGAATGAAAGCATGCTGTATCCTTCTTGACCACTCTATCGACCTGCGTTGCCACCTTCAGGGTACAATGGACCTGAACACCCAGATCTCTCTGTACATCAATTTTCCCCAAAGCTTTTCCATTTACCGTATAGTTCGCTCTTGAATTGGATCTTCCAAAATGCATCACCTCGCATTTGCCTGGATTGAACTCCAACTGCCATTTCTCCGCCCAACTCTCCAATTTATCTATATTCTGCTGCATTCTCCGACAGTCCCCTTCACTGTCTGCTACTCCACCAATCTTAGTGTCATCTGCAAACTTGCTAATCAGACCATCTATACCTTCCTCCAGGTCATTTATATATATCACAAACAACAGCGGTCCCAACATGGATCCCTGTGGAACACCACTGGTCACAGTTCTCCATTTTGAGAAACTCCCTTCCACTACAAATCTCTGTCTCCAGTTGCCCAGCCAGTTCTCTATCCATCTAGCTAGTACACCCTGGACCCCATGCGACTTCACTTTCTCCATCAGCCTACCATGGGGAAACTTATCAAATGCCTTACTGAAGTCCATGTATATGACATCTACAGCCCTTCCCTCATCTATCAACTTTGTCACTTCCTCAAAGAATTCTATCAAGTTGGTAAGACATGACCTTCCCTGCACAAAACCATGCTGCCTATCACTAATAAGCCCATTTTCTTCCAAATGTAAATAGATCCTATCCTTCAGTATCTTCTCCAGCAGCTTCCCCATCACAGACGTCAGGCTCACCGGTCTATAATTACCTGGATTATCCTTGCTACCCTTCTTAAACAAGGGGACAACATTAGCAATTCTCCAGTCCTCCGGGACTTCACCCGTGCTGCAAAGATATCTGTTAAGGCCCCAGCTATTTCCTCTCTTGCTTCCCTCAGTAACCTGGGATAGATCCCATTCGGACCTGGGGACTTGTCTACCCCAATGCCTTTTCCAATACCCAACACTTCCCCCCTCCTTATGGCAACTTTATCTAACTTTATAACAGAACCATGACTAAGAATGCTTATTTCTACCTCAGTGGTATCACACACTTTAGCCGGTTCACGCGCTGCTGAAACTTCCATTCATTCCTTATGACCCCAAGATCTAACTATTTCAATGTACTCCTAATTGGCTTTTCATTCTTTTTACCCTCCATTATAATGTCCATTTCTTAGATTACAGAAGTGACTACACTTCAAAAATTCTTCATTGTCTGTAAAGTATTTATGGTCCTGTAGTTGTAAAAGGGACCATAGTTTTAAAAAAAGTCTGTCTTTTGTTTCTTTTTGTTGGATATGTTCCTTAATTGCTGTGGTCAGTGGGAGGTGTTAGGTCAAAGCTCTTTTTTATCCTTTGTGTCTATGTTCCAATTAAATAATTCCAAAAGAAGCATTTGTGCATTTTAAAATAAAGAAGTTATTTATTTACACACTTCAAATTTAAAAATAACATCTCACAAGCTTATTACCACATACATACTCAATTATGCAAAGGTTGGTTACAGGTAAAGATAGTAAATTTGTTACAATATATATGTTAACTCACTATCTAGCTTACAGGCTGAATTTCTCACGAAGCATGTTGGTAGCTTGAATGAAGTGAATGATTTAAAGTTTAATTGAGGGTCCTGTAAAGTGAAGAATTCCCAGCAGATTTTGAAATTTCTTCTCGTCAAACTTCTCAGAAATTTGTTCCCAGCAACTTTAACTAGAACTTTAAAGATTAGGGGGACCCTTCTCTTGTTTGGTATCTCCTGCTGGCATGGCTCTCTGTTAATTACCTTGGCTGCTTTAAACATAACCAGGTAACTTGATGGATTTGGTAGAATTCTGTCTACAAACACATCCTGCTGGTTTTAAATAACCATGACCATAACATAGCTCCTTGCTGGTTATGCTGTTTGGCACACATGTAGTCCTGCTTTTAGCTTTACCAAGTTGACACCTCATTTTTAAGTATGCATTATACTGTTTTTGGCTTGCCCTTGTGCACTTTTTATTGAACCAGCGTTGTTTGCTTGACTTGATAGTAATGATAGAATGGGGGATATGCCAGTCCATAACGTTGCAGTTTGTGTTGGAGTATGATTCTGCTGCTATTGATGGCCCACTAGCCCTCTTGGCTGCTTAGTCTTGACTTGCTAAATCTCTTCAAAGTCTTTCATATTTAGCATGTGATCATGCCACACAACACAATGGCGCGACTTTGTTTCCAAAAGGATTATTTATTCTTGCCAATGCTGTCACGGACAGATGTGTCTGCAGCCAGCAGATTGTTAGGGATGAGGTCAAGCATATTTTTCCCTCTTGTTGGTTCCCTCATCACCTGCTGCAGACCCAGTCTACAGCTATATACTTTAGGGCATGACCAGCTTAATCAGTCACACTGCTGCCAGGCCACTGTTCGTGGTGGGCATTGAAATCCCCCACCCAGAGTACATTCCAGGTCCTTGCATTCCTCATTGCTTTGTCCAAGTGTTGTTCAACATGGAGGGACACTGATTCGTCAGCCAAAGGAGAATGGCAAGGGTTAATCAACAGGACATTTCTTTGCCCATGTTTGACCTGATGCACGATCCTTCACAGTGTCTGGCGTCAATGTTGCAGCATTAATGAAATGATTAACAAGTATAATCCCCGAAAATTGATAACCTTTTGCTTCCTAGTAAGAAACTCACCCGACTGCTGGACAAATGTATAAAGAATGAAATGAGTTTCCCCTGACATTGAGAACAGTCTCACCAGAAATCTCATTTGATTCTGCTATTAGTCTCGCCTCAGCCCGCATCACTCATAAGATTCAGCCCAATGTGTTTTTTTGCACTTTTCCTGCCACAGCAGACAAGTTAACATCTTCGCACACTATACTGTACCTGCCAAATTTTTTCTCACTCACTTAAACAATCGATATCCCTTTGCAGACTCCTTTTATCCTCTTTGCAAGTTACTTTAACTATCTTTGTGTCATTAGCAAATTTAGCAACCATACATTTAGTATCTTCATCCAAGTCACCAATATCGTTACAGGCAATGATTGTAGAAAGCTCTAATGCTCTTTGGATGTATCAATCCACTGTTTGCAAAATAGATTTAAATGAAATAGCTAACAATATACTTTATTGATTAAGCTGGAAATGAAAAGATCCATCAACAGCTTTCTTGAATAAACAACAAATTATTGATTTATTCTGAAAACTGACTTGGGAAAGATATGAAGTGGATTATGCGATTTGAAGTCAGAAAGTATAAATATTTACCCTTCAAAATAACAAATACATGGGCGCACAAACAAATTAAAAACGGGAAGAAACTTTCTCTGCAGAAATTAGGTGTGAAAAAAGAACATTTTGGCCAATTTTTGCCAGTGTTTACGGTGAAAGAGGATATGGTGTGGAATGTTCAAGATGTCTTTCAGTCAGCAACGTGTTACAAATAGACAGGTGTCACTAGAGACAGGCAGTTGACATTGGGACACTACCATTATCGCTCAGTTCTTCACTGCACTGCACTTAGGCTCTGTTGTTTCTTTTTGATTTTTTTTAAACATTTCTCTTCATTAAATTAGTTAAAGCTGAACCTGCACTACATCCAACCTGGACACTGATTGCAGCACCGATCGAATGAAGCCCATCTCAATGGAACGGTTCTCTTTCCCCAGTACTGTTACCTGTGCCTCATGAATTGGAACCATTTTCCCCACACTAATATTTGAGCTACACATTTACTTCACTAATCTTACTTACCTACACCTATTAACACATGGCTCATGTAGTAATCTGGAGATGATTAACTTTGGGGTTCTGCTTTTTAATTTAACCCAGGCTGTTTATAATCCCTAATCAGAATTTTTTACACAGTCCTTCCTATGTCATTGGTACCTACATGGACCACAAAAACTTGCTCCTTCACCTTTCACCCCAAATTCCTCTTCAGCCCAGAAAAGATATCCATAACCTTGGCACCAGGTAGTCGCCACACCCTTCAGAACTCTCTGCAGAGAATTGTGTCTATTCCCCTTACAATGTTACCTCCTATTACTAGGAACTTTCTCTTTTCTCCTATATACAATGCTTTGTTGCTATAGTTAGTTCACCCATCCCACTGCAGTCTATGCCCTGCTCCACACTCCAAGAATCACATACCGATTGGACAAGGGCACTGGCTGAATTGTGGATCGCTCGCAGTCAGACCCTCCTGTCCTGACCATAGAATGTCACTGTCACAGCATCCAGGTAACTCTCCATCTCCCTGATTTGTCATGGTGTCCATATCTCAGACTCCAGTTCATCCATGCTCAGCCAAATCTCATTGAGCAGCCAACATTTGATGAGTCCAGATGAGCTCACTGTGGATCACACCAATATTCCTCAGCTTCCACATACTACAGCTGCAACACACCACCTGTCCAGCCAATTCTATTCTATTTAATGCATTAATTTAGATATTTTGAAAGTGGATTTCTTCAGCTGTAATAACACCTTCTGATTTAAATGACTTGGCAATCAAAAGAGATACAGGAGAAATTCCCATCTATCACCTCCCAGTTTTCTTGTGAATTCACACTTTGGGTCTGACTGGTGTTGAAGGCGTTCTCTGCTGCTGCTTTTCACCTCACACCACTGCCCTTCTTACATAGTTCCATTCTCCATGCCCTTGTCCAATACAAATCCTATTTCAAGCTCTTTATTAGTACCAATCTGAAACAAATCTATCATGGCCAAATTACAGGGCTCAGGAGTCACATTAGTCCCAGGAATCAGATGTGTAAATCTGCCAAGCAAAAGAAATTTAATGTCACTACATCTGCCATGACAGCAAAAGGAAAGAAATGTAAAGTGTTGTAACATCAGCATTACTATGGATGTACTCCCTTTTATTGGGTTCCTGTGTGAGTTAGTCAGACCCAGAGCTGCTACAAACACTGCAGTACTATTTTTGAACCTTACTTCATCTTACTTGCAGATATGCCTAATACAATATACCAGTAAGTCATATTAGCCACAGCTCTTCATTATTAGTCCTAATTTTCTTGGATGCATCAGATATAGCTATGAGCTGGGAGAAGTGAAAGCTGACCTTTGACAATAATAATGAAGTTTATTGCTATGTATTTCATTGTTAAAACAAGAACAAACATCTTTGTTTCTGGGCAATGTGTGAGAGAGTCAATTCATGCCTACATGCCTATTTAACCCACTGAATGTACATCAGTTCTGTGGAGAAACCCAGTCAGTTCTATTCCTCTGCCCTATCCCTGTGACCGTGCAAGTTTACTTCCTTCAAGTATTGATCCAATATACCTTTTAAATTATTGGTTACTTCCACTGCCAAGACTTCCTTGGATGCAAAGAGTTCCAGATTATTACCACATGCTACTGCAGAAAGTTCTCTTCAAATCCCGCCTATATCTCTTGCCCCAAACCTTAAATCTCTGTACCCTAGGCCTTGCCAATCAACTAATGGAAGCAGCTTTGCTTTCTTTAAATTATCTTAATCTGTCATTTTCCTGTATATCTTTATTAAATCTCCCCTCAACCTTCTTTCCTCCAATTTACCTTAAAGGTAAAATCCCTTATTCCTGGAAAAATTCTGGTAAATATCCTTTGTGCCCTCAATCCATGTGGTGATTAAAATTGGACTCCATAATCTTGTTATAGCCTAACCAAAACTTTGTAAAGGTCCAGCTGAACATCCATGGATTTTGTACTCAACTTTCATATTAATGAAGCCTATGATCCCATTTGCTTTACTAACTACAGCCTCAGTATGTTCTATCACCTTCAATGATCTATACTCATGAACCCAAGGTTTTTCTGACCCTTCAAACTCTTTGGAACAGTGTCTTCATTCTATATTGCCTTTCCATCTTCCTTATGCCAAAATGTATTACCTCACATATCACATTAAGTTAAGAGAACACTGACTGCCCCTAGTGGCTGCCTGGCAATATCCAAACTGTTGGATTAGTAACAGAGGACTGGTATTGGGCTCCGGACACAGTATATTTGAAGGTTATTTCCCTTGACTTGACTGAGGACTGCTGACAATCAGGATAAGCTTCCTGTCTGCACTAAACTACACGACAAGGCAACAGTAATCTGGGACTGAGATCATTGGTTGAAGGGGAAAATTGTAGATAGGCAACACAATGAAAGTCAGGAATGCTGTGAACATCTACGTAGGTTCAGAGCAGATGAACATTATAAAAACAAGCAAAGGGTCTAGAGGTGAAGCCTGATCCAGTCCATAAGCTGTGTGCATGCCCCTGAGCACATGGTATCCTTGCTGCAGCATGACAACGATAGTTGCAAGTGGAGCCCTCAGTGCAGCACTGAAGGGCAGAAACATCCTATAAGTAGATTAGATTTGTTCTGTGAGAGTTCTTAGAGGCTGGCGCACATGTCAGATGCCAATGTTCATGGACATGGGGAGCAAGTCACTGTTGGCTATGGAGTATGCCTGGAGATATTGGCACCTTGTGTCCAAGAAGGTGATGTTTAGAGCAATTGATGAGCTGAAGTTGTCAAGAATTCTCAATGTTTAGCTTGTTTGTCACATTTGGTCAGGAAGCAAAGTGTTAATGAGGCAAGTTAAAGTGTTAATAAGGGATTTAAACAAACTCTGATGCCCCTTCATTGTCAACTCACCACTGCCGAGTGAGAAACTCACCTCATCACTTGAAAAACGCATCAAAGATGCAGCAAGTAAGTTCCGATGTCAAGATGGATCACATCAGACTTCTTGTCCAATTCTGCCACAAATCAGGTCATAGTTCACATTTTGTAGGCCCCTGTATGATTGTTTGAAAGTCACATGAACCAATGGGATTTATAAGATTGCAAAATGTAATTATATATTTGTTACAAAACCTGTTTTACAATTAAAATCTATTATTCTGATTCACTGTGCAAAATGTCATACATACATTAAACCAGGCATGATGTTAAGAATTTGCTGAATGGTGTTGGAAAGAAAATTTTACTCTTGCAAAACATTCTTCTTTTCTTCCTCAAGGCTGTTGGTAGGGTTGGGTAGTGACTTTTTTGGAGTGTGGGGGTGGTGAGAGGAATGTGTGACAAACTTTGTCCCAGAAGAATATAATTAAAAACATTGTAATTTATTTGAAATGTTTGTGGAATCGGTGATTGTTTCTAAGATAATCTTTTGAAAGGATTTTCAAGAGTTTGCATCAATGTCTCAAGATCAATCGTAGCTTTCTTGGTTCATAAAATTACTGGTCTATGTGAAATCTTGACCTGAAGGCAGTACTGACAGGAAGAAAATCAAGATTAAAATTAATGCAGCTGACAGACACAGGAGAACTGCAGATGCAAAGAAGTTAAACTGAGAGGGTGCAGAAAAGATTTACAAGGAAGTTGCAAGGGCTGGAGGATTTGAGTTACAGGGAGAGGCTTTTGTCCCTGGAGTGTCAGAGGATCAGGGGTGACCCTATAGAGGTTTACAAAATTGTGAGGGGCACAGATAGGATGAATACCCAAGGTCTTTTACCTAGAGTGGGGGAGTCCAAAACTAGAGGATATTAAGATGAGAGGGGAAAGATTTAAAAGAATCTGAGGGGTAACTTGTTCACACATAGTGTGGTACATGTATGGCGTCAGCTGCCAGAGGTCGTGGTGGAGGCTGGTAAAATTGCAACATTTAAAAGGCACCTGGATTGGTATACAAATAGGAAGGTTTAGAGGGATATAGGCCAAATGCTGGCAAATGGGGCCAGATCAGATTGGGATGTCTGGACCAAAGGGTCTGTTTCGATGCTGCTATGACTCTATAAGTGCTGCAGAACAATATATTTATCAAACTCCTGATGCATTTAGGGGCAAACTGAACTCACCAGAAAATAGTTATGATTTCATTTGGCAGTAAGAAGAAGAAAAACAGAGTTTCAGATGCTCAAATGCTAAACACACAGTGCTTTGCTCTGGTATGTGAAAGAGCTGAGAGTTTGCATCTGAAGACCAGCTTGTGAACTGGCTTGTTGGTTGGCCCATTGAAAAGGAACTCTGGAGGGTTATACAATCAGGACTCAACATGTGAGAAGTGTCTAAAGCCATGTGGCTTGTCAGTATTAACCCTCAACATTTTCTAATCACTGTTCAGAAAGAGTCTCACATAACTGGAGAAGGTGGGACTTGAACCCAGGCCTCTTGTCTCTGAGGTAGGGATACTCCCTCTGCATCGCAAAACCATTTTATTGTTAACTTGATAAATTGACTTCACATGGAATATAGCTACCAGCGAATGTGACTCAAGTTGATTGAATGTGATGGTGAGAAATTTTATATTGATGAAATTAGAACATAGTGCCTCCTTTGTAAGGGTATTACACAGCCACTTGTTGTTACACATGACACATCTTTGTTGTATCAACTACTTCTAGTGAAATTGGCTTTTTTATTTTGTCTCATTTGCATTTTAATTCATGAGGAAGTTTAATTGGTTTTGATTTGTGCTAAAGTAAAAGTTACAATTTTGTTGGTAATTTCTTCCTTTTGGGATCCCTCAATTGATTATTGCAATACATGGTTTTCTCATGGGAATTATAACATTACCCAGATTGAAGGGAGATGCAGAGAGAGGTGCCATGTGTAAAAATGGGCCTGGAGTTCCTGCTTTGGTCCCAATTGGCAATCTGGCTACAAATGCTCCCAAAACTAGAATAGAGACAACAAGGACTACAATGCTGGAAGCCAGAGTCTATAGGTGTGAAGCTGGAAAAGCACAGCAGGTCAGACAGCATCCAAGGAGCAGGTTAGTCAAAGTTTCAGGCCGAAACCCTTCGCTTTTGTCAGGACTGACAAAGGTTTCGGCCCGAAACGTTGACTAACCTGCTCCTCGGATGCTATCTGACCTGCTGTGCTTTTCCAACCTCATACGTATAGAATTTAATTTTAAGACATTTTCCTCTTCAAATTTCCACTCAAACTTATTTTCTTTACAGGAAATGTGAAATCTGCTATGAGTTAGTTCATTAGAGCAGCATTTTTGATTTGTTTAAATATTTTCCTTTCAAGTATATTTATTGAAATATTTAAGGGTGGTTTAAACTTTTATTTTAAATGGTCAAGCATTTTTACTCAGTTTCTAGTCTAGTCGCACTAAGTGGCCCAGATTTAAATTACTAAAAATAGGGGAAAATTTGCCCTGTAAAGAATCACTTGCTGCTCTCATCTGAGTTGCAAGGTTTCATGTTCAATTCCCATGCCAAGGCTTGAACACAAACATCATTGCCGTACTGTCAGAGGTGTTATCCTCTCAACGAGAGAATAAACAATGGCCCCAGCTATCTGTGTGGATGTGAAAGATCCCATGCCACTATTTTAATAAAGAAGAGGGCTGTTATTGCTTCTACACTAGCAAATATTTATCTCTCAATTAAGATCACAAAGACAGATAATCTGGTCATTATCACATTGCTGCTTCTGTGATTTTGTTCTATCCAAATAGCTGCTACATGTCCTACATTACTCAGTTCTGAGGAAGGGTCACTGGACCTGAAACGTTAACTCTGTTTTTTCCTTCACAGACGCTGCCAGACCTGCTGAGCTTTTCCAGCAACTTTGTTTTTGTTCCTGATTTACAGCATCCGCAGCTCTTTTGGTTTTTATCCTACATTACAAAGCTGACTGTACTTTCATAAAACTTCACCAGCTGCTATTAGACATCCATCATCATGAAAAGTGCTACGTTGATGCAAAATTTCTTACTTTACATTTATATGCTATAGTCAGTTTCTAAGGAAATTAAAATATGTATTCAAAAGGCCTTAAAATATCTGTAAATGTCCTTGCATATAAACAAAATAATAACTAATTCTAAGAGCCGCAGCACTGCTTGCAAACAGATACAATCAGCAGAAACTTGAAATTGTGATTTACTGGATTTGGGACAGTTGATTTGTTTTATGGATGGGGCCAGCTTTTAACACAATGCTTTCTAAACTAGAACCACATATAACTGAAATTAGGTTTACGCTGATCAAAACGCACACTTTACTTTTTTTTATTGGTTTGACAGATTTGGTGCAAATTGGGCTCCCTTTCTCAGCACAACCACTGGGGAAATCCCAGGCTGCAGTGCCCTGGGTTATGAAGGTGGATCACCAGAATACCGTAATCATTGTGAAAACTCACCTTTTAGGATCCCGAGTCAATACAGTGTGGAGCTGGAGGAAAATAGCAGGTCAGGCAGCATCAGAGGACCAGGAGTGATGAAGGGCCTAGGCCCGAAACATCGACTCTCCAGCTCCTCTGATGCTGCCTGACTTCTGTGTTCCTCCAGCTCCACACTGTATCGACTCTGACTCCAGCATCTGCAGTTCTTGCTATCTCCTTTTAGGATCCCATTGCTTTTAGCTCTGTCATTGATATTTGCTGTTGAAACTGGCACTTAGTGAAAAGCATTTCAGACGATAATTACTGTTGCTTGTTCTTTAAACTTTAAATCAACATTGTGAAATTCCCTTCCTAACAGCGCTGGGACTGTACTTACACCACAAGGATTGCAGCTGTTCAAGAAGGCAGCTCTACAGAACCTTCTCATGGGCAATTTGGGATAGGAAGTAAAATGCTGGCCTGGCTAGGGACGGCCACAAATGAAGAAAAAGCATCTAAAATTACTTTGTGCATAGTGCCAACTGGAAAAATTTGTAGCGTAAATGACAATAGTTTCAAATTCCATCAAAATATTGTTTGGTTCTTGAAAAAAAACATTTCTAGGAAGGCCAGGATTGTGGTCTTTATGGACCAGTACCTTGGTATTGCACTCCTCATGTTCCTGTTTAAAAGTTGTACTGGATTGTGCACAGTTTGGACACTGGGATAGTATTTATGATGAGTCCAAAGGTTTTTCAATTTGTCTGGTATTCATCATTTTGTTAACAGCAACATTGCTAACCTTCTGGGTACTAGTAGCTATGAACTGGACTGGAAGAAGAAATCCCATGTCATATCACTCCACATGTGGAAATTGCTCTTGTTCTCCTTTACATTTAGTCACTAAACCATCATTAAGATTTGCACTGTTTGAAGCAGATGCAGAACTTCTCTGTTCAGTTTTTAACTCATTATCTACATTTTCTTCTTTATCTACATTTTTTACAATGTACAGGGCTTTGAAACCAATTCTAACCAATTGAATATCCAAGTTTCTCTTCGTGCCACTTGAATTCACCTTGCTTAAAACCAGGATCGTTCTTAACTTTGACTATGCTCCCTGTTTCACCTCCTCAAGACACAGATCTAACACTGCCTCACTTTGTGCAAGAAGTTCAATGATCTGTCAAGTAAAATCTACTTTAGCTGCTCCACACCCTTTGTTAAGGTTATGTTCATGTTCGGCTAAGAAAGCTTCACATTCCTTGCTATTCAGTTTACAAATGTTCTAGATTTCTGTTTGCCTTTCTTCCTCTCACAGCATTTCAGCTTTCAGGGTTTGAATGAAGGTTTCTAGCTAGGTTGCTGGTGGTAGACGTTGGTGTGTTTGCCGAGCTGGGAGTTTTAATAGCAGAGGTTTCGACAAACCAGCAACCACACTGAGCAACTGACCAGAGTTAAAGACCCAATAGATACTATGAACAGGAAGAATGTGGTCTATAAGATACCATGCGGAGACTGCACAAAACACTATGTGGGACAAATAGGCAGACAACTAGCAACCCGCATCCGCTAACACCAGCTAGCAACTTATCGGCACGACGAGGTATCCTTGGTTTCAACGAACACAGACGAGAAAAACCACGCTTTCAACTGGGACAACACTACAATCATTGGACAAGCCAAACAGAGAACAGCCAGGGAATTCTTGGAAGCTTGGCATTCATCCGCGGACTCCATCAACAAACACGTTGAATTAGACCCGATATACCGACTATTATAACGTACAGCTGGAACTGGCACCTACTGGAAGCAGCAGAAACCAGACCATATAAATTTTATCAAGACAACAGCGCTTCAGAGAAGGCTCCACAGCACTGAGGATGTCACCTAGTAGGGGGACGAAACGTCTGCTATCAAACCTCCCAGCTCGGCAAACACACAACATCTACATTTTAGCTTTGTTAAATTCAATTTTAGCACGAGTGACTTCCTGTTCATTTTGAAGCTAAAATTTAGGTTTAGTAACATACCTGCTTCCTCATAGCTCCACTGATCAGTTTTGGGCTCAAGTTTCCCACTTACTTGCAAAACATGTTTTCCCTCTCTTTCATCATCAGTTTTGAGTACTTTTTGCAAGCTGCTTTTCCTCATTCAACTCATAATTTTTCTGCATTTTCAATTCCAATGGCTTTACTTTTCATATGGCTTACCATGCCCTTTTTCGTCTAATTTTCCATTGTCATTTTAAAATTATCAGATGGACTTCTGTCTTTCTGTGACCACATCCTTAATTGAAATATTAACTTTAATAGTAGGAGTGGTTGGGTTTTTCTTATCATTCATAACGTTTTCATTTCCACACATTCAATGGACTTGGTTATAAACCACTGGAGGCAACAATGTCCTCAGTCTAGTCGTTTGTCAATAAGAAATTGACAAGGAAGGCAACGTAAAACAGAAGCAACGCTCACAGGAGAAGAACCATTCACTAAATTCCATTTGAAATTAAATTTAAACAAAGGAATAGATATTGTTCCTGCCTCACCAAATGGATCAGGAAGCACCTTATTCCTTAAGGTGAGAGGGGAATGATTTAAAAGGGATCTAAGGAGGCAACTTTTTCACGCAGAAGGTGGTACTTCTGTGGAACAAGCTGCCAGAGGAAGTGATAGAGGCTGGTACAACTACAACGGTTTAAATATATTTGGATGGCTTTATGAATAGGAAGGGTTTAGGGAGATATGGGCCAAATGCTGGCAAGTGGGACTAGATTATTTAGGATATCTGGTCAGCATGGACGAGTGGGACTGAAGGGTCTATTTCCGTGCTGTACATCTTATGACTCTATGACTCAAGTGAAAAAAAATCTCTATCACATGTAATCAATGGATTCTTCATCTCAGTCAATGTGGGGAAGATTCTTTGCTTGTCATTAATTGTGCCAGTCAGGGCACTAGCACTCAGGTAAACACTTCTTAATTGGAGAAATGCAACAGGCTTGGCTTTTACTATCCAGCATTCAGCCTTTACATGTCCCTTCCTGTGGCAAAAGTAGAAATAATTATCCACCTGAACCAAATCTGTTCTCTGTGCCTTCACTTCTACTGACTCTAGAAGTGTGTATTGATCTTTTTGCCCTTTCACAGAACACCTGATTCCACCTCATCATTGAATTTTCTCTCAATTTCGTTTCTCTGGAAAGTTCCAAAGTGAGACCTGTTACAACTCATGCATTAACTCAATTATCTGCCTATTTCCAAAGCATCTCTTATTTTGTAAGCACACAGGTATTTTGCTGAAAGAGATTACACCTTAAAACCCTTCACCAACAAAAACAATTTGTATGTGAATAGTCCATTATTCTTTCAGGCCACTAAGATTTTTGACATTTTTTTCCCAAAGGCCACGAATTACATTTCCATTCCCTCCTCAGAACAAACATAAATTAAACATGAACTAACAGGCAAACCACTGACAATATGAGATATAAATTACAAATGGAACGCAGATAGAGCAAAGACTATCTCATGGAGGGTGTAGTTTGTCCACTCAGCCTGTTTGGTCTCCATTTTAACAAAAATACCTGCCCTATATTTAGGTGGAAAACAGTTCCTCCTGTGCAATCTTCCCTGTATAACACATCTCTTCCCAAAACGTTCTTGACCTTCAACTGCTGTTGGTTATAGTAACATTGATCTACCAAAATTGCCTTTTATCTCCATACAATGTGGTCAAATCTTGGCAGTAGGGTTTGAGCTGTAGGGAGGGACTGACTGGGTTGGGGCTTTTGTCCTTGGAGCATAGGAGTTTAAGGGATGACCTTGTAGAGATTTGTAAAATCATGAGGGGTATAGATAGAGTGAATGACAAGGACCTTTTCCCTAGGGTGGGTGAGTTCAAAACTAGGGGGCATATTTTTAAGGTGACAGCAGAAAGATTTAAAAAGGACATGAGGGGGCAACTTTTTTACACAGAGAGTGGTTTATGTGTGGAATAAACGGCCAGAGAAAGTAATGGATGCAGGTACAGTTACAATGCTTAAAAGACATTTAGATAATTTCATGAATAAGAAAGATTTGGAGGGATATTGGCCAAGTGCAGGCAGATAGGACCAGTTTTGTTTGGGAGCATAGTCAGCAGGGACAGGTTGGACTGGAGACCCTGTTTCCATGCCATATGACTCTATGACTATTCAATCAAAGAAGCAATGACAGATATCTAAAAGTGCAGTCCAGACTCTGAGCGATCCAGTTCTCCGACTTGGTTCATTCATCTCCTCTCTTGTCTCTCTAGATATTCCCTCTATGTGTCTCTCTAGATATTCCCTCTATGTGTCTATGTACCATGTGGCCTCCATATTGTAACTTCCTTTTGTTGGTACTGCTTCTAAGTCAAGGGTTGCCAGATCACATGACCTAGTTTTTAAAACTTGTTAAAAAATTGCAATTAATCCATTTACAGGTGAAACAAATCATTTCCTGAACATTTTTAAATTGTTTTATAGATTCCACAGATATATTGAAGCAATTACCAATGTTTATTGTTGCTATAGTTTCTGGGCAAAGGCTGCACCAATCTCAATTATTAGTTTCTGTCCTTGTGGCAACAGCATTACATGAACATGTCTCCAATCTGAGGAGATTATTTAAAATTCTCTGTTGTCCTCTAAGCCAAAAGTAGATTTCAAAACATAACCATCTTGGAAAGTTCAGTGTTCCTCACAGCTACCAACTAAACCAAGGCTAATAAATTATATAGCCCCACTCCCCACAATCTCCAACACCAATGATTTCTGCTCCATTTGCTTACAACTGTGAATTTAAGCTTATAACTATCTTGCCTTTTGTGCTTCCTTGTTTTCCCTCACAAGAGCATTCCTGTTGTTATGGCTTCCATCTTTGCACTCTAGCTGAGTTAAATAATGACCATATATTAGGGAACCACACTAAACTCTAGTGGACATTCTATTCCTCGACTGATACTGGTAAATCCTTCAGGATCATTCCAAGGGAACAAAGGAAAACTGTTGTTACTAATTACCTTCTTCACACTTACCTTTAATAATCAGGGTAAACAATACAAGGACTTTTTTTGCCACCAAGATAAAGTCTATTCATTCAACTTCCTTGCTATATGCATTAGAATTAACTTCATAGTTTTGCACAAGTCATTGTTGTTTGTCCTGTACTTGTACCTGATCTGTGGTGTGGGAAGAGTGTCATCTTGCACAGAGCAATCATTTTTGCAGGAGTTTCTTCCCTGGTCTCAGCGCTGATCATTTTCACAGATTTAAAAGAGGTTTTCTCTACTTTCCAGCTTTTCATCCACAAGTTCAGAAATAGCCATGTGCAGAAAGCTTTTCAATTACACGCCTGAAATATACCAGCCAGGGAATTAAGCTTTCTGTAGCTGGGTTAACTAAAGTACTTGAGAAGTTTGAAATAAAGACTAATGTGAGAAAGTTTGAATTGCCAAGTTTCCAAAATTAATATCTATATTAAAAAATGAAATAACAGGTTATTTTCCATCAAAGCAAACATAGAAATAATTAATGGTCTTTCTAAAAAAAAACACATGACTGGATATGATTTGTAGCCAATTACAATTTAATGAACAGATGTATTTGTAAAATAAGAACACAAGCAATGATTGATCAGCTAATGATGATTAACTCTAATAACATTAGCTTAGAGTTTACTGCTTGTAATGTAGTTTTAATACATCAGCGCAACATTCCTGTTTCTGATTTTAGCAGTGGCATTTGCCATTCAATTAAATAGAGAAGAATGGAATGTTAGATGAATTATGTTCATAATATTGAGAACAGGAATTTTGCTTTATTAAAAAATTCTTCATAGGATGTAGGTGCCACTTTCTAGGCCACCATTTATTGCATATCCCTAGTGGCCCTTTAGAAGGTAGTGGTGAGTTGCCTTCTTAAAATGCTGCAGTGCTTATGGTGTAATGACACCCACATTGCTGTTAGGATGCAAGCTCAAAGACTTTTATAAAGTGACACTGAAGGAACGGTGATAAAATTCCACCAAATCAGAATGGTGTGTGGCTTAAAGGGAACTTGCAGTTCTGGCAGTATTCCAAGCAGCTGATGCCCACACCTTTCCAGCTGGTAGAGGTTGCTGGTTCGGAAGGTGCTGTCAGAAGACACTTGGTGAGTTGGCACAGTGTGTCTTATTGGATGGTGCCCTCTGCGAGGCATCATGATTGAGGGAAGTGAATATTAGCAGTGGTGGATCGGATGCCAAACAAAAAGGCTGTTTTGTCCTGGATGGTGTTGACCTTCCTAAGGTCTTTTGGAATTGCACTCATCCACACATATGGGGAACACGCCATCATACTTCAGACATGTGTGTAATAGATGGTGGACAGGCACTGGGAAGGCATGAGGTGAATTACTCCATGTTGAACCCCTAACCTCTGATTATGTAGGCGCAGTATTTATATACCTGGTCCAGTTCAGTTGCTATGTCTCAGTCTGTTGATAATGGAGGATGCAGTAATGGTAATACCATTGAAAATTTTGGAGTTGGTACAGTTTTCTCTTGTTTGAATTGGCCATTGCCTGGAATTTGTGATCACAACTGTTACTATCAGCCCAAGCATGAATATTGTCCAGGTCTGGCTGCATATAGATACAGGAACTTTTGGTATCCGAGGAGTTATTTAGTCATCAGAAAATCTCTTCACTTTTGACTTTATGATCGAGGGAATGTCACTGACCAATTTGCTGAAGGTTGTTGGGCCTCGGACATGCCGTGAGGAACTGCTGCAGTTATGTCCTGAGATGTGGCAAGTGTGACACAAACAAGCAAAGAATTTTCCCACTGATTCATATTTACTTCAGTTTTGGCCAGAGATCCATTATGCCACGCTCAGTTAAATACAGCTTAATGCCAAGGAAAGTCACTCTGACTCATGTGTTCAACTCTTTCCTCCATGTTCGGCCAAGGCTGTGATATGGTCGTGGGTTGTTTGTTGCTTTGTGGCACTGATGACTACCCCTTCTATCACTTTGCTGATGAACTAGAGTAGATTGATAGAGCAATAATTGGCTGTGTTGGTTTTGTCCTGCCTTTTATAGACCAGACATATCTGGGCAATTTTCCACTTTGTCAGGTAGATGCCAGAGTTGTAGCTGTACTGCATCAGCTTGACTTGGGATGTGGGTTATTCTAAAATGCCTGTCTTCATTACTATTGTTGAAATGTTATCAGAGCCCATATCGGTATCTAATGTCTTTTGCTGTTTCTTCACATCAAGTGGAATGAATTGAGTTGGCTGATGACTAGAATTTGTATTGCTGGAGACATCTGGAGGAGGCCAAAATGAATCACTCATCTCTCGTTTCTGGCTGGAGCTTGATGCACATATTTCAAAGATATCTTTTATGCTGGGGTGGTCGACTCCCTCATCACTAAGGATTTGTGGAATCTCTTTCTGTTAGTTATTGAATTGTCCACTGCTACTCAGCGTTGGATGTGACAGGACTGCAAAACTTAAATCCAGCCTATTGGTTGTGAGATCATTTAGCCCTGTCTATTGCATGCTGCTTCCAATGTTTGGTGTACAAGTAGTCATGTCTTATAGCTATCCCACGTTGGTACCTTATTTTTAAATATGCCTGGTGCCAGTCATGGCATGCCATCTTGCACTCTTTGTTGAACCAGGGCTGATGCCTTGTGTTTATGGTAATGGTATAATAGCGAATATGCTAGATCATGAAGTAACAAATTGTCGTTGAGTACAACTGGTGGCCTCGCCATCTCTTGGATGCCCAGTTTTCAGTCATGATATCTGTTAGAAATCTATCCCATTTATATAGGATTTTGACTTTGGAAGACCTGTATAGTGGTCACTCCTACCAATAGCAATCATGGGCAGTTTGCATGGCTGTTGGAATCTCCTTCCGCTCTGACATAGGGCCAGCTCTCTTCCATGAAGGTTGGTCTTCCAGGTCAGGGCAGATCTTCTCCTGGCACTTCTTGGGTTGCTGCATGGTCTTCTGCCACAAGTTTTCACTGAAGGTGTGGCTTCCCAGTGTATACTTTTATCCCACTCGCCCCGGACCTCCTTGAATGTTTTATGACCTATTGCCTGGTCATTAGTGGGGTCCAAAGCATCCAATGAGGTTGCACTGAAATCCTTCCCTGTTGCCATGCCAGTTAGATGCAAAGTCTTTTGGCCTCAAGCACTGGCTGGAAGTCAAGGGGCTAGAAAGTCTGATCGATACTTTTCCAGTACACAACCTTCAGGCTGGTTCAACTGGTTCCCCCTCAACCTTTATGACCTCTTTGACCTCAGTTTCCAGTAGCCGATAGCTACAGGCTGCTATTTTATTCAGTTTGACAAATTTTCTGTCTAGTCTGATTTCTCAAGCTGTGAATCACCTCAATGAGTTTTGCACAAGATTTCTCTCTTTCAGAACTTGACTCACGAGCTGTCCACCTCTGTGATGTCCTGCTTATTGTATTCTCCCTGTTGCTACAGGCAGAAATTCTTGCCACTACAGGAATTTCTGGGATTCCAGGCCCTGGTGTAATTTTACAGTCTAGTTGCACACACTGTGAAAAGTTGCCCTTCACAGTGCATGCCATGGGATAAAAGGTAAGCATTTCTCAGTGCATAAGTGTGGCACAGCTGAAACCTCATTGCAAATAAAGTGCACATTTGTAAATGGTTTGCTTTTTAAGAACCAAGCTATACAGGTCACTCTTCCTTAACCGTATTCCAAGTTAGAATCTTGTCTCTTTCCTTAACAACCGGCATATCATAACATTAATTCATTTTCAATATAGGATCATCACATACAGGAAAATCTTTAAACATTTGAAAATTTTTGCTTTTATTCAGCATTAGCAAAAGCAAATTGACAAAAACAAAAGAAGTTTCATTTCCTCTGAGAACAGACAGAGACTGTTTGTTTTTTAAGCAGCAACAAATTCACTGTCAATAAATGATCACTACACCTAGCTCTCATCTACTGGAACCGGATGTCAATTAAGTCTTGCTTGGTTTTTGCAACATATGCTGCTCTACTCTATCACGGTGAAGGTAATGGTCCTCCTGTTCAGTTTCCTCATTGTCCTCCTCAGATGACTGCTGCAATCACTCCTCCCATCTCTTCGGCATCAATCACATTTGCTTTTCAGCTGTTCCTGTTGTGTAGAGTACAGAATGCTCAGATTATGCCGCACACTCTGCCTGGACATACCCCTACACTCCCAAAACCTCCTGCCCCCATGACCAAACCAAGCATCAGTACCTCAACTTCAGCAGGGCTATTGTCTCTTCCACAATGACACTAGTGGAAGAATCGGTCACATTGTATCTACACTTGGCCTCAGCCAGTCAGGGAGTTGCACAGTGGAGTTATCAGCAATAGTTGCACATGGTAGTACTTGTTCCCACTAACCACCCTTGTAAGGCATTCAGCCCTTGATGGTCTATCACATTGCTCCATGCAGTGGGAGATGGAGGAGTCTGACAAGGAAGTCCATGGAATACCTCAACATAGATCATTGATTTAGGATTCTTATTCTGATGAGTACAGTACTAACCTTGTCACATGAATACAGTAAGTGATTGGAAGTGCTGTAGGAGAACTGATACCATGTCCCATCTACCTCCTATACGACCCAAGAAGGCAACATATAAGATCATGTTGGTGAATACTTACAGCTAAAAGTGACAGGAAATGAGCTCCATGCCCTTGTGCAGCCTATAATATCTGGTATTGTCTTTGTGAATTGTGCCCTGCAAGTGACCCTTTAAAGGTTGCCCGTGATTACTTCTAGACAGTGGCCCACCGCTAGACAGTTGAGGCATGGACCACCTGACCCTGACCACCACAAGTGGCTGCCTGACTATGTCCAAACAACTGAACTGAAATTGGATGCTGCCCTTGACTTTCTGTGTTGGAAACCCCTGACTGAAGGCTGCCCTCCCTGGACTTGACTGAGGATTACTTCATGTAGAGATTGAGAGATGGCCATTTGGCTGAAGCACATGCAGTATGTTTGTCATGTGTGTCACTAGCATATGATATAGATGTAAGATTAACATAGCATGGGGTTGGAGAGCAACACATTCACCCATTGACTGATCACTGCTCGGACATACAGCTGACAAGCTCCCCATGAGGACAAAGCAGGACAAAAAACTGTGAGCCTTTAAGCTCTGGCTGAGAGGCCAAAGTGCAAAAAGTCAAGCCAAGGCAGGGCAAGACAGAGATCCTGTGAGCATCGAAGTAGGTGCAAAGTGAATGCAAAGAAAGCAAACAAGGAGCTCTGAGATACACCCAGATGTGCGTTCCTGTCCTTGTGCAAAGTGTCCGAGCAACAACATTCGAAGGAAAGATGCTGGTATACTCTGAAATCCAACATTGAAGTACAGAACCATATTGTAAGGGGATCAGAGATGAGCCCTGATGCTGCAGTGAGACTGCTGTGTGTTGTCAATGTCCATGGATGGGGTCGCAGGAGGTGCATAGACCATGGAGTGTGTCCTGGGATATTGGTGGTGACCAGGATGGAGGTCCACAAGACCAAGCTTGAAAGATGCCAGGTAATCACTCTGACTTTCATGTTGGGAATTTTTGATGTCTAGTCTCTATTTAACAAGTGGGAAAATAGGAAATCAAATATAACTGAGGTGAGACTGGGGAATATGACATGCTGATCCATGCAAATGAATACAAATAGACCTCTCACTGCTCACTAAAGAGATTTTAACAAAGTAACAAATACATGTAGGCTATCATTTAGTAACACATAATTTTATAAGCAACAAGTCATTTTGATCCAGATTACTGTCTAAAGATATCCTTCACCACTGAATTTCATCTGACTTGCCTATAGTTGCCAATTTCATTCTTCTCCCAGTTTTGAACTGGGGTGCAACTTTTGGAATCTTTCAGTTCTCTGGCAATGTTCACAAAAGGAAAACAATGGTCAGAGCCTAGTCCATCTTCATCCAAACTGCAGCATGATTTTTTTTTTTACTTAAGTTGCTCATGGGATGTAAGCATTGGGGGTTACTTTGTCTCAGCTGGCTGGGCAGTTGGTTTGTGAATCAGAGTGACACCAACAGCATGGGTTCAATCCCATCGATGGCTGAGGTTGCCATGAAGGACTCTCTTTCTCAACCCCTCCCCTCACCTGAGGTGTGGCTGCCCTCAGGTTAAATCACGACCAGTAGTCTCATGAGAGAGCAACCCTATGGTCTTGTAAGGCTGTGGCAACTTGACTTGACCTGATATGTATCGCTGATTGAACCAACATTTATTTCCAATACCTCATCGACCTTGAGCAGGTTGTGGTGACCCATTTCTTGAATTGCTGGAGTCCACGGCTAGAGAGGTGCTGTTACAGAAGAATGCCAATATGGTTTCAAGTCAGAGTGGTGCATTGCAGTAACTCTTACCATACTCCTGGGGTTCAGCTTTTTTATCCATGCTTGAACGAAGGCTGGAATGAAATAGAGAGGTGAGTGGGCCTGGTAGAACCTAAACTGAGTGTCAGTGAGAGTGACCAGTATGTACTTTTCCAGACATTACTGTGTTTGATGCTTTTCCCCTCTAGATTGGCAGGGAGGATGGAACAATGTGAGCATGAGCGTAGACAGTTGGGAGAAGTGGGAAAAGTGACAGAGCTACCAGGGCATATTAACAATATTGAAACATAATGAAGCTGATGCTTCTGTCATTAGAAGGTGGGGTAAAGAGGCCTTTGAGATTAAATGAATATGCAAGTCTTTTATGTAAAAATGACCTTGGGGCTGTAGTTCCTCCAGTGTGGAGGGCTACAGAAAGGGAGAAAGTTGCAGCAACAGGGAATATGGCAGCAGCATGAAGAGGAACAGCAGGAGTACTGAGCTCAGGGAAGAGCAGGGGAACATGGAACCAGTGTGAAGAAGAGGTTACCCATCACAGAGTGTCCACAGGTCACAGCTCAGCTACTTTGAGATGTAAGAGCAGCAATGTTGGGAGCTGACTCCATGTCTCACAGAACTCAGCAAAAAGACAGAGAATGAGTTAAACCCGCTGCATACTGGTGGCCGCCCAATGCCAGTGATGTGGAAGGTCACCTCGTTGCTGAATTTCCACACCTCTGAATCATTCCCAAGAGCTGCTGCAGATATGCGTGGCCTCCCAAACTGTGTCTCATTTTTGTATCAAGATAGTTTTTGCACTGATCCAGTTAAGTAGAGATTTGGAACCACTGCTGGATTTCTCTAGAGCAGGATACCTCTGATTGTTTGTTAAGTGGTCATCAATAACCCCATCAGCGAGACATCAGCCTTTGTGAACAGAAATGGCACTCAGTGGACAAACGAGTTTGGGCCCACTTTAAGCACTTCCAGGAAAAGTGTATGTGGAAATAGCCTGCATGCTAAGGTAGTACCACATACCACAGCTTTTCAAATCCCTGTTTTCCTTCAAGGATGAATAGGTATTATTCATTGAAGATGTGGCTATTGACTCATTGTTGCAGAGAAACAGTCCCTCGTTTCCCATTGAAGTGTAGAATATTGTTAAGTATGGGCTAATTAAGCAGCACTGGGAGATTTCAAGTCATGTTGTTAACTTGACTTTGCTCTTGAGACTCTCAGTAAAGTTACTTATTTCTGTGGGCACGTAGGAATGGAACTGAGGATGAGCAGCCTCATTACAAAGAAGAAGCAAAGACGGTGAACATGTCGGTAGCAGGCAATGATGAAAGAGAAACTAGAAGAATAGCATCTGTGGTTGCAAAAGCAAAGGTTGGTTACGTTTACTCGGGCCCTGTCAGTGCCTTGGGCAGGCAGAAGCCAAATAGAAGAAGTTTAGAAAGAATTGAAAATGCAACAAAAATATACTAAAAGGTCTAAGGCAGAAGAGGGAAGTCGGAGGCAGGATTATAATTGATTAAGATATAGCATTCAAAGAGAAGCATTGTAAAGAGAGGTCCCTGTTCATAATTTTTTAAGTGATGGGAATATACAATGAAACGCGTCCATTATAATGTCTCTGAGCAATGGAGCAATGGAAATTAATTCAGTCATTAGCAATTGAGTGGCAAGGAATGAAGGGTAGAAGAGGTGACTAGTGGCAATTGAAAGAAGGTGAGATTGCGAGGAAGTCTCAAAAGGAATAAATGCATTGATAATTTTCATGGATACAAACTCCATTGCTTTTAGCAATTAGCCTTTGAGAACAAGACTTTCTGGACTAATTAGAAGGATTTGATCATAGAGAGGATAATCTTTCAAAAGTCAAATGGATATTGAGTGTGGTGGTGGTGGTGATGGACTGGAAAAGGGGTGGCGGGGTGAATTATTTAAATGAAGTACCATATTTTAGTATCTGGATGCTGTTGTTTCTCATTTGCACAAATAACCTCTATACAAGTGACAATTGATTGCTTGTTAACTTGACACACAGCATTAAAATAGGCCGTACAGCAAGGGCAGGGAATACAGCTAACCCAGGCAATATAGCTAACATTTTGCAAGTGGTTTTAAATCTGTTATGCAACCTAAAAAAAGTCAAACAAAAATTATTTGTGACAAATGTAAAAATTGAGCAGCATGTATTCAAATTAGAGGGAATAGAATTAGCACAGGAAATCTGCTAAGAAAACTGTAAATTTTTAATGTCAAGACAATCTGGAAAGCAATTAATAAATTAAACACACAAAAGGTCAAGGACAGCAGATGTGTGCAAGCACCACCACCTGCGACAGTCCCAAGCCACATATCATTCTGACTTGGAAATATATTGTCCGTCCTTCACTGTAGCTGGGTTAAAATCAAGGGGAACTACCTTCCTAATAGCACTATAGGCATGTACTGCAACAGTTCAAGAAGAAAGATCACCACGTTTTCAAGGGCAATTGGAGATGGACAGTAACCTAGCCAAAACCTGAGAACAAATTTTAAAAGTTGAGATAAATAGCAAAATATTTGTCTCACTGCCAGCAGGCATGCCCACCATGTTGTCAGGGAACTCTTAATGAATATAAGATAACAAGGTGTGGAGCTGGATGAACACAGCAGGCCAAGCAGCATCAGAGGAGCAGGAAGGCTGACATTTCGGGTCGAGAATGAAGAAGGGTCTAGACCTGAAACGTCACCTTTCCTGCTCCTCTGATACTGCTTGGCCTGCTGTGTTCATCCAGCTCTACACCTTGTTATCTCAGATTCTCCAGCATCGGCAGTTCCTACTATCTCTTAATGAATATAATTTGTTTAGTCCTTTCTTGTTCATGAACATAAAAGCAAGGAGCAGAAGAAGGCCATTTAGTTCCCTGAAGCTGCTCAAGAAACATAGAAACATAGAAGATAGGAGCAGGAGGAGGCCATTTAGCCCTTCGAGCCTGCTCTGCCATTCATCATGATCATGGCTGATCGTCCAACTCAATAGCCTAATCCTGCTTTTTCCCCATAACCTTCGATCCCGTTCAACTCAAGTGCTATATCTAGCCATCTCCTGAACACATTCAATGATTTTGCATCAACTACTTCCTGTGATAATGAATTCCACAGGCTCACCACTCTTTGGGTGAAGAAATGTCTCCTCATCTCCATCCTAAATCGTCTATCCTGAATCCTCATGCTGTGACCCCTGGTTCTGGACACACCCACCATCAGGACCATCCTCTCTGCATCTACCCTGTCTAGTCCTGTTAGAATTTTATAACTGTCTATGAGAATCCGCCCCCCAGCCCCCATTCATCTGAACTCCAGTGAAAACAATCCTAACCTAATCAATCTCTCCTCATACATCAGACCCGCCATCACTGGAATCAGCCTGGTAAAATTATCTTGGCTGATCTGATTGTAACCTCAAATCCACATTCCCATTGAGCTCTGACAGCCTTTTTACCTATTTACTTAACAAGGATATATCCACCTCTGACATAAAAATATTCACATTCTGCTTCCATCACCTTCTCAGGAAGACCTGCTGAAACTGAAATTTTCTCCTCACCATTTTATACGTGGAAGACCCTTTATCTTTAAACATTAATCCCTAATTCGAGGTTTCCCATGAGCGAAAAACATCCTCTCCACATGTACTGTGTTAAAACCTCTCAGGACCTTATTTGTTTCAATCAAGTCACATTTTACTTGACTAAACACTATAAAATACAAGCCCAGCCTGTCCTACCTTTCTTTATAAGATAACCTGCCCAATCTAGGTATTAGTCTGGTAAACCTTCTCCGAACTGCTTCCAATGTTTTTTTATCCTTCCTTAAATAGGTTGACCAACACAGTCATGATACTCCAGATGTGGTCTGATCAGTACCATATATAATTGGAGTATAACCTCTCTACTTTTGCATTCAATTCCCTTTGCAATAAATGAAAATGTTCAATTACATTTCCTAATTATTTGCAGTACCTATTTACCAGCCTTTCACGATTCATGCACTAGAGCCCCAGAGCCCTCTGCATTTCAACTGCCTGCAATCTCTCACCATTTAGATAATATGCTTTTTTGTTATTGTTCATGCCAAAATGGGCAAATTCATATTTGCCCACATTATACTCCATTTGCCAGATCTTTGTCACTCATTTTATGCATACTTTTTAAAATAACATCCTTATGTTCTTTTCACAACTTGCTTTCCGACTTTGTGTTGTCAGTAAATGTGCAATTGTGTCCCTTTTTGTCCCTTAACTGTCATTAGTATAAATTGCAGTGTTTTGTAATGTTTCAAGTTAAAGCATAACAGCAGTCTAAGTTTATTACAAGTTATTATTGAAGATTCCTTATGAATAAAGTGATGGGGCTGTTAACATGGGAATTACAGAAATCAAGGTTAAAACTAGTATAGATAAGAAAAAGGAATTAGTTATAACAATATAACAGCAATAAGTCCCTGTGATATAAAATTGGGGCCAATTGCTTGAGTTCTTTGTTGATGAAGCCAAGAGATTGACAATTCTGATCTAAGCGCTGCAGAAGCTTTTGCAGTTGGAGATTTGGTGTTTTCTTGTACAGGTTTTACAACAGATTTTGGGAGGAAGCGATGATCCCATGTTTTTCACTCTTTCTGAAATTTCAGCATTTTCACACTGCCTGACTGTTTTTCTACTTGGCATCCTATATTAGGTTTCTCTACACCTTTCTCTGTTTGTCCACTGTTGTTCAAAACTCCCTTTGAGTGTGACTCTCAAAGCCACTGGAAGTTCTGCACACCGGCTTTCTTAAGTAAGTTTCTTTATACAGTTTAGAAATTCAAAATGATGGCATGTTCTGGTTCTCTCTGAAGTTTGAATCCTCACATCTCTGTCTGAAAACTGTTTGTATTTGAAGAGTCTTTCCATGTTTGGGTATTTCCTCTGCAATCCACTTTGAGCTAGTATTTTTATAATTAAATGACTTGCAATAATTATGTGTTTAGTCCCTTTGCCTAGAGTCAGATTAGGTTTATAAACAAAGATCCCTATTGCAATAACTCCTTTGATCATGACACGAGACTATGTGCAACTTTGTGTGACCTACTAATTAAAAATTAGTTCAAAATGTTCAGTGCAGCATTCACTGCACTGTTTAATGGCTGCACTCCTTAGTGGGGGCCCATCTTTGTGTCAGGCTAACACCCCTTCAAGTCGTAATATACCTTTTAGAGTGCAGCAACAGTTACTGGAAAGAATACAACAAAGAATTGTGCATGCAGGAAATTTGAAAGAAAAACAGAAGGTGCAGGAAAAACACAACAGGTCTGGCAGCATCTGCAGAGAGAAAACATCTCCTATTGTCACCTATCAGCTATTTGACATCCCTTTTATCTTTGGTTTACTCCATGCCCTGACCTAGACTGGAATGGATTGATATAAGAATGTTTCCATAACAGGAAACAATACAAAGCCCCACTCTATGGTACAGAATACCTGGCTGGAGGATTGATGGGTGTGTGAATGCTCCATCTGTACCATTGTTTATGATAATATCTCTTCTAGTTTTTTATTTGTATTGGTCAATGGTGATACCTTGCACCATTTGTGATAAATGTTACTTCCAGGCTTCTAAGGATCCAAAGTTCAACTAGCTGTGGCTTCTGTGAGGTTAACACCTTCATAACTCTCCTCTGTATGGTGAGGTTTGACCATTTGTATTTGATAGTATGAAGTCATGTCCTTGGTTTTGGAACTTTTTAGACCTTATAATTTTCCAGTTCAGAGAAGGTCATGACCTTCAATTGTCTCTAATCCTATGCTCTCTACTGATAAACCAACTGCACTTGGTATGAGCATGCATGTCTTACTTCCTGACCACAACTCTCGTCACCAGTCCTAACCTTTGCCTAGATCTTCCAGTCAGGGGCAATACTGGGAATGTTGCTTCTGTCTATGAAGTTTATCAAGACCCAATCGTAGTGCAATTTGGATCAGTCACCTTCTGATACTGACTGAAGCAGAAATGGGCAGTGCAGCCTCTCCAGGATAAAGAAAGAGAAGTACAGCACGTGAACAGATCCTTCGGCGCTCCAAGCCTGTGCCGGTCAAAGCCCAGTGGCTCTCGGAGCTTGTGTAAGGGGAGGACTCAAATACTTATTCAGACAATCACATTCATAGAAGTTATTCAAGATCTCCGTCTCATAAAGAATGGGTGTGGGTGTGACCTGTGTTGGTGGGTGAGTATGTCAGTTAGTCACAGGATGGTTGGGTGCTCAGTGGGCTAGTGGGGTGAGTGGGCAGGTATTCATTTGGGTTGCGGGGGGTTAGCTGGATGGATGGAGGGTGGTCATGTCAGGGCGGATTGAGTTGGCTGGTTAAGTGATAGTGTATTGGGGGCATAGTTGGGTTTGGTTGGAGAGTTATTGAGTTGTTAGGTGTTATTTGGGTGGCCAGCAGGCAGTAGGGTGGTTCTTTGGTCATTACATCGGATCAGATTGAAGGAGGGGGCATTGTCATGTGGTTGTAGGGAATTTGGGTCATGCCAATGGGTGTAGGGTAGTCAGTTATCCAGTTGTAGTGCTCAGTTGAGTCACACAGAGTGATCTCACTTGCTGTGGCAACATGGCTTTTATATATGTGCTGATAGAGTACAATTAAAAAACAGGTTTAGAATGGACAGTCTTTGTCACCTAGTAGTCACCCTCTGGATTGATATGATGGCGAAATGATTGCTGGACAAGCACACTACTACAGAAGCATAGTGTCAATACTGCTGCTAGGATAAAAGGGTATTCACTAGCAAGAGGTAAAAATGTGGTCTCATACCAAGTTCACATTGAGTGAATAGTAACTATATGGTAGTGATGACCAAATGAGTAATATCTACTGTTGGTAGTGCAGTCCTGATCCTGTTCTGGGACCTCCTGTTTGATTCTAAGCGGTGACAAAGTTCTGTGAGCACTTCCTCTGTTCATTTCAGTTGGGACATAGGTCACTCCAGGCTTATGTGGAGAGAAGGGTAGTGCTCCTAGTATATTCTAGGTGGATAAGGCCTCCTACTGAAAGACCTCTCCCTTTTTCCCCCTCTCAAGTGAGCAGCTTGTCCTCTTCATTTCCAACTGCTCCCATGCTGCAGCAGGAGAATGTTCCTGGCATGTTAGGTACTGACTGCAGATGGTCAATTCAGAAATTTTGTAGTCACAGCTACGGCCTTTCTTATATGCAGCAACACATCCCACAGACTTTGCCAATGCTCATTGACTCCTAAAAACACCCAGTACTTCCAAAAGCTTAAACAGAACCCTTGGAATGTAATCAGTAACTGACCTGCAATTGTTTCTGATCCACTTAAATAATGATGTTCAAAGGTCCTTTTGCTCCTCAATGCTTGTTTAGCTGTGTTAGCAAAAGAGAAGGGTTAGCTGGATCAGCAAGACCAAAAATGGCAGCTTTAAATCTTTGATAAGAAGAGTGAGTAAGCAAATACATGGTAGGACCATTATAATGTCCAAAAGCGTGAAATTATCAACTTCAGTATCAAAAACAAACTGGCAGAGAATTATTTAAACCGTGATAGAGAAATGATGACATACAAATGGGTTTAGATGTCATCGCACACCAGTCTCTGAAAGTAAGCTTGCAGTTGTAATAATCAATAAGGAAGACAAATGTTATGTTGGTCTTCATTGCAAGATTAAACTAGTAGGATATTATACTGCATCTGCAGGCTTTTACTGGGCTGTCGTGACATCACATCTGGAATCTTTAGTTCAGTTTTAGTCTCCTTGTATTTGCTATAGAGAGAGCATAATGAAGGTTCACCAGACTGATTCCTGGGATAGCAGGTGTGTTGTATGAGGAGAGATCGGGTCTAGAAACCTGTACTCCCTGCAGTTCAGTAGAGTGAAATTCTGACAGATTGTGGTCAAACTGGATGATAGGGTGATGAGTCCTCTGGCCAGCGAGTCGAGACAAGAGGTAGGTCATTTTGGATTGAGATGAGGAGAAATTTCTTCACTCAGAGGGTGGTGAACCTGTGAAATTCTCTGCTGCAGAAGGCTGTGTAGGCAAACCACTGAATATATTTAAGAAAGACATAGATTTCTAGAAGCTAAAGATGACAAGGGATATGGGGAGAGAATGGGAGTATGGCATTGATATAGAGGATCAGCAGAGATCATGTTTAATGATAGAATGGGCTCAGCAGGCCAAATGGCCTAGTTCTGCTCCTATTGTCTATGTTTGTATGTAAATCACTGACTGAAGTCACAATCTGGCACCCTTCTCACATCCAATGTATTCTTCTGATGCCATAGTAACAACTTTACCAAGAGGACATTAGTCATCATTCTCAAGAACATGACAAATCAAATACTGTGTGGAAAAGTGTGAAGTTATCCACCTTGGGTGGAAAAACAGAAAAGCAAAATATTTTTAAATGGTGAGAAGTTGGGAAATGCTTGCATTCAGAGGAATCCGGGCATCTTGTATGTAAAAGAGTAAAAGTGAACATACGGCTACAGCAAGCAATTCGGGAGAATTGAAGAAAAGGACTGAACTTTTATTGTAATTGTATAGGACCTTGGTGATACTCTGTGTGGAGTTCTGGTTTCCATAGCTAGAAAAGCATATGCTTGTTTTGGAGCCAGTTCAACAAGAGTCCACCAGACAGTTTCCTAGGATAAGGAGATGACCAATGAGGAAAGACTGATTGGACTTGGCCTTTGTGCTTTAGAATTTAGAAGAATGACAGGACATTTCACTGAAGCATTTAAAATTCTTCTGAGATTTGGCAGAGCAGACACTGGGCTGGGATAATTAGAACTAAGAGTTCACAGTTTCAAAAAAGAAAGAGCTTGGTGTTTTAGGACTGAGATGAGGAAAAATGTCTTCGTTTGGGGTTTATAGATCTTTGGAATTCTTGGGCCCAGACAGCTGTGAATATTTGAATAAATCCAAGACAGAGATCAATAGACTTTTTAGAGTTGAAGGCTTCAAGGGATTTGGTGCAAATGGCACAGTGGAATTGAGGCTGAAGATCAACAATGATCATATTGAATGATGCAGATTTGAAGCACTGAATAACATGTGTCTGCTTTCATTACCTTAATGTTTTAGTAGGTCAACTATGCACTCCAGCACCTCTGGCATCTACCAATTGTGAGTGTTTCTACTCTTCTGCTGGGAAAACTATGCTCTATCTCCAGGGCTGGCAGTCAGAGCAAAGAACTCCACTCAACAATGTTCTGGATGAGACCTGTTATGACAACTGTGGCAAAGCTAAGAGCAAAAGGAAATATTTTAACCTGTCCTCTGTCTACCATGTCAAGTGACCATGAATTGTAACTGAGATGCAGACAGATATTGAACACAGTCCTTTGAAAGGTGGAAGAGGGTCTGAAACCTTTTATATTCAATAAGTAGGTAATAAATGATCTCAACCATCTCAAAAATGTTACAGGCACATTGGGAATCAGTGACTGCCTAACAGCCCTTCAGAAAGCATTGTAACACAACACACAACAGTTCCTTAATGAAACAGAGAGTACTCCTACATGGATATCCCACCACTAGGGGCCCCTGTCTTTGTTGAACAGCAATATGGAATGCCAGGTCTTGATCGATTGGAAAATGAGGTCAATAGAATGGAGACTGTTAGGAGCAATCCCTACTGAAAATCCCTCTGTGCTGAGTGGAATGACACAGAGGGATTTTCCAAACGACATCAATTTTATTTTGATTAACCTTTAGTAAAGCTTTAAAGCTCTCAAGTGTACCTTTTCTTCCACTAGTATTTTTCATCTATTCTATAAATATAATGATCATCAAGTGTATCACGATGTGCTACCCATTTGTTCATATTTATTTTATCTATGAATTAATAGGCAGAAGGAAATCTTTTTTTAGGGTTAAAATCAAATCAGCATGATTCTATTTGTTGCCAATTTTTGTTTATAAAAATGGATGAGCTAAGGAGTAGGGAAACTCTATAATTTGCTCAATAATCATTCTCAACAATATAAACATGGATAGTAGGCTGCAATCCATTCAAAATAATAGCATGACCTTTAAAAAGTTTGAAACAAATCATATCCTCCACTTAGAAATAAGTGACAGCATAAACTAGGTAGATGAATAGGAGTAATGATTAGGTAAAATATATGTAATTGTGTTCTCAATGTATGGGTGATGCACTGTTTGCAACAGGAATCTTTGAAATTAATTTATGGTTTTTATTATGACAGTCTTAATTCAACAATATATCCTATGCATGATAATTAAGTAGTGGTTTATACCACTGTGTTTCATATCATTGAGCAGCGAAGAACATTGGGCTACATTTCCCACTGTTGTAATGGTAGTTTAGGCACTAAAGATTTTTTGCCATGACCAATGGGATCAGATTCTCAATAGGCATCCACCTCACATGCTACTGCCACATGGGTTATAGTTCATAGAAATACTGATAAGATCTCATTATTCCAATGGAGGTAGCAGGAATACCTGTCATCTGGAGAGAGGCCAATAAGTTAATCGTCCATGATTCGTACTCCACCGCTCTCAGAACATCTGTTTATCCATGAATGGGTTCTGCAGGAAGACAGATATCCAAGGAGCTGAGACACACTTTTGGCCTCTTTCAACTGTGGAGCCCAGAGCAACATTAACAGCTGCCTGAGAATCCACTGTAGCACTCTGCCATTTTACATGTCATGTACCTATTCACCCATCTAATGGGCAACAGCACTAAGCTAGTGCTCTGTGCCTCCGGGCACACTAATGGATCTGTGACAGATGCGACTGGCAGTGTTTTGGCCAACATTTCTCCAGTTTGGATCTTCAATGGCACAGATGCCAGAAACCAGAGTCCAATTTTGCAGCCATTGTTCTCATTTTGAAAATAATCCATTGTGCTATTTAAAAATTGGATAATGCAAGTTTCCAAAAATAATTTATAATCCATCAGTTCAGAAATATGAGGAGGCCAGACTTTGCTAGAGGGATTGGTGTTATTAGATAATGGGGATGGCACCTACATAATGAAATATTGATTTTACTGGGACATCATCCCGTAAATCCAAGAAAGCACAGAATTCAAAGCCTAGGAATAGCATAAGTATCCAGTTTAAGACACAAGAGAGTAAAGTCATAGAATCGCTACAGTGCGGAAGTAGGCCATTCAGCCCATCGAGTCCACACTAAACTCTGAAGAGCATCCCACTCAGACTGCACCCACCCTGCCTTATCCCTGTAACCATGCATTTCCCATGGCCAATAGACCTAACCTGCACATCTTTGGACTGTGGGGGGAAACCAGTGCACCTGGAGGAAACCTCAGTAGACACGGGAAGAACATACAAACTCCACACTGACAGTCATCTGAGGCTGGAATCAAAGTCGGGTCCCTGGCGCTGAGAGGCAGCAGTGCTAACCACTGAGCCACTGTGCTGTGAAGTCAAGAACCATCAATCAATTAATTGAGTGAAAAGATAAGTGAAGCAAATATAGTCCAGTTTAAACATAATTTTGCAGCATGTATTTTTTTTGATTATAATGGTACAAGGAATTATTGTCAATTGAATATGTCTTAAAGTGTGCCACTCCATTAAACTGTTGCCACATAGAATGATGAGTATCTAGGGGCATTTTTTTTTTGAACACAGCTTCAAGAGGGTGAACAGTATGCCCCATTTCCAGGATGCCTAAAGAAGAAAAGGAGAAATATTGTGTGTATTTCCTTGCCCAATCCAATGACGCTATTGAATTTCTTCAATTCATTGCTGGTGCCACTTCCCTTTCAGTGGCATGAGTGCCAACCCGGACTTGCAGTCACCAACATACTGAAGGTCATGCATCCTTAATTCAATTTCTGTGAAGGAGGCTTGAGGTTGACTCAGAAAAGAATCAATCGGACAAATGATCTTCTATCCGAAAAATTAACCCCTCAATTTCTTTTCCCCGGGCCTGACAAGTAATTGGTTTTCAACATTTTTCATTAGAATTTCAGAAAAATTCCATATTTCCCTTTTATGCTTGGGCGCCAAGTCTTGGATTTGCACCAGAGAATCCTGCAGCTGACATTTTTAAAAGTATTATAAAAACGTGAAAAGAGGCACAGTGAAGTTATCTAAGTCTGAGCCCAGACTGGTGCTAAAGTATGCAACTGTCTCTTCAAAGGGGAATGTCTGCTAATAACATCATTTTATTGTGGATTGATGTGACAATTCCCAGGAAAACCTAGTCTAAATAATTCTCTCAATACCAGTTGCACAACAAGGCTGCACCTACTAAAGAGACAAACCAAGATACATCAGATAGCACAAGAAATTTTGGAGGAAGACGTCTGACACAACATGCCTCTACACTTTATTACTTCCTTTCTGTCTACTAATTGAGTTTTCCCAGATGCAAGGAGTTGTAAATTGCTCTTCTAATAGAAACATTGCTGGTAGTGATTAGCTCGTTAGTGTACAACACTTTCAATCTCAAAATATTCTTGATGGACATTGTTTTGCTGTCTTGATAATGATAAGATATGCTTTTGAAATAAACAAAGGCATCTATTCAGCTTTCTTGGAGCAAACAGCCATGCTTATGTGAGCAAAAGCAATACTTGCGAAGTCGACAAAACCAGAAGGGATGGATAATTTCTGTATGCTGCTGCTGTTAAACCTGTTTCCAGCACTCCCAACGAGCACATTCTGGCTATGAGTCACAGAGAATAACAGCAGCTTCAAAGCTGTAATACCATGGAAGGGAAATTATTTCAAAAATATCATTTGAACCATCTCTGGGAACACTTGATACAGCACAGATTCTATTTGAAATGTGTTAAATTTATACATTGCAATCACTAATAACAAAATGGTTAATAAATTGAATGGAATTATTTTGACTGTGCTTAAAGATATTCATTAATCCAATATTAAATTATGACATAAATCCAAATCTCTAAAAACCTATGGCTATAACCAAAAATGATGCTTCCCTGAGGATTACGCTAATCACTGACTGCATTACAGGAGGAGACAAAGAGAATCTCCACAGCATCAGGCTCTGTTGTATACTAACTGATAAAGATTGATTCCCATGGTTAGTCACAACCCAGTATAATTGTAGCACGTGACTAACAGGATAGCAGAAAGAGATGGACTGTAGTCCTGTTTTTTGCCTGTTCTTAAATTCAATGCCAATCTATATTCTATTAGCTTTATAGCAACAAGTGAGCAAGCACTATTTCCATATTTTATTATTCACACAACTAAACATGACAACAGCTAAAGCAAACATTTTTATCAAAAAACTTAAACATAGGCAAGTGGAGAGGGGCGGGGGAAGAAAAGCTGAGTGCCTTATGCTGCCACTGGCTTCTTGCAAACTTGAGAGCCCTGAATAATTTAAGTTCTGCAATGCAGTGAGTTTAATTTGAAGGGACTGGCTTTCATTCACCATGTCTCCTGTGTTTTGAGTTTCTTTTGCTGGCACAGTTCCTGGCAAAACATTGGAATCTTTCTTGTCAAAATTCGAATGATAATGTGGATGAAGTTGTGTTATTTATTGTGAATGAATACTTAATGTGTCAGGTGAACAATATCTTCCATCATTTTTGTTAGAAATGTTAACACATTTACTCCATGGAAACTGGACGAGCATTTTCCTTTGAGAATGGTGAGGTGATACACTTGGGCAGGGCAAACAAGGCAAGGGAATATATGTTGAGCAGTAGAATCCAGGAAATGCCGAGTTTCAGAGGGACCTTAATGTGCATGTCCACTCACCCCGTGAGGTAGTGGGTCACGTAGCTAAAATGGTTAAAAAGGCGGATGGGATACTTGCCATAATTAGCCACATTATAGAGCTTAGAAGCAGGAAAGTTTTGCTGGAATGTATAAAACATTGTTAACAGTATTGTATGCAGTTCTGGAATCCACATTATAGGAGGGATGTGATTGCACTGGATAGGGTCCAGAAGAGATTTACCAGGAAATTGCTGGGGCTGCAGAGTCAGTGTTTTAGTTATGAAGAGAGACTGAATAGGCTGGGGTTGTTTTCCTTGGAGTAGAGGAGACTGATGGGAGACATGATTTATAAAATTATAAGGAGCATAGAAAGGCAGACAGGAAGGAGGAATCAACCATCAAACAGCATAGATTTAAGTTAAGGAGTGCGGTTTAAAGGGGATGAGAAAAAAATCGGTGGGAATCTGGAATTCACTGCCTGTAAGTGTGATACAGGCCGAAACCGACATAACATTGAAGAAGAATTTAGATATACATTTGTGATGCCAAGGCATAAAGGCCTATGGGCCAAGTGCTGGAAAATGGGATTAGAATAGTTAGGTAATTGTTTTTGGCAGACTGAAGGATATTTTCTATGCAGTAGATCTCTAAGATTCTGCTTATACAATTTATTTTTTATTTGTTCTAGGATGTGTGTGATTCTGAAGTGTTAAAATCTTGAACCTGTGCTAATAAGACCGTAAAATCATACAATACAGAAGCAGGATTCGGCTATTTCACCATAGTATTCCAGCAGTAGTCTGAATTGTGCCTTGTATATTTTAGCAAAAACTCCCTATTTCTATACTCCATTTGTTTTGAAATAAAGGTTAACATACCATTTGCTGTACTGAATACCTGCTGAACTTGTATGTTATGTTTTTGTGATTAATCTACAGGGGCACCTAAATCATTTTGTGCTTCTGTTTCTACAGTCTTTCTCCACTTATACAATGTTCAGTCCTCTATTTTTCCTGCCAAAAATATATAATCTCATATTTTCCCATATTATATACCACCGGCAAATGTCACCTCAGTTTCCAAAGAGTCTAATGGAAGCCTGTCAACTCTCCAACTTTGTTCTCTAAGGAGAATCACAGAGTGAAGTTAGATGTATGAGTGAGTGCATAATTAGGTAGCAACAGGAGTCAAGAAGTGTAAGTATTTGTTATTAGCAAAGTTGAAATGGTCTGTCAAAGACTATAAATTATTTTACATATGGATCTCTAGTCTTCATGACACCACAGTGAAGTAAAAGGGACAAAGATATTTTGCTTTGAAAAACAGTTGTCAGCCTTGGGCAATCAAAGGGAATCTTTCTTTGGATCATAAACTTTGATGGGGTCGATGAATGAAAATAGTTGTTAATAATGAGTGCAGCTAGTTTTCACAAGCTGCTGGCAATTTGATTTGCCAGAAGTTCAGTATTGCCCCATGGACTTCCTCCGCATGATTAGATAATGGAAGATCTGTTTCTTCATCCTCCCCCTCATTCCCAGAAGGATTAATCCTTTCTGAATATCAATGTTGTGCAACATGCAGGATTAGATGATTGTCTTTGAGACCTTTCCTGGGTTATTTGGCAGCGTTCCTCCACATTTCTCATGACATTTGCGACATAGCTTTAACATATTGACTGCTCTATTACAATCCATATTGTTCTTATGATTACATTCTATCATACACTGGTCTCAAGCTAAAACTACAGCTGTTGGCTTTTGTTGACTGCTGTCTAGTGCCAGGAAGAGACACATTAGACAGTAACTTACATATATGCTTTCAGAGGTGGAGAGTAGGGTTCTGAGCTGCCATCTCCCAGAACTGATAGTAGCCAGGCAACTAATGAACCCACTGATCTGTAGGGATATCAATCTAGCATCTGGCAGAATGGCAAAGATAGGAGGTTGCCAGCATTAATCTGCTTAGAAATGGCTGTTTTCTGATGAATGCCAGCCTAGTCAGTACCCTCAATGATATTTCCCATGTTCCTGTCACTTCGTACAATGGATATGCAGCGTTCAAATCAAATGCAGTTGCCTATTTTCCAGGCACATGCAGAACTGTCACATCTATTGACCAAGATGCTCACAAGAAACCTACCTGATTTCATGCAACAATTACAGTTTCAGTCTGTTTCCTGTTTTAAGAGTGCAAGTGGACTCTCAGTTAATGCCTACCATCTGCATATTGTTACGGAGAAGGGGAGGTTAAATGAAAGAAAATTCCTGATATTCACTTTATAAGTAACAAACAATAAGAAAAAAAAACTCTGTTTCTCAAAGGCCAAAAGGAATGTGTCTTCCAGAATGCTCTGCCTTCTCCACTGACTCTCCAGTTATAAATGCCTTTCTTCTGCTGATCCTGCTGTCAGGGATGTTTTGTCTGTGAAGACTCCTAATCAGAAGTGCCATGGTACCTTTTCTGGATAAGATAGTGCTTTCTTAAAGAGCTTAACCATTTCTTGTGAGAGCTAGGTGGTTATTTCTCAGATGGCAGTTTGTTCTCATACCGATTTTGAGGATGGTCTTGGAAATTCCTCGATGGCCTTTGTCTTCACATTCCTCCGGGTCATCCTTCCATGTCCAATATTGTGTCCCAAGAAAAGCACTTCTGCCTTCACGAATTCAGTTTTTGCTGAATTTATAACCAGTTTGCCTCCTGTTAGCTTTTAATGAGCTCTGCCAAATACACACTGTGATCTATCCATGAATGGCTAAAGATCACTAAGTCATCTTATACACCTTACATACCTTGGATGACATATCAATTTTCTTACAATAGCATTGGTCCGAGGTTGTCAAAACCATCAGATTTAAACTCAATTGGCTTTCAATTGCTAAGCTTAGAAAAGCACTTTATCTCTTAAAGGAACCACACACCATATACAACTTCATAACACATCCCCCCTTAAGCAAAAAAATGAATCATCATTATGAAAAGATGGCTACTTTTTAAAAAAAAGTCTTAGCACCATTATCATGAGATACATAGATCAGTAATCTAAAGTTACATCCTTCAAACTAATTCTGCGTACATATGTAACATTGGACTGTACTAGCTCTATCTTATCTACACATTTCCTTTTAAACTGGCAATAATGCATCTGCAGTAACATTTTTATGACCCGCAACATGTATGATCTGTAAATTAAAAGCCTTTATCATAAGACTTCCACGAAACAGTCTCATATTCTTGTCCTTAAATCTTTCCAAAAAGGTGAGAGGATTGTGGTGTGTATATACAATCATCTCTGAAAAAATTGTTTGTAACATAAGCATTAAAACGTTGTAAGGCCAGTACCAAACTCAATAACACTTTTTCAATAGTGGAGCATTTTCTCTGGTGGACATTGAGTTTCTTTGAAAAATAGACTTTCAGTTCCGCCATCATCCTCCTGCATCAACATAACTCCAAACCCATCGCTGGCAACGATAACGACTTTAAAGGGTTTCAAGAAATTTATTGTGGCTAGAACTGGTGCAGTGGTTAACTTGGGTTTTAAATTCCTGGCATTATTCTGTCCACCAAAATTTCATGTTCTTCTTTAGCAAATCCAACAGCGATGCCACCACACTAATAAAGTTTGGCACAAACTTCCAGTAGAATCCACTCGGTACCAAAAATCAAAGCACCCAGTTGCTCGAGGATGGTCTTGGAAACTCCTTAATGGCTTTTGTCTTCACAATCCTCCGGGTCATCCTTCCATGTGCGATGTTGTGTCCCAAGAAAAGCACTTCTGCCTTCGCGAATTCAGTTTTTACTGAATTTATAACCAGTTTTGCCTCCTGTTATCTTTTAAGGAGCTCTACCAAATGCATCATGTGATCTATCCATGAATGGCTAAAGATTACTAAGTCATCTATACAGAAGGCACAATTAGTCAATCCCACCACAACTCTGTTCATAAACCTTTGAAATGTGTCTGGTGCGTTCTTCATTCCAAAGGACACTATTTTAAATTGATACATTGATTGATTTGGGGTTACAAACGCAGAAATTTCTTTTGCTCTGTCCGACGAAATTACTTGCCAGTAATCACAAAGTCCAACTTGGTGATACAAGTGGCTAGTCCAACTTTTTCCACACAAGGCTTCAGCCTTGGAATTGGGTGTGAGTCCAACTTAGTTATGACATTGACCTTCTGATAATCCATGCAGAATCGTTGAATACCATTAGATTTGGGAACCAACACGATCGGCGAACCTCACTCACTTTGACTCAGCTCAATTATGTCTTCATGGAACATCGCTTCCACTTCCTTCTGTACCTGTGCTGCTTTAAGAGAATTAAGCTTGTAGGGGTGCTGTCTTATTGGAACAGCGTTACCTATTTGTAACCTTATGTACTATAATATTAGTCCTCCCCATTCTAATCCTACATATGTCCTCACATTGCTGCAACAAGCCTTTCAATTCAGTTCTCAGCTCCTGAGACAGATAGCCCACTATCCTATCCCATTCTCCAAGGACTTCTTCATTATTTAACTTATTTTGAGGCACATCAAAATTCAAATCATTTGGTTTTGATTCCTCGCTCTAAGAGGACGTAACTAATGCCTGTTTCTCCGGTTCCATATCACTGTCATAGTAAAGTTTCAGCATATTCACATGACATACCCGACAAAGTTTTGTCCTATCTGGAATTTTTACCAGATAATTCACCTGACTCAACACCTTCTCAATCTGATAGGGACCAGTAAACCTTGCTTTGAAGGGATCTCCTACCACTGGTAACAGCACCAATACTTTATCCCCATGGGCAAACGTACAAATTTTAAATTTCTTGTCTGTTTTTTGCTTCAGTAGATGCTGTGCCACCTTCAGATGTTGTCTAGCTAATTCACCTACTCTGTTTAATCATTCTCTCACCTCAGAAATATAATACAACTGTGAGATCTCTGACTTCGGCCCTATCAACTTTTCCTTGATTAATTTTTAAAGGCCTGCTTATTTTGCGTCCAAACAACAACTCAAATGGAGTAAACTGAGTCGATTCACTTGGGGCATCTGCAATGGCAAGCAATATAAATGGGATACCCTTATCCCAATCATTTGGGTAATCCTGACAATAAACCTTCAGCATGGTCTTTAGGGTTTGATGCCACCTTTCCAATAGTCCCTGGGATTCAAGATGGCATGTTGGATTTAAAGTGTTGGATGCCTGAACTATCCATGACGTCCTTAAATAAATTGGCAGTAAAATTGGACCCTTGGTCTGGCTGAATATCCATGGGTAATCCATAGTGGGTAAAGAAAAAACAAGCAACTCCTCCACAACATTTTTTGCCTTAACATTTTGTAATGAATTTGCCTCTGGACACCTGGTAGACATATCCATTATGGTTAGCAAATGTTGGTTTCCACTTTTGGTTTTAGGGAGGGGACCTACACAATCAATCATAACCCACGTGAAATGTTCTTCAAATGTGGGAGTTGGCGTCAAAGGTGTTGGTTTTATTACTGCCCATGTCTTTCCTACCATTTGACACGTATGACAGGTATGGCAACATTCAACCACATCTTTACGTAATCCAGGCCAATAGAAATGCTTTTGTATCCTAGCCCCAGTCTTCGTCACTTCCAGATGACCTCCTGCAGGTAATTCATGTGATACCCATAATAATTCCTGTATGAATACTACCAGCAAAACAATCTGGGGCACTTCACCCATTTCTCCTCTGCACTAACCTGCTGATGTCTTCATTTTGACCTTAGGATTCTATCCTTAAGATAATAACATTCGGGAATATATTCTGATTCCTTTTCCAAGTAGGCTTTATGATATAAACCTTACATTGTCTCATTTTTTTGTTGTAACTCTATTAATCTTTCAGAACTAAACACCTCTGCCTGATCCTCCACCTTTTCCTTTACCATTTCATCAAACAGGGTGTCAGCTAACTGGAGTTCAACTACTTCATCTTTCTCTTTGGTTTTTCCTTCTTGTTGTAACTTATGACTGTAGGATCTTGTTACCACACAGTCCAGAAAAATCCCAGGGTATTTTTCTTTTAACTCCTCAGTTCCCTGGTTTTCCTTCGGCTTGTCTGCTACAAGGGGTGTCACTCCCACCTTTGATCCAGCTAGGTCGTTTCCAAGAACAAACTGTGTTCCTGGAATAGACACTCTTTCAATCACTTCACTGTCACTTCCCCAGTCTTGATTGGACTTTCCAACTGATCTTATACGGGGGAACACTAAATGTCTCTCCGTTTATTCCACAGATTACCATTCTCTCAGGTAACATTTCAGAAGGAGTGCAAATGCTTTCATCTCTTACTTTTAGAGATCGGTTAGCTCCCGTATCTCTCAATATTTTAACATCTTTACTTTCTCCCTCTGTTCTTCCTGAGTAAACCTTACCCACAGAGGTAAGGTTTTTGAAGAGACCAGGCACTAACCTACTATCCAGCCCATGACTAGACTGTACACTCTCCTGCAGCTCCTCAACTTCTTTTGGGATTTCCTTCACTACCTCAAATAATCCCACTAGTTTAGCCTCTTTTGCCACATCATTTTTCCCACTGCCTTTCTTAAACCACCAGCACTGTGTCTTTATGTGTCCCACTCCATTGCGGGGGCCTTTCACCTCCTTTTCACCCTCTTGGGTTTCTTTTTAAACATGTGGTAAACTGTTCCCAGTGTGATTTTTTTTTTGTTTTACTTTGAAGGATCTCCCTTTTTCCCAATTTCTATCCTTCACGGAATGAAAATGCTGTCGGAAGCTAGATTTTGATTTATGCCCTAATGCATATCCATCTACCATCTCTGCAGCCCTTCTCACTGTTTGAGCGTTCTGTTTCTCAACATGAGTTCCTATCATTTCTGGAGGTGAGTTTTTAAACTCCTCCAGCAGAATAATATCTCTAAGATTCTCATATGCCTTTTCTATCTTTAATGCTCTCATCCATTTATTGTTATATGTTGTTATCATTAATTCTTCCAAATTCGACATAAGTCTGACCTGGTTCGTTCCTTATATTAATGAACCATTGTCTATATGCTTGAAAGTGGTGGTGTGCCCATGTATCTGCTGCCTTGTCCTTCTAGATGGAAATGGTCGTGGGTTTGGAAGATACTGCCTGAGGATCTTTGATGAATTTCTTCATTGCATCTTGTAGATAGTACACACTGCTGCTACTGAGTGTCGGTGGTAGAGGAAGTGGATACTTGTGGATCTGGTACCAGTCAAGCGGGCTGCTTTGTCCTGGATGGTGTCAAGCTTCTCAACTGTTGTTGGAGCTGCACCCATCCAGGCAAGTGGGGAATATTCCATCACACTCCTGACTTGTGCCTGAGCAGAAGCCACAAGGCACAGTTATAGTGAAGGAAACTGAAGGACATAGAAGTAATTTAAATTGAGGTCACAGTACCAAGAATATCGTGAAACCAGTGTTAAAAGGGCAACTCAGAATATTAAGCAGACAAAAGAAAGTAAGGAGGCTAACTGAGGCTGCCGTAGAACTGCAGATCCATAATTGAAGCCTGGGTTAAGGCAGGAAGATGTTATTAAGACCATAGAAACTGGAATTCACTTGTAGAATCTGTTAATGTGAAGGGAAATCTCTATTAAATTGTAAGGCAACTGGTATTATTAGACAGGCTGCAGGCAGGGTGAATCATCTAGAGTAAGCTGCTAAGCAAACAGGTTTCATTTTAAAGGCTGTAGGCAGTGAGATTTGTTCAGTAAAGTTGAGATAAAAAAGGGAATTATTAATTAGGACGCAAAAGGTGCCATTTTACTTGCAATTTAAGGCAGAGAAGGCAGGAAACCTCCAGCTTGTTCACAGAAACACAGGGAACCCTCCTGCAGCCAGTACAGGATACCAACTTTATTATATTTTACAGTTTAATGCTATAAACCACTGTGGGTGACAGAGTAGTTTGATGGTTAGCATTGCTGCCTCACAGTGCCAGGGACCTGGTTTTGATTCTATCCTCGGGCGACTGTCTGTGTGGAATTTGTACGTTCTCCCCGTGTCTGTGTGGGTTTCCTCCCGGTGCTCTCGTTTCCTCCCAAAGCCCAAAGATGTACAGGTAAGGTGGATTGGGCATGTTAAATTGCCCCCATAATATGCAGGGATGTGCAGGCTAGTGGATTAGCCATGGGATTTGCAGGATTACAGGATAAGGTAGGGGGTGGGTCTGGATGGGATGCTCTATAGAGGATTGGTGTGGACTTGACGAGCTGAATGGCCTGTTTCCATGCTTTAGGGATTCTATGATTAAGACAAGATTGCTGCACAATAGACTTAAAATTATCACAATTAAACTATGGTGTACTGGAAATGTGTTATAACAACTCTGCTTTTTGTTATTGTGAATTAGAGAAAAAAGGTAGCCAAATTCACTTTAATATTTCTACCTTGTGTAAAATAATCTTCATGTTGCATATTCTGTGATTGGTGCTACATGGAATCTTAATATTTATTGTCGGATTGTCAGATGAAATAAATTTAATGGGGGCATACTTCCTTTGGCTCTGCACATCAACCTCCAGTCTTGTAGGCATTTATTTTTAATCATCGATGTTAAGGTCAGTCTAATTATTCTTCTCAACTAACATCTGAATTCAAATTGCCAGGCTATATTTTCTTTAATTTACCTTCATTCATGCTAATTTGTTAACATTAGAGAAAGGAAGAAAACAATGATAGCTCCTGTAACATAATTATAAGGACCATTCATTTCAATCCTAAAGTCCTCCTTGATTTGGCACAAATCTATGTAAGGCATTTTCTCCAGCTGTTTCTTAAGTGGAAGTTGGAGGAAACATGCTCTGAATTAGATCTATGGTCATTGTTGTGATATGATAATAATTCGTTTAGTCAAACGTTTTAAAATAATATGTGAACAATAAAGTTGCAAGAGTATTCAGTGTCATTGAGTCAAACTTTGCTCAGCTCTTGATTTTTTTTAACATTTGAATGTGCATTAGTAAGCATTGCTAGTCAGAGCAGAATCATCCTTAATTGCTATTTAGAAGATGAGCTGCCTTCTTGAAACACTGCAGTCCATGTATTGCAGGCACAGTTGTTAGAGAGAAAGTTCCAGGATTTTAAACCAGTCACACTGGAGAATGAACAGTGGTGTTCCAAGTCAGGATGGTGTGTGGCCTGGAGGGGAACCAGCAAGTGGTGATGTTCTCATGCTTTTGCTATCCTTGTTCTTCTTGGTTGTAGAAGTCATGGATGTGGAAGGTGCTGTGCAAGGAGAATTGGTAAATTGTTCAGTGCCCTAACTCCAATCCTGGTGCTGTTGGCACTGTTCATTGGTGGTAGAGGGAACGAATGTTGAAGATGATGCATGGAATACTGTTCAAGTGGGCTGCTTTGTCCTGGACAGCATTGAGCTTCTTGAGGGTTGTTGGAGCTGAGCCCATCCAGGCTAATTTAGAGTATTCCATCACACACCAGACTTGCACCTTGTAGATGGTGGACGTATTTTAAGGAGTCAGGAGTGAGCTACCTGTCGTAGATTTCCCAGACTCTACCTCCTTTTGTATCCACTGTGCTTGTGTTAGTCCAGTTATGTTTCTTGTCAATGGTAACACCCGTTATCTTAATGGTGTGTAATTCAGTGATGATAATGCCATTGAATATCAAGGCAAGATGTTTATTTCTTTCTTGTCACAGATGTTAATTGCCCGGCATCTGTGTGCTGTTAATGAATTTGCCACTTATCTTCCAATCCTGAATGTTGTCCAGACACATTACTAATGGGCATGGTATGCTTCAACACCTGATCACTGTGTAGGCATTAACAAACATCCTCATCTTTGACTTTATGATGGAGGATAGGTTATTGATGAAGCAACTGAGGATGGTTGAGCCTTGGATATTCTCCTGAAGAATTCCTGCAGTGATATCTTGAGGCTAAGATGATTAGCCTTCGACAACCACAGCCATCTTTTTTTTTTGCACTAAATATGACTCCAGCAAATGTGAATTACTTCAATTTGCTAGGACTCTTGGGTGCAATTCTTTGTTTTATATTGTTGAGATGTCAAGGGCAGTCACTCTCACCTCGCCTCTTGAGTTCAGTCTTCAATCCATGTTTGCATCAAGACCATAATGGATTCTGGAGCTGAACAGCCCTGGTAAAACCCAACCTAAACATCAGTCAGCAAATTATTGCTGTGCTGTCATAAGTCTCTTGAAATGAGCATGAACAAGGCTGTGTTACTGAAGGAGTTTGTTTCAGTGAGGATGCTGGTGTTTGTTATCTGTCTTTTCGTTTTCATAGAATCCCTACAGTGTGGAAGCAGGCCAAATGGCCCATCACATCCATACTAACCCTCCAAAGAATAACCCAGATCCACAACCCTAACCTATGCCTCTAACCCTACATTTCCCATGGCTAATCCACCTAGCCTATGCATCGCTGAATACTGTGGGCAATTTAGCATGGCCAATCTACCTAACGTGCACACCTTTGGACTGTGGAAGGAAACTGGAGCACCCAGAGGAAACCCACGCAGACCTGGAGAGAATGTGCAAACTGCACAGACAGTCAGCCGGGAGTGGAATCAAACCCAGGTCCCTGGTAATGTGAGGCAGCAGTGCTAACCACGGAGTCACTGTGCCACTCTTTTACGATAGATCCCTGCAGAGGACTTTTAATTTAGCGGCATTAATATTTACAAGAGCAATCATGAGCAACTTTAATGGTCTCCTTTTAATCAGTTAGTATACAGTGAAATTCTGCTGGTCTCTGTCATTCTCCAAACAGGAAACCGAGTTTTGTCTCATTCTCTCACTTGTTGGTGGTAGTTTCTCAGTTCTCAAGGAAAGCCTCATGGTCAGTTAGTCTGGGCAACTGTTTTCATTAGGAATCCATGGTAATGGGGTAAGTTCTATATTTTTTTTGGGTACAAGCATTTGTGCGGTCTTCCCATTTGACTTTGACTATCCTATAGAGGCACTGCTAATGGATATTCCCGAGGGTCCAAAGGTGCTTTGATCAGAGAACCAAACTACCACCTAGAAGGGTGATGTCAACAGCAGAGTTGTAAGCTAAAGCCTTTGTTCTCTTATGAAGATCTTTGCTGTTGAAGACCCAGTTGCGCAATTTTTGGAAGGCCACATTAGCACAATGTAGTTGGATCTTCTGTTTGATGGAAGTCTTTTACGGAAAGATAGCTGCTGAAATATGGGACGTGTTTCACAACTTCTACGTGAGTGCTGTTGTTCGTGCTCTCAGCATTATTCACCTTCCATGAATGGCACTGACTGCTGGATTCAATGAACTGTGCCTCAACATCTCCCAGCAGGAGCCACAAAAGACTCAGGAAAGTATTCTTGCAAGGGTGACATGTACTATCTCTGGACAGGGAACTATTGTGATCATGCACGACAGGCTGACAGCAGGCAGCCCATTTCACCTTTACAGCATTATCAATGTAAGTCTCTGACACATCTAGAAATGTGAATGACTTGCAATGAAACAAAAGCAAGGACTAAAAAAAAATGCTTTATGACTTTCCACAAGTTGCAGAAATAACATTTTACTCTTAAACCTAATGGGTCATACTGTCTGTCCATTTGATATCTAATTGTGAACAAGAATGAAAGTGCTGAGAAATGTCAATGTTTTCAGTATATTGAAAGAATGTTTCCACACAGATAACTAACAGTTGTGGTGGAGGTTATAGTACTCAACACAGTTCAGTGATCATGTGACCAATGCACTCTGTTGCTATGGCAAGAGTTTGCTAAGATGCATTGCAGTTCATAAGATGTGACATCTCATCTCTAGTATGCTACTCTCATTTAACAAAAACACAGAACATCTAGCATTTGAAGCACTGATTAATATTTTGACAACTGAAGGATTTGGGTAAAATTCAAACCATGGTTCTTGTTATTCAGTCTTTAAATTGTGGTGATTCATTTTCTGATTTACAAAGAAACAAATGAGTACTAAAGATGTATATCCGAAAGAGAATCCACTGCTTATCTATATCATGGTCAGAGCAAAGGGAATTCTGGGAAACCAAGACACATAGTCAGGGCTGGTGCATCCCCTAAATGAACTAGGCAATTAGCTCAGGTGGCAACATTTTGTGGTTAGGGCAGTAAAAATATGCCATTTTTTAAAAATAATACATAGCAGCAAGCCAGCTGGCCTTGCATTAATGAGCAAACACTAATTCTGTTTTCACTTTCCAGCAGATTAGGTTATTCGTACTGAAAGGAAGGGATTATAAGCATTACTCCAGCTGAATTTTCATTTGATAAATAATGGAAATGTTTGCGTTGATCACTGTCTTTAAAATGAGTTGTAGAACCAGCCAGACTAACTCACGTTGTCATGCTGATAATGTACTGATGCAGCCAATGACCCTCCATTAGCTGTGTATTGTGGCATCTTTCAGCGCAATCAAAGTAAAATTGAAAAACCATTAATGTAATGCAGATCACAGACAATACCCTAATAAATAAAGACTTTGCGCTATCCTGAATTGGCTTTTAAAGTGTCTCTGCTGTTCAACTCAATTGAGTGTTTGTGTTTTATTTGTGTTCCACCATGTAGTATGGGATGGGGGAGGGTGAAAAGTTAGGACAAGTTAGCATACAAGAGGCAACTGTTACTAAGTTTGGAAACATGTACAGAATTGAAATGCAAATGTTTTAAATTAAGTTTTCTTTTAAGTTCAGCAACTGAACGGCAATATTTTAAGAATTATAATGTCCCTCTTTCTCGGTATTATTACCCCTTGAAAGAAGCATCTAATCTGAAAGAAATTTGGGAAAATAGCCATTCACTGCAAACTTCAGGTTTCTACAAATTTCATGACTTGAGGAAACAAGGCCACAGTTAAACAGCCCTGGAGCCAGGTTTCTTCTTACAATACAAGGACAGTGTGAGTTTAAAACTGCATTTGGTTTTATCTTCCTGTTCATACTAGACAGTTCGCCCTTCTTTTTACACCTATTATCTGTATTCGTGCATGTGTTTGATGTTGGATTTCTATTAATTTTTGGGTGAAGTAAGGAGTACAATTCCTCTTTAGTTCACTCAAGAAAATCTAGAAATTGACTTCTTCAATTTAACCCAATTAACAAAGGTTTAATTGAAGTGAGATTGCTACATGCTAAAATTTTTAAAATTTGTGGAGAGTGAATGCATATGTGTGTGTTATCATCCCAATTATTGCATTTTTGTTTCATGTTCTCCTTGTAATGGAATTATCACCATAAGCACAAAGGGGAAATATGGTTTGCATCGAAACTTCATGTTGTAATAATAATTAATGTAGACTATCAATATTCAACTTCCATCATCTAGTTTTAACACATAGACTGAAGTAATTTTTCAAACGGGCAAATATTGACCTAAGATGGCTGCTGTAATGATCTGATCACATATTGAGGCAACTCCAGGAAACTCACATGGAATACACTAAATTGTTTGCACTGATATTAATATTTCATTCAAAGAGAGTGAAATCACACACAATTAAATCAGCATGAACAAATGTGATTCTCTTCTAATTCACACTTGCATGATAAATTCACATGTGGGTAGCTGAAAGATTGCCTATGGAGTACACAGTTTTAAGAGACAATTGAGTTAGAATGAAGAAGTTACAAACTAACCATATTTCATGTGTTTCCTTGTCAGAGAAGAGAGAAAGAAAAATGGATTTTTAGTAATATTATCTGAAAGGCTTGTGCTCTCTCAATTCTTGGGCATTATCACCTCCTGAAAATATCACTCACTGAGAGCCTCCAGATTTTACAAATTTTACTATTTCTGTGGAAACAAAACAGCTAAACGGCCATGGACTGAAGCTTCAATCTCTCCGTTCATTGACTGCAATAACATTAAACTGCACCTGTCTTTATCTTCCCGTTTGCACTGGACTTCCTCTCTCTCCTTAGCAATTGTATCTGTGCGTGTGTTAGTGTGTAATTAGGTGTTTGATTCTTTATATTATTTTATTGTGATAGAAATAGATGCCTTTTCTTTCATTCAAGAAAACTTTGGGAGCCAGCTTTTTTTTCAGTCCAGTTAACCAAGTTTTAATCGAAGTGCGATGGTTGAGTGCTAAAAAAGAAATAAGTAGTTGCTGTAACTTAACAAGAGGGAGTTAAAAAGGTCAGGGGTGGAGAGGGGGTGGGGGAGCGGAGGGGGAGGGTGGTGTGAAAACCTGGTCACAATGATATGAAAAGGATAAACAGCCAGGAATTTTCATCAGGAGAAAGGGTGATGAAATTGTTCACATTTGAAACTTCAAAATCAATAGCTTTGAATTGCAATTCAGAATTCATCATATCAAAAAAATTGATTCTGTGGGCTGCAAATATTTTGAAATAGCAGTACCTGGCCAGATAATGTTCAATCTGGTGAGACTGCAGATAAGAAAAAAAATCTCATGTATATATATTGGTGTAGTTGCAGATGTAATTGATTTAATGACCACCTGCATGTTTAACAGCATTGATTGGCTCGCCCTGGGGAGTCAATGCATTTAGCAACATTATCTCCTTAGGGTTATAGCAAAAATAAGAAGGCAATGTGTGAGAAATCATTGGCAGGGCAATTTGAGTTATGTCTCAAATCACTGGTTTAAAATGACCTGCCACATTTTTTGTCACATCACCAGTAATTTGGCTTGCTTGCTGATAATACTGGTGTTTGTCAATTGTACATTCGAACATCCCTTATGAATTATCAAGATTGTAAACAACAGCATTGCTTAATACGTCAGCGTATCTCCCAAAGTCCAAATTTCCTGTATTTAAGTCAACATACAAAATGTCAACATATAAACATGCAAAAATAGTTAATTTAAAAGGTTTTCTTCTTGTTTAAGTTGGTTGACTGTTCGGAATATGTCATTTGTTAATTGATGTAAATACTTCAAAATTTTATTTTCTGTATTTTTGATTGTGGCTAAAATGAAGAAAAAAGTTGTTTTAAACCAAGGATTATGGAAAAAAAATTGCTGCACTTTTAGAAAGGAGGGAATGTGAGCTTTAAATGGTAGAGCCATATTTTGTTAGTTCATAGCTGTTTTCTCCTGATTAGAATTTACTTGTTTGCAATGAACAGTAGCTCCCTTTAAGTGCAAGAATCCAGTCAGTTTTTTTTTGTTTACCTGATTCCAACAGAAGTGTAAATCAGGGTCTCTCCATGTTTTAATGAAGCCAGTCACTGTTGTGATGACCACGGGAGTAGTAAATCATTAGAATCGGTGCTTTCCCAAGTGGGATGTAATACTAAACATGTTGGCTTTGCAATTTGAACCAATCAGAAAGACCTCATGGTGACTTGAGTGTTGAGGTCTCACAAGAAAGCTTGAAAACAAAGTACGTGAATCTACTCCACAGCACCAAGTGAGCCAGGATAACAACTATCTGTTAGAAAAGCATTGTCAAAAGTTAATTTGGAGGAGGGGTGGATGAGTAAAGGGTGAAGATTCACTCACCCACGATGACAAATATCCTTGCACCAACTGAGTTCAGTTCCTAGGGGAGTGGAAACGTGCTTCAGCCCTTTAATCTCACTTTTCTAGAATATCAACATTACCATCTGCCTGTTACCACATGAAACTATTTCCTGAATGACTCCAGTGTCCTGACCTCAACCACCCTTCCTGTTGATCTAGTTCCAAATCTTAATCACGCTCTGCGTGTACAAATGTATTTTTCTAAACTTGCCACAGTAAACCTATGTCGCTTTGCCTTGCTGCCATGATATATTGAAGTTTTGTTCCTAGATTGAATTATTTGCACTGATTGTTGCAGATGGGGAGCGAGATGATGGGATAGCTATTTTGCTTTCATCTCACATCTAGGTTATCTGCAACAGGATATGTTTTATACCTTCTGACCATCATGTTTTTTAAACATGAACACAAGGCAACCATTGGGATAAGTTTAAATTGTAAGTCCTTGAAACGTAAACAAAACTAAATTACGCTCAGCATCTCATACACAAAAACACATAGATGCACAAAAATGGATTCTAGAAATATAGTGCATGTTTCAGTTATTAGCAAATATGTGGGAAGTAAATCTAGTGCTCAAATGTCATTTCCTTAAAATTCATGTGTTACAAGCCTGGATAGGTGTTATCTCTCTGTCTGTCTATCTATCTATCTGTTCTTCACTCTCTCTCTTTCATTCTCCAGTAATAAACACAACTACATTTGATCACGCATAATCAATGGACCAAGGAAGGTGGCACAGATACAACTGGTCTCTCTGAAAGTTAGAGTAAAGCTCCTTGTCTTCACTCAGCAAACTGTATGTGTGATATCAGTAGAATAGGTGGATCCAATGTAACTTGAACATTAACTCCTTCAGAGCCATTATCTTACGCAACACTGAACCCCACCCCACTCTCAACATCCCACCAAACGTTTCTTACCAGAGTTAACCCATTAAACATCCAAATATTTAACGGTGGATGAAATCTTATACAGGTCTGAACAACATGAGCTATGGCAGGATTTGTGTCAGAATTAGCTGGGAAGTCTGGTAAGGCTTATCTCGAAGTTGGGAGCATGACACTCCAATTTATATGCTTTTCCCAAGCACAAGGCAGGTTTATTACTAGTTTATGGTGAGTTGAGGAGGAGTATTACACACTAATACCTTATTAATGACCCAACTCATCTCACTAATATTCAACTTTGTATCTTACCAAACGCACCATCAAGCTAGACACCAAGAGAAATGCAATATGGAAATCAGAGCAAGTATCTGCTGAATTCAGCTTGTCACTTGTTCCAAAGGATCTGACCATATGACCAATTGCATTGAAAGGCATGATGGACAGGCTCCAGCACCTCTCCAATAAAGTGGCAGTGAGATCTTCAGGGATGCTTTATGTATAGGGACAAGGACCCAGCTCACGGATTGGGCCAGGCTGCTTGCTTGTTCAATTACTGCTCACTCATTTAGCATCTACATGCATGCTCACAGCATCTGTGGCTTACCTTGCCATGGCAATTGTTGTGATGAGACAGAGGTGAGCTTGTCGTGCTGGTCAGCAGTCCTCATTCTAGGGATGTAGATCTTGCTGTATGGCAGTGTACTATGGCAATCTCACACTGGCACCATGTGCCAGCAGCTTATGTAGCAAACACACTGCATATGCTGCAAGCAGTCAGCCAGAGGAATAGTCCTCACTGAAGTCCATGGAAGCACCCAGTAATCAGGTACTGCCAGCACAGTAAGTGTAACAGTAAGTAACCTCCTATACCATTAGACCATAAGACTATTAGATATAGGAGCAGAATTAGGTTATTTGGCCCATCAGGTCTGCTCCACCATTTCATCATACAGCTTCTAGTAGGCTCCAAGGAATCTTCACATATTTCTTATAAACTGGGATTCTTTTCTCAGAACATTCAACAATTCTTTAACCTGACACAAAATTAGAGAGATCAAAGCTCAAACACAGCTTCCCAGCACATAGCCTGCTGCCCTTTATTTTCTCTTTTCTCTTATTTTACAGGAGATAAGTGATCTCTTCATTACTCTGACCAAAATGAAACATTACATGCACAGTTTTATTAAAAATCATTTGCTGTTTACATTCCATTCAGTAATATGTTAGCATCACTTTATATGTTTGTGCAATATTCTCCAGTTTTAACTATACCCTCCAATTTGATGTAATCCTCAAGTTTGGTATTCAACTTCTGATTCAAATTTTTTATCCAAAGGTAACTACACAGTGGCTCCTGAAAGAATCTCTGTTGCACAAATCTTCCATCTTCCATTAGTCCACATAGCTGTCTTTAAACCCAACTCTCTTTTCTCTGTTTTATTGACAGTTTGACATTAATTCTGCTGACTCTGACTTTGCTTGTTCTGATTAAAGATGGCTTCATTAATGAAAGGTTAATAAATGAAAGCCTTGAATTTTATAATTATTGGAATCTATAGTTTATGACAGGGTGACTAAATTGATTAGTGAGACTTAACATGTATTTGGAAAGAGAAGGTCATGACAAACAAATCTAATAACATTTTCTTAGTAATAACAGTAATGAAAGAGGTATGCGTAAAATATCTATTGATATAGTTTATTATGCTTCAACACAAAACAAAAACAGTTAGGTAAAATTGTTAATGAAGTTAACAAAATGTGGTCAACTCTGTTTAGAGGTGTAATATCAATATTTATATTCTATATGTTCAGACACACCTCAAGAGCAGGTGGGACCAGAACCCAGGCCTCCTGTCCCAGAGTTAGGGGCACTACCACCATGTCCCTAATGGAGGAAACTTATATATTTGAGTATTAGTTGATCTTGTGTCAGAGTCATAAAGTTAAACACGATGTTGTTTGCAGATCTGCTCACAGTACTCCATGTGCAGTCTAACCAGGGCTTTGTACAGCTGAACATAATTTCTGCATCCTGGCACGTCAAGATGTATGAGTTGTGGCAGCTGCCAGAGTAGTGGGCACACACTTCCAGGAAGTGGTAATGGTGACCACAAACACCAGCTCATTAATGGAACGTAGTTCCTTTCTTTTGATGAATTCTGCAGCGCTGTGATTTGGGCCCTGTACCATGTGTATGCAGCTGGTAGCTCCCTGCACCTGGGGGAAACCAGCTACATTCCCAAATCCAACTGCCCAGCTGCAAAACTGACCTCATCCCAGATAAGCAAAATAAACTGGAGTGATCTTGCACAGATGGCATCAAACATTGTCCTGATGTATTTGTGGGTGCATGGCTGAGAAATCCCATACAGGACTCCTTCTTCTCTCTTGAATGAGTCAGCCTCATAGATGTTCAGAACCGCTTTCAGCTTTGCAGCCACTGGGAGAGGATGACCTCCCACTCCTGTAGACATCTAGTGTCTGGCATAATCCTGTCACAGTGTCCCTGGATATATGAAACCTCTATTCACATTGCAACTCGTTCTGGCACAGGAAATGGGGTTAGGAGTGAAAATCTTTGGTCTTCTTGTGGGCTCGTCATATCCTGAGGGACTCTGAGGCTGCAATCACTCACTAAACAGGCAGGATCTGTCCTTGATGGCTACCTATTGCTACTCTTGGGCTTGCCATTGACCCTGGTCTGCTTCTTCTGTTCTGAAAAAGAATCATACCAAACTCAAAATGTTAACTCTGTTTTTCTCCGAACAGATGCTGCCAGACCAGCTGAGTTTCCCCAGCTTTCCCTGCCTTTGTTTCAGATTTCCCCAATATCCACAGGATCCTCAGGGTGGCACGGTGATAAAAGGGCATAGCAAAACCACAGCGTCATTTGGAAGAGAACTTAGAAACACTCCCTTACACAAAAGGGTCATAAATATATGGCATTCTCCCCAATAAAAACCATTGTCAACATGAGCTCAACTAATGAATTTAATTTTGAAATTGGTTGCTTTTTACTGGCCATGGATACTCAGGGACATGGAATTAATACGTGTGGATGTAGTTAAGGTACAAATCAACCATGATCTCCATGAATAGCAGAATAGGCAAGGGGGTTTCAATAGTCTACTGCTGTTACTATACAAAGACTAATTGCCTGCAGTTTCATGTAAAATTAATCAAACTATTGAATATTTAAAACAATTCTTCTGTCACAAATACACAATCAAGTTTTATTACCATTCTCTCACCCCTAATTAATTGCTGGATAAAGGCTGTGCAGCTCTGAATGAAATGAGACAGCAGTCCAAAATGTATAAAATACATGAATATGCATGACAAATTATTTTTTAGTGATTAAAATTGGTCCAAATATTGAAGAAATATTAAAGAGCCCTCCTCTGAATATGTTAATAATAATTATGTAGGAGTTCTGGGGAAACACTGATCAGAGCATGACTGACCGGTTTTGAAGAGAAAACTGACTATAACTCAGTCACCATTTGTTACATTGTTAAGAGTTCAATTCAATGAGGCAATTGAGTTTCCATAGTAATCAGCATTTAATGGAATTTATCTTTAATAGTTCAAATTTTCTCACTTTCTTTCGGCAGGAGAGTTTGTTTTTACACTGGAGACCCCTTCTACATAGAAACGTAGAAAATAAGAGCAGGAGTAGGCCATTTGGCCCTTCAAGCTTACTCTGTCATTTAATATGATCATGGCTGATCCTGCAACTCAGGAAATTCTTCCTGCCTTCTCCCCATACCCTTTCACCTCCTTGAGCCCTAAGAACTATATTTAACTCCTTCTGGAAAATATTCAATGTTTTGTCTCAACTCCTTACTGTGGCAGAGAATTCCACATGTTAACCGCTCTCTGCTTGAAGAAATTGCCCCTCATCTCCGTCCTGAATGGACTACCCTGTATCCTGAGACTGTGACCTTAAACTACCTCTCAACATTCTCTACTTAGAATTGATTAACAGCTCTTGAGGGTAGAACGTTATTTATCTGAAAGATGGAAGTCCCACTCCTAGCCTATTAAGGCTGCTCAAGCATATGACCACCGTTTCTAAGGGTCACCGGACCCGAAACGTTAACTCTGATTTCTCCTTCACAGGTGCTGCCAGACCTGCCGAGCTTTTCCAGCAACTTTATTTTTGTAGCCATTTCTAAGGTCAATTGGCTCAGGACTGAGTTTTCTACCAAGGCCAAGTAATGTACACCCCATGATAACGTACAAGCATCCATGATCAGCTTTAATTTTAAAGTATGGCGTTTTGTTTTAAATGCGTTTGCAAATAAACTTGTTCAGAAATGCTATGATACACCTCCGGAGCAGGGTGGGACCTGAACCTAGGACTCCTAGCTCAGAGGTAAGGACACTACCACACACACTAATGTCAGGAGTGGAAGCAAGTAGTATTGGCTAATATGACGGCTGAACCCATGACCCTGAGATTAGTAGCACTACATTAACCATCTGCACTAACTGGCCACTGCATCTGTTAGTCAAGATAAGAACATAAATAAGAGGAGAGGTCAATCATTTAATTCATTTAGCCTTTTCTGCTATTCAATAAGATCATGACTGATCTGCTTCCTTAATTCTCCCCCATTCCCTTTTCCCTTGATGACCTTTGACGCCTATTTCTAAACATCAACATGATCAAGTCTCTCATCTTTCAGTCTTCAAAATTCTAGGGAGTATAGTCCTAGTTTCTATAATCTCTCCTCATAGTGCAACCATTTCATATCCCAGGAATCTTTCAAGTGAATAAACTCTGTCAAAGGCAGGTATATTTTTCTTCAGGTGAATAGATAAAAACTGAACATAGTATTTCACATATGGTCTCATCAAGGCCTTATAAATTGATATATTGAGCTCAGTCTGGAATGTAGTCAATGAAGAAATATGCAGAGCCCACTGCAGTAGAGAATTCCTAAGATTCAAAACCCTCTAAGTGGAGAAACTACTCTGGTTTCAGTCTTAAATGTCAAACCCTTATCTTTAGATATAGCAGACAACAAGGTGCAGGGCTGGATGAACACAGCAGGCCAAGCAGCATCATAGGAGCAGAGAGGCTGACGTTTCGGGCCTAGACCCTTCATCAGAAAAGCTAGGCCCGAAACGTCAGCCTCTCTGCTCCTATGATGCTGCTTGGCCTGCTGTGTTCATCCAGCCCTGCACCTTGTTGTCCCTCTTTAGATATAGCACTTAGTTTAGAAAAGCACACTGAAGGTCTAGAGGTTATGAAAGGTGTTAAGACCAAGCGGAGGCTCGGAGACCGTTTTGTAGAGCACCTTGCTCTGTTCATGATGGGTGACAACACCTTCTGGTTGCAAACCATTTCAACTCCCCCTCCCACTCCCTGGGTGACACGTCCATCCTGGGCCTCCTCCAGTGTCACAATGATGCCACCTGCAAACTGGAGGAGCAGCACCTCATATTCCGCCTCAGGAGCCTACAGCCCAATGGCCTAAATTTGGATTTTACCAGTTTCAAAATCTCCTCACCCCTAGCCTCAACCCATGACCAACCTTCCCTTTCATCCCTGCCTCCTTGACCTGACACAACCTGTCCATATTCTCTCCCACCTATCCGTCCCTCCCACTTCACTGACGAATCCCCACCACTGCCTACCTGCACTCATCTATCACCATTCCACCTACCTTCCCCAACCCCACCCCTCCTCTCTCTATTTGTTTCCCAGCTCCCTTCCCCCTCCCCCATTTCTGAAGAAGGGTCCCGACCCAAAATGTCAACTTTCCTGCTCCTCTGATGCTGCCTGGCCTGCTGTGTTCCCCTAGCTCCACACTGTGTTATCTCTGACTCTAGCATCTGCAGTTCTTACTGTATCTATTGCTAAAAATGCAAGTTTTTTTTCTGTTTATATGAGTTGCATTAATATTTTTTCTTGCTTCTACTATTAATGACACATTTTTTGTTAATTCAAGAAAGGCTCATTAAATTGTTTCTTTTAAAATGTAACTTCAATTGATTTTGGGTGTAAGGTATCCACAGAGGAAGCAATCCTTTTCAAATTAACCTTACTGAATCCAAAATCGGGGACCAGTTCATCCCTCTTCACCTGGGAGCCTGACAGTCTAGTGTGTCCCATCTGAAATCACAATAAATTGGGGAAATGTTGCCTGGGGTCTGGTCATTTCAATTCACAATTGTGGTAGTGAGTTAATATGAAAGTACTCTTTGTTGGTATTAGTCACGTACTAAGCAAAGCTTGACATCTGTTGATTTTTCATTTATTTTTCACAATAAAAGACTTGATGTGAAATCCGATACTTTGCTTATTTCCATCAGTCACTGAGAAATTCATTTTTCCTAAAAAAAATCTGTTGGTCACTGCAGGAGCAACACCAATACCACTCAGCATTCTTCCGTTGTCGATGGAAGTCTCCTCTGTTTTGAACTCCTGTGTGCCTTCTGCAATGTTGGCCCCTTAAAAGTCCTTTCCCCATGCTCTCACTGAAGGTTACTCATGCCCAGTGTCCCACCTCATTCTGGTCCCACCTCTGTACTATGGTCTAAACCAAGAGTTTCCAAAAGGGATAGTGTCCACCAAACAGTTTCAAGGGATGTGTCTAAAAATGTGTTTTGTTTTCTGAACCTGGGCCTTGATAGCCTATCGCCAGTTAAATCTGAATGGAGGCACATTGAAACACAACATGAGAAGAAGGGGTTGGGATGGGGTATGCAGCAAAATAAACAAAACACTGTAATTCCTGCTGACAAGTGGAGATGCATTGGGAACAATAGTACATCTGCTAGCAGTCAGGATGTAGACCAAATATGCACACACAGCTTTCAGATTGGTAGCAGGACTGACTAGTAAAATAAATTGAACTAGTGAGCATAACTAACTATTTGAAACAGATTGAAGTTGCTAAAATAGTTGTGAACATGTTTAATTTAAATAGAAACACAACACATACTGCATGGGGCTGCCATCATTCTGGAATAATGAATTACCTTCATTTGATACCAATGCACTTGGTGAAAAGCCTATTTTCTGAACTACAATCCTTTCATGTGGCAAATCTAAAACATCACGACAGCTGCTTAAAAAGTGTCGGTAGTTTAAAGCTGCACAGGCTTTGTGCAGGGAATTCCAACAATGTCTGGTCAGTTGCTAGATAACAGGACTCTTAATTTGAGCCCAAAATTAAGTAGTCATTTTTCTCCTGAATATTTATTCAAAATGCATTTTTATTTGCCAAACAACATTCTTAAACAAAAATAACATAATCAGTTCTCCAAAGAGCCTAAAGTTTGGAATCTCATTCACTAAAATTTCCTGTTTATATAACTTCATCATTTACTGAATTGTCAGAAACATATTTTACAAAGAGGACAGTTGATAAATCATGTACGGCTAAGCTACAAGAATTTGCAATTGATTAAAAATCTTAACAGATGTTAAAATGGATAGCCTGAACTTTATTATTGACTTCAAAAATAAAAACAGAAAATGCTGGAAAAGCTCAGCGGGTCTGGCAGCATCTACGGACAGAAATCAGAGTTAACATTTCGGGTCCAGTGACCCTTCCTCAGAATGGATTATTATTTGTTATTGACCTGTTTGTTTTAATGCAGCCAGCTGGTACTCTAACATTAGCAGTGACATGGCATCTGTGCATTTACAAGAAGTTACTCCCCAAAGTTGCAGCACAAATAAACAACACCAAAACAAAAAGGAAGAAGCCTTGGCACCAGCTGGAGGTTAGAGATGAAAGGAGAAGACAATGGCACCATATTCCATTTATATATGAACATATGAACAAGGAGCATGACTAGGCCAATCAGCCCCTTGAGCCTGCTCTGTGTTATGGACCAGACCAAAACTCCTCAAATCCATGGTTCTCCACCTGTAATGCAATCAACAAACACATAGAATTGGACCCCATATACAAACCCATACAGATCAAAACCAGAAATGACAGTACTCACCATAACAGATCAGACAGTATAAATTCCAAGCAGAGTAGAATAACATCACTTCATCGAAGCCTCCACTGATGATGTCACCTAGCACGGTGATGAAACATCTGAAAAATAACAAGCCAGCTCGGTGAGCAAGTCAACAACCTCAGCAACTGCTACTGAAAAACTAAACTAAAAATCCTGATCCTATGAGAGCTTAACCCCACCCTTTCAGGCTGCTTCTATTATTCCAACTTTCAAAAAAAAAAACCAAGGCCTCGCCAACTGTTTATTTTATTGGCCCTGAGTACACTGCCCTTCATCTTTTTCTCAACCTGTCTTCATAAAAAAAATGAATAAAATACATCTCTTAAAGCCATAGTGTTGTCACTTCTGCCCTCTAATACATTCATGGCTAATCTGATTGTAACTTAAAATCCGCATTCCTTTCTACCTCTGATAATTTTTCACCCCCTTGCTTAACAAGAATGTAGCTACCTCTGCCTTAAAAATATTCAAGGACTCTGCTTGTATCATCTTTTCAAGAAGAGAGTTCCAAAGTCTCATGACCCTCTGGTGGAAATTATTTTATCTCATCTTTGTTTTAAATGGGTGACCCCTGATTTTTAAACAGTGACTTCTAGTTCTGGATTTGTCTGTAAGAGGAAACATTCCCTGAAAATCTATTCTGTTGAGAACTCTCAGGATCTCATACATTTAAACAATCAATCAATTCCCTGCAGCCACCACACCCCACACACCACACCCTCTTTGTATGGAAATACAATAAATGCTATGTACCTATGAGTTCACGACTCACAAATTCATTTATCTGCACCAAAAAGTATGATGCAACAAAATTCAAAATCTGCAAGCCAATTTGCATCTCCAGGATTTTTAACCTTTGTTTAACATGCATTTATAACCTGTATTTTTAATGCTTTCTCAAATTTCATAATTTGCAGGATTTCTCAGAAATGGAACCCTCATGCATACAGAGGAATGACTGTACAGTTGATTAATGCACTCCTCAACAACATGCTGGGTTGAATATAATGCTTCCTTGAGACTCAAGCTGGGAGGTGTGGGACCTGTATAATCAGAGGTGGAGACTCCACTGCCTGCATGACCGTGTCTGTTTGACTCCAGGGTAGGAAAGGCTGTGGAGTACTTTCCAACCTGGAGCATTTTGAGGCTTTTGTGTGGCAATTTAAGGGTCTCACCCCAATCTGCTGTTGGTTATATTCAATCAGGAAGGTTCAATCACACAATACAGGCAAACTGTGAAATGTACACTGATGGAAATACCAGTTGGCACCTGAGGGAGTCTCTCCTATTTGGACAGCCCATGCCCAATGGATGGACTCAAAGGGTTGTGTCTGCATGAAAACCCCTATCTGCTCTTCAACTTGTATTATAGTGAATTGTGTTCATGAGGGCAAGATGAAAAATTTCAACAAAATGTGCCTTTTTTCAGCATGATTTTAAGTTCTGTACTATTAAACAACTAGTGTTGCTACATGGGAGTTTAAAAAAGACTGACAAATAAAGGAAATACTGAACAGAGCCCAGCAAACTCTACAGCAATTGAATTAAAAATAACATCGATGGATGTATAAGCGTTAGGAACAGCAGATCATAAATTCAGAGCAGTTTTACAGTCATGAGAATTAGGAAAAGTACTGAGAAGAAATGGATATATATTTCATTTTTCCATGCAGATTCAAGCTCGAAAAGGATCATGCAGAATACAAGATTCAACATTTTGAAGGCAGTGATTCTTAAAGTATAGCATTCCCTCAAGATTAAGCCATAAGTCTAATGCTGAGTTGGATAATAATCTATCATATTTAATCGGTCTGATTGTGGATGACAATATTAATTGACAGAAATGTAAAGAAACTGCAGATACTTTTGAAGGTGTCCTAAAAGTTTTTGGCAATTGCATCAATTTAAGAACAAGTAACATTCTTGAATGAGCAGGTTTTAACAGATAAGTTCAACTTCCAGGAGAATGGATTGACAATTTCATTAATGATGTCTACAGACCAGTGAAAAGCTATAAATATAGGGCTAGTAAATCAGAAATCATAAAATTTGAGATATTGTTGGAATGATTAATGAGACTTCATCAGATTTTTTTACAGTCGATGGGAGATTTAGATTTGAAAAAATCTACTTAAAGTCATGCTGCAAACAGGAATCCAAAAGACTCACAGGCAGATCTTGAGAGAAGAACAACAATCCTGCCTCAGGTCAGCAACAAAATCTATTCACTGTAGAAATATGGATGCACTGAAGAAACACGTGACAAGCCAATACAGAACGTGAGCCAAATACACAATATTGAGAACCAATGCCTGCACTCTGGGACAATGAAGCCTCACAGGCATAGACAACACCCAGATATATTTGTGAACTCATCAGTTAGGTTGCTTCCAAAAGATATGCAGGAGTAAAACACTGTTTCAGAACTGCAGAATAATTGGTGGACACACACCCGAAAAGGTTTGTATGGTTGAGTACTCTTTCGACATTAGAAACATACCTACATTAGACAGGTAACTCCATTAGAGAAAGTACCTAAGGTATTCCTGGGTCAATGTGCTGAACCAAATGAGCCAGAAAACACAGATATTGTCAGTACCAATGTCTATACAAATGTAAAATTGAAGCTTGTAAGAGAAGTGAGCATTACTGTCATCTTTGATCAGTTACCATGGCTAAAGATGCCCACAGAGATTAGACTAAATGACATAAATGGAATAACTTTGAAAAAACTTAGAAGGGCTTCAAGTTACACAACGCACAAGAGAAAGTTGCAAAGAATCCCATGACATCACTAATGTTGGTGAGGGCTGTTTAACATTGTCATAATAGAGAAAGTCACAAACAACTCAGGACTAGTAGAAATCTTCAACTCTACATTTTCCAAAAAAAAATTCATTGCCAGTGACATAAATAGTACAGGATGAGTAATGATCTTTCAGAAGAAATGCTGAAAAGACTATTTCATCAAACAATCCCAGAAGATGACAGAGTGAGGTGAGAGTGACAGCCCTTGACATCAAGGTGGCATTCAACTGAGTGTGGCATCAAGGAGTCCTGGAACCAATGGGTACTGGGGACACACTGTCCGATAGTTGGAGTCATACCTGGCACATAGGAAAATGTTTGTGGTTGTTGGAGGTCAGTCATCCCAGTTCCGGGATATCTCCAAAGGAGTTCCTCACGATAGTGCCCTAGGCCCAGTCATCTTCAGCTGCCTCATTAATGACCTTTCCTCCATCATAAAATTCAGATGTGAGGATGTTCAGCGATGATTGCACAATATTCAGCACCATTCCTGATTCCGCAGATACTGAAGCAGTCCATATCTAAATGCAACAAGCTCTGGATAATATCCAGGCTTGGGTTGACATGTTGCAAGTAACATTTGTGCCACACAAATGCCAAGCAATGACCATCTCCAATAAAAGACAATTTAACCTCTGCCCCTTGACATTCAATGGTGTTACTATAGTTGAATCCTCCACTATCAACACACTTGGGTTTACCATTGACCAAAAATTCAACTGGACTCGCCACATAAACACAATGACTTCAAAAGCATTTCAGAGGTTAGGAATACTGTGACGAGTAACTCAGCTCCTGACTCCTCAAAGCCAGTCCACTATTGACAAGGCACAGGTCAGGAGTGTGATGGAATACTCCCCAATTACCTGTATGGGTGCAGTTCCAACAGCTCTCAAGAACCTCGACACCATGCAGAACAAAGCAGCTTGCTTGATTAGCACTACATCCACAAACATCCATTCCCTTCACCACCGATGCTCAGTAGCAGCAATGTGTGTTATCCACAAGATGCACTGCCAAGATTACCAAAGATCTTCAGATAGCACCTTGCAATCACACTTGCGTCTAGAAAGACAAGGGAAGCAGATACATGAGAATACGATCACCTTCAAGAACCCTTCCAACCCACTCAACATCCTGACTTGGAAATATATTGCTGCCCCTCCACTGTCTTTGGGCCAAATTCCTGGAATTTCCTCCCTAATGGCATTGTAGGATTACCTACAGCGCCATGATGGCAGCAGTTTAAGAAGATAGCTGACTGCCACCATACCAAGAGAAACCAGGGATGGCAGAATAATGCTGGTCAGCCGGCAATGCCCACATCCTATGAGTGAATAAAAAGAAAGATATCTAGTTTTCTTGTAACTTGAAGGAAATAAGCTGAATAGGACACCAGGGAAGCCAGTACAACTTGCCCAGATTCCAGACTTGGGAAAAGGAAACTGCCTGTTCTAACCATTAGAATATTTTAAAAGTATTGCTTGGTTCAGAAATCCAGGCTACTCCAATAAGAAAGTATTTGCCTCAGCAGACTGGTTTTCCATGATTCTTACCCATGCGCTCAAAAGTCACCCACAAGTTATGGAACAACTACTTGAGTGATCAGAATGAAGTTCCTCTGCAAAGGGAATTCTGGGAATTAGGGATTCACCTCATAATGAAACAACAAGCTCTACAAGGAACAATGGACTACACAAAGGATATCTGAGAGATAAAAGATCTTCTAGTGGAGAAATGATCGAAGGATCGGTACCAAAGGCAAAAGTTCTCAAACAAACTTTTAAATTCATTTAAAGCACATTTTGGGAACACTGTGAAGCATCCAGACAGCCTGCATCTGTGGAGTCAGAGACTTCTGCGTTCCTGGGGTAATGATAAACATATTATACTTGGATATGTGTGTACTTAAAAGATGAATTGCAAATTGAAAACATGCATCTGCTCTAACGTTTGGTCTGTACCCTTAGCTTGCTGTGAAATGAAATAGCCTGACAATTTGTAACTGTCCTAACTTTGCCTGGCACACTGTCAGAGAAATTGAAGAGATGTAAGTGTGTGTGTGTGAAAAGACACAACTATCCAATCCAGATCAGGAGGGGATGCTGTTGTGAAAGGTTGTGCTATCATGCACTAGATAGATAAAGGGATCCCATGAAGATCAATTACTCAGGTGACTACAGAACTTGAGTAGATTTCCACACAAGACTCCAAGTGCTAGTGTGAAATTAATATCAAAACCTTATTATAGAATAACATGATAATAATGGCTGTATGAGACACTCATTGAATCTCAGGTGGAGCATTGTATACAGTTGTGGTGCCATGTTATCAGAGAATGTGAATGCAATAGAGAGAGTGCAGAACTGATTTACAACAATGGTTACAGGAGTGAAAAACTTCAATCATGAAGATAGATTGAAAAAGTTCTGACTTCTCCTTAGAGAGAAGAAGGCTAAGAGGAGATCTGATCGAGGTTCTTAAAATCATAAGTGGTCTGGATAGAGTCAATAGTGGGAAGCTGTCGCCACTTGTAAAAGAAACAAGAACAAGAGGGCATAGATTTACAGTGATGCGCAAAAGAAGCAAGAGTGACATGACACAATTTTTTTTCGCACAGCTTGTAGTTGTGGTATGGAATACAGCACCTGGCAATATGGTGGAGGAAGATTCAACTGAGGTATTGAATGTTATTAGGATACAAATAGCGTGCAATGTTATGGGGAGAAAACAGTTTGAAGAGCCAGTGGGCCAAATGGCCTCCTTCTGAATTGTAACTCCTTGTGATTCTGGATTAAATGAAAATAGCTATTCCATTTGAGTGAAATTATCGGAAATCCTGGAATACTATAATGGTCTTTCTGATAACGGGAATATCTCTCCAAGTGGTGAAAAATCAAGGGAAGAACACTGTTCCAATCATGTATTTTTAAAAATCAACTCTTGTGTGTTTCTATAGATTTGCATCTGTCTCTTATTGATTATAAGACTTATTTCTCACTAATCAACATAACTCTGTACTATATTATCAAATCTGTGCTATACTTCAGATTAAAATGACAATTACACTATGTGATAATTGGCATTAGGCAGCTTCATAACCTGAAAGCCATCTTTCATTTCCACTGCTCTATGTGGATTAAGATTTCTGATATGCTGTCAGAAGCTAGCATTGTTATAGGAAAATGTGCTCCAAACTTAACAGATCCTCCACAATGCAAAGAAACAAATCACTGTTGATTGCACAGTTTCTGCACACATAATTTATTCAGTTCATTAGAAAGTACAAATTTGCTATTTTAACAAGAGATTAGTCTTTGCATGTTGACTTGTTTTGAGCAATTCTGTTTATAAACAAAAACAGAAAGAAATATTTTACGTTATTTATTTTGCTAAAATTGATATATATTCATTTTTGGTATATCTACCTTTGAATGCAATTTCCCCTATCATCCACTCCTCCCTGCCTCCACCTACTCAGCAATTTCTTGACCAGATCAATGTTTTGCCTTTAATTCCATGGACCTCAGCTTCAGCTAACAGTTGTTTATGAGAGGGGTTTTCCAGACATTTTGTGGAAATCCATGTAAATGACATCCATAGACATTTGCCTATTCCCTTCTTTAGTCATCTCTTAAAAAACATATAATCAGGTACTTCAGGTATGACATATCTTTCACCCAGCTGACAAATGTCCAAGTACTCAGTCACTCTAACCTGAATTATAGACTCCAAAAATTTCTTTTTAACTTTTGTTATCTTAGCTGACTTGTAATTAGTTGAATTCTTGCTTGTGCAATGATAATGACGAGTGCAATTATCAATTTAACGGAATGGTCCTAATTTGAAAAATACCTTTAAAAGTTATAGTTAAGGCAACTACAATGTCCTTACCTATTTTCATAAATTCTTTGGGATGGAAACCATCTACTCCTGGGGATTTGTTATCCCTTAGTTTTCATTTTCCCATTATTGTTACATTGCTAATGTTAATTTTGGAAAATCCCTACCTCTGACTCAATACATGTTTCTTTGGAATATCGTGCATGTAATTTAGAACTGTAAGCACTGATGCATAGTAGTTATTCAATTATTCTTGACTTCCTTTTCCAATATCATCATTATCCTTTTTCCAAGGAGAACAGAGTGCTCCTGATCATTTTATTTCTGAATATAAGTGTATTTAATTTGGGTTGATTCTGATTTCAGTTGCAAGTTTCTTAACAGACTCTTTTTTTGGTAGTTATTATTATCTGTTTGCCAGCTGGTTTTGTTCTTTTTAACTTTCCTAGTCTTGAGAACCTGTACCAATGTTTACTACTTCATCTGATTTTTCGTTTAGTTTTATGTCACCTTTTATCTCTTTACCATCCAAGGGTGACAGTTTTGGCAAGTAGCCCTCTTGTCCTTTACAGTATGTACTGGTCTGTAGAACATTAAATTCAGTTTTGAACGCCTCCCACTGACTTTCTATCATTTTACACATCGCCAGATGCTTTTCCAGTTTACTTTGGATTGCCTCTATCAGACCCTATTGAATTTAACCTCATGAGAATCTAAAATCCTTGTAACTGTCGCACAATTCTCCATTTTAAATGCAATGTTGAACTCATGCATGATATTCTGTTTGGTATTAAATAGTTTTTCACACATCATTCGGTTATTTAGTAAACCCGTCTCACTATTCATTACTAAACCTAATTTGAACGCTCCCCTTTGTGGTTCTTGGATATACTTTCACAAAAATCAATTGGAACGAGCTCAAAATGGAACTGGTTAACTTATTCTACTACATCTGAAAGTTGAACTCCTCATTAGAACCACACTATTTGCTATCTTCTAATCTTGCCAATTTCTTTATTTTTACATTCTATTGTTAATGAGAGAAAATTCAGATTAAGAAAGACTATCTATGTGAAACTGTTTTCACTTACAGCATCTGTATCCCTCTGTTCACTTCCGATTCAAGTATTTGTCAGGTGCTTCTTGAATGTTGGTATAGTGTCTGCTACCACCACCTCCTCTAACAGTGTGTTCCAGGCACTCACCGTCCTTTGTACGAAAAGCCTCCCTCGCACATCTCTTTGAAACAACCCGCTCCCACACACACACACCTTGAACCTGTGTCCCCTAGTAATTGACCCCTCCACCCTGGGAAAAAAAGCCTCATACTTTCCACTCTATCCATGCCATTCACAATCATATAAACTTCTTACTATAACTGAATATCTCAGGAAAATGCCATTACAAACATTTGCCAAATTCCATGCAGAAATAGTTTGAAAATGGGGAGATAACCATAATAGGTCATATGTCATTTGACTCAGTCTTTACCCTTTACCTGTATGATTCATACACTTGTCTGTGTGCATGCATGTGCATCATTACTGATATGGCTTTTACTTTAATATCTAACGCAGTTTATGGCTATCTTGTTCATTTCATTCTCCAGGCATTCTGATCGAGGTCAACAACATGATGCCGAACAGTGTGTTTTTCAAGAGTTACCATGGAGACTAATGTTATTCCAAAAACGGAGGGGTTAATTACTCAAGTCCCATCTGGTACAGCTCATGCATTCTGTATTCATGCACTTCACATTACCAATAATTTAATGAAACTTATCACAGAATGCAAGGCAGACATGAAAATGTAATTCACCTGAACTTTTATATGACCAAGAATCAATGCAGAATATCTTGGAAATACATAGCCCGTGAAGTTTAGATTTACAGGAAGAGAAGATTAAAATTCTGACTACTTATGCATAGAAATAAGAGACAGATGCTTTAATTGGCTCCTGGAACATGAACAGAAAACAAATGTAATCTCTCACATCTACTACTTTTGGCCTGTTCTAGGGATGGAAATGTATGTGAGCCCCCCGTAACTCTGAGGATCATCATATGACAGTCATCAGGACTGGATTAGGCTTTGTGATTGTGATTGTAGGGTGAAAATCTAAAAAGGTAACTAAATATGCCCATGCCTCAGCAATATTAATGTCTGTCAATTAGATCTTGATATAAGTAAATGTTTTGGACTGATGTCACAATGATGTCAATACCAAGTTATATTTTCAGAGCAGAGCAACCTCAAAATCAGTGAAAGATAGTAAGAACTGCCGATGCTGGAGTCTGAAATAACACAGTGCGAAGCTGAAGGAACCAGCAGGCCAGGCAGCATCAGAGGAACAGGAAAGCTGTCATTTCAGGTCGGGACCCTTCTTCAGATTCAGAAGGGTCCCGACCCAAAACCGTCAGCTTTCCTGTTCCTTTGTTGCTGCCCCTGGCCTGCTGTGTTCCTCCAGCTCCACACTGTGTTATCTCAAAATCAGTGAAACCAAGTTTGTCTTTTGAGCAGCTGCCTGGCTGGTAGCATTGGTCAGTTTCTTATTTTTCTGGAGGAGTGACTTCCACTGTTTGATGATATTGGCCTCATTTGATTTCTTTAGCTGACTGCAGAGCATCTGAGTGAGGGTGCTGACTGAAAAGGGTGGGGGGCTAGCTACAGTCTGGGTTCTTTTTGTTTTGGAAATCAGAGGTGCATACCTGATCTGCTTGCAGAATCTGTTTCTACTGCTGTATCATCTTCATGTCCAATTCTTCGAAGTTCGAAATATCCCACTTATGCTGATACTGGAGGTGACTGCATTCATGTAGTTTCAGTTCCACAGGCAAGAAACACAGCCCAATCTGTGACCACTCCTTGCAGCTCACCTGTACAGAGCACTGATTCAGTTGAGCTGATGGTCCTTGTAACACTGACTGAAAAGCCACAATTCATTTATGAAAACCCTAAACAAGGAATCTATGCACAGCAGTTAGAAATAGCAAAAAGACAAACCAAAGAGCAGGTGGAGAATTTTTTTTAAATGAAATCAGATATTTTTAAATCGACCTGTTCAGAAATGTTGCTACATTCCTCTGGAGTACATAGGACTTGAACTACCTCTGGGCTCTGAGGTAGGCACACTACCACTGTGGCACAAGAACCCTCAATCCAATTATTTTAGGAGACCTTCTTATTTGCCCTGCATTTGGTGATGGAGATTTGCACTTGTTCCTCGCTGAGAGATTTGAAGTTCATTCCAGAGATGACAATGCTTTTTTGAAAGCAATGCAAGCAATCATGAATGACATTTTTATTGCACAAATGAGGTAACTTTTCGACTCAAGATAGTTGGAGAGTATAAGTGGCCTAAACCTCTTGAAAGAGGTTGCTCTGTTGGCAAGCTCCCGTTGATGTTATCTGTGTATCTAGTCTCTAACATTTGCTGTTTACACATGCTGTCGTGACTTTGCTGGACAGCTTCATAACTTGCAATGTTCTTTACTGTTTTAAACAAAGTAACCCACAGAGATAATCAAAATCTGATGAGCAACTATCATTGAACCATTACCAGTAACAGGACAGTCTCACTTTGGTGGGGTCATGGCAGTTTCTTTTTATGGGATGTGGGTGTTGCTGGCAAGGCAGCACTAGTTTCCCATTTCTAACTGCTGTTAAACAGAGTGACCAAATGGAATTCTTTCCTCAAAAGTAATATGTTGATCACCGATTTTAACTGTGCTGCCAACTTGAGTCAGGTCTGAGAGAGCATGAGCGCGAATGTTTCTGTCAAACTGCACAGGCAGTCTAAAGGGACTGTACTCTCAAAAAACTGGCACCACATAATCCGATTTTATAGGGAGAATTGGCAAACACCTTGAATCTTTGCAGACCTTTTGACAAACAGCTATGCCAGTAAGAGGTTTTTTGTTGCTTGTACTCACCTCACAAATCAGCTTGCAATCTTCAGGATTACAAACCTCACCAGAGGACAGTGACTGAGAGAAAGAGGCATATCAGAAATAATTGCTTGGTGTTTCAAGTGCCATTTTCATATTGAGGTTAGTGCAGAATCGACGCAATTATTGCTTTTGACATTTTGAGAATGTTTACAATTACTGTAGATATACTGAGGTTGAAAATCTTCAACACATTTAGCACACAACCTGCAGTAACTGCAATGGAAATTTAATGGTGGAGTTAATGTTATATTTAGGATATGTGTTAAAAGTTTCAGCCTTATTATTCTTAATAATTATCATTCTTTTCCTTTTGAATGTTAAATAAAATTGTCTACTGGTTCATACCGTAGGTCTGACTGCATGTTAATTTTTCACTGTTAAGGAGCAAATGGCTTTTGCTTGGGCAGTGATATGGAAACTTTCATTGAGGAGTGACCATTGAAACATACTAATGCATAGAAATGTCAAACATTTCTGCTGCGTTCAACCAGCTCCACACCTTGTTATCTCAGACTCCATCATCAGCAGTTCGTACTATCTCTGAGAAGACAAATGAATCTATGTTGCCCGCCCAAATCAGTCATAATGTTAATGTATCATTGTTCAGAAATCCCGTACCCACCTGAGCCCTGTAAGCCTCCAAAAATTAAGATAAAACACATTTTCAAACTCTAGGTGTGATCAAAATGAGTCAACATTGATCCCAACATTATCTATCAACCAATATTGCTAAAGCAGATTGTCATGTAATTTTTCCATTATTAGAACAATTCTTATTGGAACAATTCTGTATGCCACCATACCTACAACAGCAATAACACTTTCTTGCCTGTAAATTGCATTGAGACACTGAAATTTGAAAAGGAAATAAATAAATGCACAACTTTATTTTATTACAGATACGCTAAACTCAAAGAGCAGCATCTGTTTAATATGCCAAACTTAATTTCACAACTTTCCATTCCATTGAAGCATGTTGGTTGAAATATCCCCTCTTTATGGATACTGTCAATACATTTCCAAATTCTGTAACCAATAAATGTAAAAATAAAATTATGTTTGCATGTTAAAAAAAACTTGGCAAAATTTACTTAAGATACAAGACCATTAAAAATACCTTTTAAACACACTGCATTTACAGTTTCAAAAATGATTTCTTTCTACATCCTTAGACATAACAGTGGCCCCAGTGCATGCTCAATATATGCATTGTATCTTTCTACATTGCAAAATTTCCTTTTAGGTACAATATTTAAAGAGAATTAAAATCTTTTCCATTCCCCCATGTCTTGAATTTCAGCTGATTGGAAAGTTTTGAAAGAAAATAGAAAACAAATAAAAGTTAAAACTGTATTTATAAGAAAATTTAGCATTTTGTGGCGAATAATACAATGTTTTGAGTAAACAGTTTTTAAAAGTGGGAACAAATGAAAAATGCCTTTTGCATCCAACCAGAATATTTAGATTCCTAGCTAGGCAAAGAAAAGATTCATTCAGTTTGGCTTATGTTAAAATATCTGCCCTGGGCAGCCTTTTCAAAATTGATTTTGAGTAAAATAGGATTCTGCATTATTGCAGTACACATTGAAGATGGAGGTGAGAATGGGTTAGTCAGCTTTCATCTGCCTTGAACACAATGAAAATGACAAGTGCCAAGGAAATTAACAGAGCAATGTCAACACAGCATTGAGACAAGTAGAAAGGACAGCATGGCTCAATGCCTTGGGTGAAATGCTAATCAAGGGGAAAACTAAGTAACGGGTAATATTTCTAGCAATTACCTTGTTTAGGTTCACAATGCCTTCTATATTAAAAATGTTCAAGTTGGGGACAGTCATGGGAAATTTCAATAAGGAAACCTTTGAAGTAAAATTTGAAATGACCCAAATGAGGGCAAACTATTACTTTAAAGGCAGGTAAGATTATTATTCACTAACATGTGTAACTCTCTAAAGCAATTACCCTCAACATTTACAGGATGAAGACTTGTTCAATGTAATCCTATGATCTTGGTATTTTCAATAAACATCCCCGAATTAACTTAGATATGAATTCAAACTTAGAGATAAATATTTAGAAGAATGTGATGTTTGGTTTTCAATTCAACACCATCACCTGGAAATTTTGATTCATATTGGGATTAAAGACACAAACAGGATGGCACTCAACCTTAAATCTAGTTGAGTCAACTCAGTTTGCAAGTTTATGAACCTAGAATGAGAAATGCTAATAGCAATTTGTAGTTTATAGAACAGTCAGCATTCATTGCATGATATGAGGAAGCGTTCAGTATTAGGTTTATTAAAACATAACCTAACCACGGGAGCAGACCATGCATCCTCTCGAGCCTCTTATCTGATTCAGTAAGATCAGCAACCTGATTCCAAATATCCACTGAGATAACAAGGTGTAGAGCTGGA